>NW_028318030.1:4789375-5113750 GCF_062004578.1 Staurois parvus
CACCTGGGAGCCCTGACATTACACCAAGGCCAATCCTGACCAGAAGTGGCTGCACAGGGAAGCCATCTTGGCTTGTTGATGGGAAGGATGGATCTGGATGAGGTTGAGTATTTATCTCTGCTAGTGCTTGATGACAGAGAGTATGCTTATCAGACTCTGAAGGAGTATCCCCGGGATGAACTGCTAGAATGTATCCGGCTCGCTCATGTTCTAGTAGATCAGGGCACAGATTTCTCTATGGTGCAGCCATTGATTCAGGTTTGTGTTGAGTTGGTTTCATCTGGTTCCCCTGAATGCAGGGATGAATTTTTGCCACCATTTAGTGCCGACCAGGTTGAGTCCCTGGTGTGGTTATTAGAAGATGATGTGGGTTACTTTCTGGAGCGTTATTCCACATGTTCACCACAGCCACTAAGAGATTGTATAAACGCAGTGCAGTCATTGACCAGACAGGCTTTGTGTAAGCTCAGCTTTGTTCAACCCCTACTGCAGACATGGACAGACTTGTTGCACCCAGCCTCAGTCAGCTTACAAAAACCCAGTCCTGCTTCTAACTCTACTCCTGTATTCCCACCAGCTCCTCCAGTTACAGCCCAGTATACTTGGCTATCTACCGCATGTCAGTACCCTGTTCCCACTCGCTGCACCTATCCTGCCTTTAACCCTGTAAAAAAGCCCTCTGTAGCAACTGCTCCCTCTCCTGTTCCATCCTCCAGTTTTTCTCTGTCTCCAGCTGCTCCATTCGTTTGCAGACCTGCGTTTACTTGCAGTGCTCCAGTAGTTAAAACCAGAAAAAAGCGAAAATTCTTTCCAACCAATACCATCCTGCCAGTATCCAAACCGGTGAACCTGCCTTCCGTGACTCAGCCTGAAGCCTCTACTCAGCCGGATGCCTCTCCTCAGCCGGATGCCTCTCCTCAGCCGGATGCCTCTCCTCAGCCTGATGCCTCTCCTCAGCCGGATGCCTCTCCTCAGCCTGATGCCTCTCCTCAGCCTGATGCCTCTCCTCAGCCTGATGCCTCTCCTCAGCCTGATGCCTCTCCTCAGCCTGAAGCCTCTCCTCAGCCTGAAGCCTCTCCTCAGCCTGAAGCCTCTCCTCAGCCTGAAGCCTCTCCTCAGCCTGAAGCCTCTCCTCAGCCTGATGCCTCTCCTCAGCCTGATGCCTCTCCTCAGCCTGATGCCTCTCCTCAGCCTGATGCCTCTCCTCAGCCTGATGCCTCTCCTCAGCCTGAAGCCTCTCCCCAGCCTGAAGCCTCTACTCAGCCTGATGCCTGCATTCAGCCTGATGCCGCTACTCAGCATGATGAACTGATCCAGCCCGACGATCCTATTAGGCCAGTTGACTCGATGCCCGCTGTTGATCCAGATGATCCGGTACCTGATCCAGTGCCCGCTGTCGTGCCAATTGACTCAGAGCCCGCTGTCATACCTGGTGACCCGGTGCCCACTGCCTTGCCAGATGACGCGGTGCCCGCTGGCAAGCCAAATGACCTGATGCCTGGTGACCCAGTGCCCGCTGTCATACCTGGTGACCCGATGCCCGCTGCCTCCACCGCCACCCTTCGCCATGTGCCTCTGTCGTCTGCTCACGCTGCTGACGGTTTCTGCTTTTTAACCGAGGCCTGTGTTTGGCTTCCGAATACTGCTGCATCCACCGCCACCCTGCGCCATGTGTCTCTGTCGTCTGCTCACGCTGCTGACGGCTTCCGCTTTTTAACCTAGGCCTGTGTATGGCTTCAGAATAATGCTGCCTACACTGCCACCCTGCGCCATGTGCCTCTGTCGTCTGCTCACGCTGCTGCCAGGTCCATACTGATTCATGGCCCCCTGTACCGGCTCCTCATGAACGTGGTTCAGCGGGTTTGCATCACTTAACGGCAAATCGTTGACAAACGCTGGGACGTTCAGTGTTGTGCGCATTAAGCCAGACACCAAAGGGCAGCACAGACCTGTTATTACTCGCTCAAGCATGGCTGAACAAAACCAGTCTCTACCACAAATTGGACCCAGACCTGCCCAGGGTCTCGTAAGTAGATTGCACGGAGGAGTAGAGTTCGTTATTGGAATTAACTGTGAGGGACTTTTAAACCTAGGCCTGTGTATGGCCTTCAATTGAAGCTGCTTCTGCTCCGCCACTCTGCCATTGGACTCTTGATAGTCGTCTCCCTACGCTGCTGCTGGGGGGACTTTTTAACATAGGCCTCTGTATGGCCTTCAATTTTAGCTGCTTACGCTCCGCCACTCTGCCATGGGCCCCTGTACCGCCTCCTCATGCTGCTGCCAGGCTCGTAATCTGCCATGGGCCCCCGTACCGACTCCTCATGCTGCTGCCAGGCCCGTAATCTGTCATGGGCCCCTGTACTGCCTCCTCATGCTGCTGCCAGGTCCAGAGTGTGTCATGGGTCCCTGTACGGCCTCCCATTGCTGCTGTCTCCATCGCCACACTCTGCCATGTGCCACTTTCAGGTCTCCTCACACTGCTGGTGGGTTCCATTTTGTCATAGGGTGCTGTATGGCCTCCCATTGCTGCTGCCTCCACCGCCACACTGTGGCTCCACACTCTGGTTTTGGCCCCGTGACTGCCCAAATGAGTGAAGTGTGCGGTGATTCTAAGATCGACGGCACTCATCTGCATGTCATACTGACTGACAGTATTATTTCTCTTCCCCAGCAGACTCCAAGGGCATTTAAATTAAAGGTACAGTGTTCTGCACTAATATAAAGGCTCTCTGAAGCCTAGAAACACCCTTCTTATAAGTTAAATTCGCAGCGAATATATTCGGCTCGAAGCGAATTTATTCGGCGAATTCGGCGAATCAGCCGAACCGAATTTTTGAATAATTCGCTCATCTCTAGTTATGATACACAAAATCTGCATAAAAAAGAGAAGGCTTTCCTAATTCCAGTTGCACCCAAACTCCCTATCTTATATATCCTTCCTAAGATCCACAAAGACCCAATAAAACCACCAGGAAGACCCATAGTTAGTAGGATAGGGTCTTTGTGTACTAAAATAGGGGAATATGTGGATTTCTTCCTGCAACCATTGGTCATACAAACACCTTCCTATCTTCGTGATACTAAGCAGGTACTGAATTTAGTCAGCAATGTCACCATATCACCAGATACATTCCTGGTAACAGTGGATGTTGCTTCATTATATACGAACATTAACCATTCAGATGGTATGGAGGCAGCTAACTTTTATTTGATGCACAATAGCACTTTACCCTTAGTACAAAGAAATGTTATCTTGAATCTCATAGAATTTGCCATGCAACACAACTACTTTTGGTTTAATAAGGCTTATTACTTACAAGTTAGAGGAGTTGCTATGGGGGCCAAGTTTGCCCCCAGCCTAGCTAATTTATTTATGTCTCGCTGGGAAGAAGACCTAGTTTATGCCAGGGACTGGCCTGAATTACTAATGTACAAAAGATATATAGACGATATCTTTCTCCTATGGGAAGGGGATGAGGAGTCACATTAACTTCTTTGGCATGTTAAATAACAATAACCTTAACATTAGCCTGACCTACTCCTATAGCAAACATGACATCAATTTTCTGGATCTGACACTTATGAACATTAATGGTAAAATTGTAACAAAATCTTTCTTTAAAAATACTGATCGCAACAGTTACATCCCCACAGACAGTTGCCATCACCCCACCTGGCTGGCAAACATACCAAAAGACCAGTTCATGAGGATTAGGAGCAACTGTACAGTGTGCAGTTGCGACCATGAATAGGAGTGAAATGCTTCAGGATAATGGTAGACCAACACGATTAAAAGTGTGTCCGTTTATCTCAACTTATTCTGTACAGCACAAGTCCATTAGCAGGATAATTAAAAATAACTGGAGCATTCTAAAGGCGGACCCGGTATTATCTAATATTCTTCCAGAGAGACTGGAAATTATCTTCCGCAAAGCTACTATTAGACATACACTTGCACCCAACATAGTGGATCCTCCTAAAAATATTTCATTGTTCACTGACCTTAAAGGTTGCCACCCCTGTAATAGATGTATTATTTGCAAGTGTAATAACACACGGAGACATAGAATTGATTCTTTTACCCCACATATTACCAGGAAAACATATCAGATTAAGAAGTTTATACCATGTTACAGTAGACACGTTTATTTATTGCAATGCCCTGGCCGCAAACGATATGTAGGCCGGACCACTAGAAGGTTATGAAATCGTTTGGTAATGTATCCAACATTAAAAAAGGATTTAGAGAACACTCTCTATCCAATCATTATTGGATACACCATAATAAGGACCCTTCTTCCCTTAAGTTCACGGGAATCGACATCATTACCCCAAATTGGACTTTTACTACTGGTTCCTGTCACAAGTCTACTCTATATCTGCTGCTGAATTTATTACCCTTTGGATTTATCACATGTACTAATTTAATATATTTTCATATCACCGAACTCTTTTATGCATTATTTACTTTTATTATTGGATATTCATTTATCATATTTATTAATTTATTAGCGTTTCACCTATACTTATATTGAGATATGTTGAAAACATCAACTGTTTCCATGGGGTATACTACTTATCATCTTGCGATACTGGTAAAAGGTGTAAAATAAGTATTTGATCCCCAAGCAAAACGTGACTTAGTACTTGGTGGAGAAATCCTTGTTGGTAAGAACTGAGGTAAGATGTGTAGTTGGTTACCAGGTTTGTACACATCTGTGGAGGGAGTTTGGTGCACTCTTTTTTTACAGATCTTCTCTAAATCCTTAAGGTTTCTTGGCTGTTGCTTGGCAACTGGAAGTTTCAGCTCCCTCCATAAATTTTCGATAGGACTAAGGTCTGGAGACTGGCTAGGCCACTCCATGACCTTAATGTGCTTCTTCTTGAGCCACTCCTTTGCTGCCTTGGCGGTATGTTTTGGGTCATTGTCATGCTGGAAGACCCATCCATGACCCATCTTCAGTTTTCTGGCTGGGGGAAGAATGTTCTCATCCAAGATTTTACAATACATGGCCCCGTTCATTGGTCCTTCATTGTAGTAAAATCAGCCTTTACCTTTAGCAGATAAACGGCCCCAAAGCATAATGTTTTCACCTCCATGTTTGACTGTAGTGATGGTGTTCTTAGGGTCACAGTCAATATTTTTCTTCCTCCAAACACGGCAAGTTGAGTTAATGCCAAAGAGCTCAATTTTGGTCTCATATGACCACAGCACTTTTTCTCAGTCCTTCCCTGAATCATTTACAGTCAGGTCCATAAATATTGGGACATTGACACAATTCTAACATTTTTGGCTCTGTACACCACCACAATGGATTTGAAATAAAACAAACAAGATGTGCTTTAACTGCAGACTGTCAGCTTTAATTTGAGGGTATTTACATCCAAATCAGGTGAACCGTGTAGGAATTACAACAGTTTGCATTTGTGCCTCCCACTTGTTAAGGGACCAAAAGTAATGGGACAATTGGCTTCTCAGCTGTTCCATGGCCAGGTGTGTGTTATTCCCTCATTATCCCAATTACAATGAGCAGATAAAAGGTCCAGAGTTCATTTCAAGTGTGCTATTTGCATTTGGAATCTGTTGCTGTCAACTCTCAAGATGAGATCCAAAGAGCTGTTACTATCAGTGAAGCAAGCCATCATTAGGCTGAAAAAACAAAACAAACCCATCAGAGAGATAGCAAAAACATTAGGCGTGGCCAAAACAACTGTTTGGAACATTCTTAAAAAGAAGGAATGAACCGGTGAGCTCAGCAACACCAAAAGACCCGGAAGACCACGGAAAACAACTGCGGTGGATGAGCGGACCACGGAAAACAACTGTGGTGGATGAGCGAAGAATTCTTTCCCTGGTGAAGAAAACACCCTTCACAACAGTTAGCCAGATCAAGAACACTCTCCAGGAGGTAGGTGTATGTGTGTCAAAGTCAACAATCAAGAGAAGACTTCACCAGAGTGAATACAGACGGTTCACCACAAGATGTAAACCATTGGTGAGCCTCAAAAACAGGAAGGCCAGATTAGAGTTTGCCAAACGACATCTAAAAAAGCCTTCACAGTTCTGGAACAACATCCTATGGACAGATGAGACCAACATCAACTTGTACCCGAGTGATGGGAAGAGAAGAGTATGGAGAAGGAAAGGAACTGCTCATGATCCGAAGCATACCACCTCATCAGTGAAGCATGGTGGTGGTAGTGTCATGGCGTGGGCATGTATGGCTGCCAATGGAATTGCTTCTCTTGTATTTATTGATGATGTGACTGCTGACAAAAGCAGCAGGATGAATTCTGAAGTGTTTCGGGCAATATTATCTGCTCATATTCAGCCAAATGCTTCACAACTCATTGGACGCCGCTTCACAGTGCAGATGGACAATGACCCAAAGCAGACTGCAAAAGCAACCAAAGAGTTTTTTAAGGGAAAGAAGTGGAATGTTATGCAATGGCCAAGTCAATCACCTGACCTGAATCCGATTGAGCATGCATTTCACTTGCTGAAGACAAAACGGAAGGGAAAATGCCCCAAGAACAAGCAGGAACTGAAGACAGTTGCAGTAGAGGCCTGGCAGAGCATCACCAGGGATAAAACCCAGCGTCTGGTGATGTCTATGCGTTCCACACTTCAGGCTGTAATTGACTGCAAAGAATTTGCAACCAAGTATTAAAAAGTGAAAGTTTGATTTATGATTATTATTATGTTCCATTACTTTTGGTCCCTTAACAAGTGGGAGGCACATATGCAAACTGTTATAATTCCTACACCGTTCACCTGATTTGGATGTAAATACCCTCAAATTAAAGCTGACAGTCTGCAGTTAAAGTGAATCTTGTTTGTTTCATTTCAAATCCATTGTGGTGGTGTATAGAGCCAAAAATGTTAGAATTGTGTCGATGTCCCAATATTTATGGACCTGACTGTAGACGTTCATTAGCAAACTTCAGATGGGCCTGTACATGTGCCTTCTTGAGGAAGGGGGACCTTGTGGGAGCTGCAGGATTTCAAACCATGGCGGCATATTGTGTTAGCGATGGGTTTTTTAAACTGTGGTCATAAATGCCTTTAGATCATTCACAAGCTCCTCCTGTGTAGCTCTGGGCTGATCCCTCACTTTTCTCATGATCATCCTTACCACATGAGGCGAAATCTTGCATGGAGCTCCAGATGGAAGGCTATTGATGGTTATTTTGTATTTCTTCTTTCTTGTATTTGCAAATAATCGCTCCAACAGTTGTCTCCTTCTCACCAAGCTTCTTGCTAATGGTCTTGTAGCCCATTCCAGCCTTTTGCAGGTCTAAAATCTTGTCCCCGACGTCCTTTGACTGTGCTTTGGTCTTGCCCATGATGGTGAGGTAGAATGAGATTTTGTAGTCAGGTGTCTTTTATACACATAATGAGTTGTTGTTAGGAGCACCTTCCTAAATTGAGAGGACTAATCTGTGTACCACATGAGCACATACTGTAGCCAGTCTTATACTTATTTTACTTACTGAACTGCAACTCAATTTATAACATGTGTATCATGTTTTCTGGATTTTTGGTTGATATTCTGTCTCTTTCATTTAAAATACACATATGATAAAAATTATAGACCCTTCATTTCTTTGTACATGGGCAAACTTACAAAATCTGTATATTTCTTAGTCTTTGTTTAAATATTTTAAAATGCAACTCCAGGCACAGACACAGGTAACAATAAAAAGTACATTTTCATTAAAATGAGCACAGATTAGAACCTTTTGTCATTATTTTATTGCTGTATGTGTCTACATGAGACAGATTTCCCCTCCTTTTCTTCCAGGTGATAGATGTCAAACATAGCAGAAAGGGAAGAGGATGTTTCTCTATAGTGACACATAATTAAAAATCTGTCAGAATAGTCTCTGTCAGGGACACCTGAGAGAATTTCTATCCTTTCCTTGTGCCATTCAAAAAATGTTTTGCTTAGACTTAGGCTTTATTAACTTTCTTCACTTATGATCCGTTTGTATATATCTGAATAGAAACTTTTAATTGTGGGGTATGTTGAGTTCTGTAATATAGCATTATAGCCAACTGATTTTCTCATATTGCTATTTGTCTGTGTACTTGTACTGATGATGCAGAGGGACCTGTGCATGTCATCTAGCTATAGTAATATATTAATGGTTAAAATTTAAATATAAAACATCACAGGATTACCAGTCCTGGCACCACTCGGCCCCACCTGCCCTGTTCAGTCTAGACTGCTGCCTTTTTTATCATGGAGATTAGATTGCCCTGCTTCCAGACATTTCATTGCAAGCATGTACTGTAATGAAATGAGTACAGCTTCTGACACTGAATCAACTACTTGAGAGAAGCAAGGCAGTTATAGGTAGATATGTGCTTTTTTGTTTTCAGAGATTTTGTTTTCAGAGATTCGGATGTATACAAATCTCCGAATAAACATAGTAACAAATGTCAAGGAATCTAAAAAAAGTTATAATGAAGTTAACACATATATTTTGTTCATTCCTTTTATTTGGATGATGTCACATGATAGTAGTTGAGGCCTTTGGGGAAATTAGTTCAAATTCCAAATTCATTTGAACATTCAGATTTGGATAACAAATGGATCTGAATTTAATTACATTTGTTAATTCGGATGAATATGACGCCACTCGATATTGTCCAATCAGCTTATGCCATTTCTCTTGTTGGGTTGGACTAGCATCCAAAAATATTGAATCCTTCTGATTCAAATCTGTCCAATTCGATAATATATTGAATATATATAGCAATCTTACAAAATAACTGTAATATTTTTCGAATCCACCTGGACCAATGAATATACAAAACGAATGCCGAAGATACGAAATGATTTTGAAAAAGGAATCCGTTCAACATAACGAATTTGAGGAACCAAAATTCCTCCATGAACAAATGTATCCAAAACGGGACTAAAGGAAAAATATCCAGAGTGCACATGTCTAGTTATAAAACCTGGTTAGAAATCTGAAAGCTGCCATTAGAGACTTTTTGAAGTTAAAAATGCAATGGTTGTCACCCCTTCTTTACAATTTACAGAATTGTTGACCTAAATTGTACATAAGTATCAGGTGCCGGAAGCTAAATTAGATATAATTGTTCCAGGTCAGCAGACTCACCAGTTAGTGAATTAATGTTAAGGACTGATGTCCATGAAAATGTTTTTCATCTGAGCTGCTTTTCTTTCCCATAGAATTCAGAGGCAAATCAAAGCAACTTCTAAGGAGGGCAGTCCTGAAGCATGAACCATCAAAACCTGTCAGATGCTGCAGCTATCACGTGTCTATCCACACAGTGTTCTTTTTAATGTTTGTTATCATACTATACTATGTACTATGCTACATTTAGAATCATGGTGTAAAAAGGCTGCCCATCTCCATTTCTTTTTCCTTGACAGAAGACTGCGTGTACATAAAAGTGCTACAACAATATATCCATTTATATATAATAAAACAAGTGGTATTGTGAGAAGAGGTCAAATTACAGATTTCCGCTTTGTTTCCTTTCAGACTTCTGTGTTTACTCCAGCGTACAGTTCAGTGACAAATGTTCGTGTCACCAGCACAATGAACACATCCCAGGTTTTAAACCTGCTGCTTAAAAAATTCAGGGTAAGCATGAAGAAAAATTAAGTAAGAAAATTAGTTTATAGTTTATTTAGTTAATTTAATCAACCCCTATATTCCCTGCATGCTCATCACAAGTTTGTTCTATATGTAAAACAATATAAAAAAAAAAACACATAAAGGTGCATTTTTTCTGCTTATATCTAAAAGAAATTCATGTTATTATCATTAGCAACCAATCAGACTCTAGCTACTATTGAAATCCAAAATAAAAAGTACACAAGTCCAAAATAAAAAATAAAGGTCCCGTGCGGTTCTGTGCACTCCAGTTCTGGCAACCCATTAATTTCAATGAATTGCCAAACATATTGGAATGTGGACAAAGTAGTGCAAGCACTACTTTTTCAGATCACACCACACCAAACCGTGGACAGTGAGCCGGAAAGAAATACCAAAAGAAAAAGGCTGTGGTAGGGGAAGATATCTACAATCATAGTGGAGTGAAGTTAGAGAAGGAAAAGCTCAAAGTATTCAATGAAGATTTGACATATGCCCGTAAAAAGAATTTAAATAAATTTGAGACATATATCAGTGTTAAAAATGTATGAACCTTGAACATAAAAAAGTATGTTCTAAGTAATCTAACTGTAGAGAGAGTAAGAAATCCAGAGGTAATATACACTGGTTTGAAAAATAAATCAATCTTTAACCCTCAATCCCAACCTTTAACAGATAATAGGTTTGTTGAAGTATTTATAAATATCGTCATCGATGATTTGAAGAAATTGAAGGTCTAAAAAGAAGCAAATCCTAGAGATATTCAGAGAGGAATTTTCAAACCTAAAGAAGGATGGGATATTATAAGAGAAGCAGACAAGGCAGGAGGAGGGGAGGGGATTGTGATGCTGAAAAAGGACTACATTTCTTAGATGGATTGATTATTAAGTGATAAAACAGAAAATGAGATTGAATATGAATCCCACTCTGGAATATAAGAAAGATAAAATAATTGGTTAAGAAAGGGAGAACGGAGCAAAGTGAAGATAAAAAGGAGGTGGAACATTTGGTTCCTTCTGCATGTCATATTCCGTTCATATACTATCTCCCCAAAATACACAAAAATAAGGAAAAACTTCCAGGCAGACCCATTGTGAATGGGATTGGATTGATTGGTTCGTGATTAGGAGAATGTAAAAATTTCTTTAATCAACCATTGGTTCAGGAGACAGAAGCGTATTTACATACATAGTTAGTCTGGTTGAAAAAAGACAAGTTCATCTAATTCAACCATTAAAAAGGTAAAAAAATTTATACAATCCCATATACATAATCATATACCCACACCTGATCCAGAGGAACCCCAAGCAAAGCATGATCCAGCAGTGAAAAAATCCTTCCTGATCCCCCAAGAGGCAATCAGATATTTTGTGTATTAACTTTATCTATAAATGTTAGTATCCAGTTATATTATGTGTATCTAAGAAAAAATCCAGGCCTTTTTTTAAAGCAATCTACTTGAAATGGCCAGAACCAGATCTTGAGGGAGTCTATTCCACATTTTCACTGCTCTTTTGTGAAAAAGCTTTTCTGTATTTGGAGATTACATTTCTTTTCCTCCAGACGGAAAGGGCCCCTTGGCCTCTGTGATGACCTTAAAGTGAACAACTCTACAACAAATTCACTATATGGACCAGCTATGTATTTATACATGTTGATTATTTACCTTTTAATCTCCTCTTCACAAGAGATAATAAATTCAGTACCTCTAATCTTTCCTCTTAGTTGAGCTCCTCCATGCCTCTTATTAGTTTGGTTGCCCTTCTCTGTACTTTCTCCAGTTCCTCAATATCGTTTTTGCAAATTGCATATTCTAGATGAGGTCTTACTAATGATTTGTACCGGGGCAAAATGATATCTCTCTCTCTGGAGTCTATACCTCTCTTAATACTCTCTGGATTTTGCTCACTTTAGAAACCACAGCTTGGCATTGCATGCCATTATTAAGCTTGTGATCTACCAGATCCCCCAGATCCTTCTCCACCATTGATTCCCCCAGTTGTACCCCCCCTGTATGTGTGATGCATTCAAATTCTTAACCCCCAAGTTTATAACTTTACATTTATCAACATTAAACCTCATGCCAGATAGTTGCCCAATTAAAAAGAGCATTGAGGTCGGCTTATAAGTTGGAGATATCTTGTAAGGATGTTATTCCTTATTACTTATTGCATAGCTGCGCGTCATCTGCAAACACTGAAACAGACTCTATAAAATTTTATAAATACATTATATTGCCAAAACTATTGGGACAACCCTCCAAATCATTGGATTCAGGTTTTCCAATCACCTCCATGGCCACAGGTGTGTAAAATGAAGCACCTAAGCATGCAGACTGCTGATACAAACATTTGTGAAAGAGTGGCTCGCTCTCAGGAGCTCAATGAATTCAAGCGTTGTACCGTGATAGGTTGCCACCTGTGCAATAAGTCCATCTGTGAAATTTCCTTGCTACTAAATATTTCACGGTAAACTGTTAATGGTAATATAACAAAGTGGAAGTAACTGGGAACAACAGTAACTTAGCAATGAGGTGGTAGGCCATGAACAGAGTGACATGTGACAGTGCGGGGTCAGCGCATGCTGAAGCAAACCGTGCACAGAAGTCACCAACTGTCTGCAGAGTCAATAGCTAAAGACCTCCGAACTTCATGTGGCCTTCAGATTAGCACATCAGTGCATATAGTGCTTCATGGAATGGGTTTCCATGGCCGAGCAGCTGCATCCAAAGCTGACATCACCAAGTGCAATGTGAAGCATCGGATACAGTGGTGTAAAGCACACCGCCACTCAACTCTAGAGTAGTGGAGACGTGTTCTCTGGAGTGACGAATCACACTTCTCTGGCAATCTGACTGACATGTCTGGGTTTGGTGGTTGCCAGGAGAATGGTACTTGCCTGACTGCATTGTGCCAAGCATAAAGTTTGGTGAAGGAGGGATTAGGAAGTGGGGTTGTTTTTCAGGGGTTGGGCTTGACCCCTTAGTTCTAGTGACGGGAATTCTTAAGGCATCAGCATACCAAGACATTTTGGACAATTTCATGCTCCCAACTTTGTGGGAACAGTTTGGGGATTGCCCTTTTTTGTTTCAACATGACTACGCAACAGTATACAAAGCAAGACATGGATGAGCGAGTTTGGGGTGGAGGAACTTGACTGGCCTGCAGAGTCCTGACCTGAACTTGAAAGAACACCTAGATAAATTAGAGCGGAGACTGCGAGCCAGGCCTTCCTTCTTGTCCAACATCAGTGCCTGACCTCACAAATGCTCTTCTTGAAGAATGGTCAAACATTCCTATAAACACACTTTTAAACCTTGTGGACAGTCTTCCCAGAAGAGTTGAAGATGTTATAGCTGTAAAGGGCAGGCCAACTTAATACTGAACCCTACGGACTAAGACTGGGATGCCAATAAAGTTCATATGCGTGTAAAGGCAGGCATCCCATTACTTTTGGCAATATAGTGTATGTTAAAATGTAAGGGTCCCAACACTGTACCTTGGGGTACACCACTAACAACCCCAGACCATTCAGAGTATGAATAATTAACCGCTACTCTCTGCATACGGTCTTTTAGCCAGTTGTCTATCCATTTACAAACAAAGTTTTCCAATCTTGTAGACTTTACCTTACACATTAGCCATGTGTGGGGAACTGTGTCAAACTCTTTTGCAAAATTCAAGAATACCACGTCCACAGCCACTCCTTTGTCTAACATTTTGCTACCTCATAAAAAGAAATTAGATTTATTTGACAACTACTGACTTTCATGATTTCATGCTGTCTGTTGCTTAAAATATATTTATCCAGCAAGAACTCATCTATGTGGTCTTTAGTTAAACACACCAGTATCTTCCCAACTATAGAAGTTAAACTAACAGGTCTTTGTAAAGACTTTGACCCCTTTTTAAATATAGGCACCATGGCCCTATGCCAATCCAGTGGTACTGTGCCAGTCATTAGAGTCCCTAAAAATTAGAAACAATAACAGTGAAATGACAGAGCTAAATTTTTTAGGACCAGTGGGTGTATGCCATCTGGTCCAGGTGCTTTATTCACTTTTATTCAGTCTAAATATTTCTGGACCATATCAATTTTGAGCCATTGTGGATCATTTGTGAGATACTAAACATGGCTTGTGGATCTTAAAGGGTTTGAAAGTCCAGAGTCAGTGCATCCTTGCACCTGCTGATGTCAATTCTTTGTATACTATAATTGACCATCGGGATGTAATGGAAGCCCTCAACTGGGCATTAGACAAATATTCTACATTTTGAGACATGCAAAAAAGATTAGGAGAAACTTAGCCTTTTTCCCTAGTCATAATTACTTATTGTATCAAAATAGGTTTTAAAAACAGAATAGAGGTATTGCGATGGGGGCTAAGTTTGACCCAAGTATAGCAAACCTTTTTATGTCTAAATGGGAGGCTAAGCATGTTGTTATGAACCACCTAGCGGGTCCCCTAGCAGTCCACAGGACAGGATTCCCCAGGGCGCGGAGTCTAAGCCCCAGTCTGCTTGTTCACCAGAGCCCCTGATGGTGGGGATGGGCTTGGAGCAGACAAGGACCAGGTCGCGACCCCTGAGTACCCCCGTCTGTGGCAGCGGGACCCGCCAGAGGTATATGCAGGTAGAGAGCCTGATGTGAAGAGGTGGAAGACTGGATCCGAGCGGGATGGATGGATGGCAGAGTAGTAAGCGTGGTCAACGAGCAGGGTCAGTAACAGTGGGATCAGCGTTGTACAAGGCGGCAGGCGGAAGAATAGTCAGGTCACTTGCAGGGGTCGGCAACAGGAGTTCAGATCAGGTATGGAATATGCAGAAGAGAAGTCAGACTAGCCAGGGGATCAGAGCAGGAGAAGTCAGCGGAGGTCAGGTTCAGGCAGGGTCAGCAACAAATCTTAGGATCACAGGAACACAGGAACACAGAGAAAAGACCATACAGCAATGGGTGTTAGTGCAGGGCAGGTTTAATTAGTGCGCCCTGCCCTGCTATTGGTGCCGGGCGAGCGATCGCGAGTCCATCAGATCGGATGGATCGGTGCTCCGCGCATGCGCGGAGTCACTTGCCGCCGCGATCCCTGACATTGCCCCCCCCCACGGGCATCCTCCGGATGCCCAACCGGTTTCTCCTCCGTGGGTGGTTGCGATAGAACTCCCGAACCAGTCTATGGACATTTTGGGCCGGTTCCCACGAATTCTCTTCAGGGCCATAGCCCTTCCACTTGATTAGGAACTGTGTCTGACTGCCTCTTTTCCTGCAATCGATGATTGCCTCAACCTCGAATTCTTCTTGTTCGTTAATGGTTATAGGCTCTGGAGGCCTGGACCTTTGGTCCAGGAAGGGATCTGGCGTTGCTGGCTTCAGTAACGACACATGAAACACTGGGTGAATCTTGAAGTTTGCTGGGAGTGCCAGCTCATATGCCACCTCATTGATCCTCCGTTTCACCCGGAATGGGCCCATAAATTTTGGTCTCGATTTCTTCGAGGGGCAAGACATCCTCAAATTGGTAGTAGCTAGCCAAACCTGGTCTCCTGGTTGCAAGCTCAATTCACCTCTTCTTTTCCTGTCGAAGGCCCTCTTACTGTCTTCTTGGGCCTTCGACATGGCTTCTTGAAGTACCTTGTTATTGGTGGAAAAAAAATCTAGCATGTTCTGTGTAGCCGGGACCGGCTTTCCGGAATTAGGTCAGGTAAAAATGTGGGGTGAAACCCGTAATTAGCGAAGAAGGGGGATTGCCCCGTAGCAGAATGCTTCGCGTTATCATACGCGAACTCCGCTAATGGCAAGAGTGCCAGCCAGTCGTCTTGGAGGAAAGACGTGTAACATCGCAAGTACTGTTCCAGCGTCTGGTTTGTCCTTTCTGTCTGCCCATTCGTCTGAGGGTGGTAGGCCGATGAAAGGGACAGCTTGATTCCCAGAACCTCGCATAATGCTTTCCAGACCTTTGACGTAAATTGGACCCCTCCATCCGAGACAATGTTTTCTGGCACACCATGGAGTTTCACTACTTCCTTCACGAAAATCTGTGCTGTTTCCATAGCTGAGGGTGTATTTTTTAGCGGCAGGAAATGGGCCATCTTCGACAACCGATCTATAATTATGAAAATCACCGAATGATCTTGAGATAGTGGGAGCTCCACTATAAAATCCATTGAGATCATCTGCCATGGCCGATCCGGTATAGGCAATGGTCGTAGTAGACCTCAGGCCTTATTTCTGGTGGGCTTGTTTCTCTGACACGTGGCGCAGGTTCTCACATATAGTTCACAGTCTTTCGCCATGTTTGGCCACCAGAACGTCCGCTGGAGTAACTCTAGAGTCTTCGCGTTTCCAAAATGACCTGCTAGAGGATGATCATGGCAGTGCCCCAGTACTAAGGTTCGGATCTCCTCAGGTACAATGATTCGCCCTTCTTTCCAACAGAGACCCTCCTTAATCTGTAGAGATACCCCAGGTGGGCTTGGCATTCCTATGGATGCGGTTTGAAGCCTGGAGCATAGCTCTGACTGGAGAGCGAGGAATTTTCCTGTGCACAGGATGGTGTCTGGTCGAGGAACTTCTTCTGGGTCTTCAAACATACGTGAGAGAGCGTCTGGCTTTGTATTCTTGGACCCGGGTCGGTACGTGATGTGGAACGCGAATCTGGCGAAGAAGAGTGCCCATCTTGTTGACGTGATTCTTGTGGTCAGTAAATATCAAGATTGGATGTAGGGCCCCTTCCAGTAGATACCTCCACTCCTCCAGCACTATCTTGATAGCCAGAAGCTCCCGGTCGCCAATATCATAATTTCTCTCTGCAGACGTCAACTTCCTAGAGAAAAATGCTACCGGGTGCATAATTTCCTTGGTACCCTTCTGTTGGGACAGGATGGCCCCAACTGCGTTCTCCGAAGCGTCCACTTCCAAAATGTACGGCAGGGAGGAGTCAGGATGGCTAAGGATAGGGGCAGTAGTAAACAGTTTCTTCAACGTCTCAAATGCTGCTTGAGCCTCGGGCGTCCACCGAAAACGGGTTCCCTGTTTGGTGAGCTGCGTAATGGGAGACACGAGGCCTGAAAAGTTCTTAATGATAATGAACTTTCGGTAGAAATTGGCAAATCCTATAAAGCGTTGTATGCCCTTCTTGTCTGTGGGTACTGGCCATTCTAAGATTGCCGAGACCTTCTGGGGATCCATCGCAACCCCCGTGGTGGAGATGATCAACCCCAAAAATGCAATGCTGTGCTGCTCGAAGCTGCATTTGTCAGCTTTCGCATACAGCCCATGTTGGCGTAAACGTTCAACCACCTTTCTGACATGACCCCTATGGTCTTCCAGAGAAGGGGAAAAAATCAAGATGTCATCCAGGTATACTACCACAAAAACGTCCAGATAATCTCGGAATATGTCATTGATGAAATGCTGAAATGTGGCTGGGGCATTGCACAATCCGAAGGGCATGACAAGATATTCAAAGTGCCCGAATCTTGTGCGGAATGCAGTCTTCCACTCGTCCCCCTCTCTGATGTGCACCAAGTTATATGCGCCCCTCAAATCTAACTTGGTAAATATGGCTGCCGTCTTTAACCTTTGGAACAGCTCCGGGACCAAAGGGAGGGGGTAACGATTCTTAACTGTAATCCTGTTCAAGTCACGGTAGTCGATACAGGGTCTGAGGGACTTATCTTTCTTTTCGACAAAGAAGATTCCCGCCCCGGTCGGTGACGTGGAGGGACGGATAAACCCCTTCTCGAGGTTCTCGTCAATGTACTCCTTGAGTACCTCCAACTCTCTCTCTGATAGGGGGAAAATCCGTCCGAACGGAATCTCGGATCCGGGTAGGAGGTCGATGGGACAGTCATAGGCCCGATGTGGAGGGAGAGTGTCAGCACCCCGCTTACTAAAAACGTCTAAGTAGTCGTGGTAGGCCGGGGGGATGATCTGGATAAGTTCGGTGTCCCCGTCGATACAGAAAAGCGACTGGGGAACCACAGATGTTGGGGCGTGACAATGTTCCTGGCAATAATCTGGACAGACCCCGTCTTCCAATCAATTTGGGGATTGTGTGCCTGCAACCACGGGAGTCCCAGAATAACTGGAAACAGAAGGGATGCGATAGCATCCAAACGAAGGAGCTCCCGGTGATGGTTACCCACTGTGGTACGGATAAGTGGGGTCTCCCGTTCCACCAGCCCTGACTTAATACGTGATCCACCTGCTAAAAAGATATTAAGCCTGTGTTCCCTTGTCTGGAGAGGAATATTCTGTTGAGTGGCAAAATCTAGATCAATAAAGCAACTACAAGCCCCGGAATCGATAATTGCTGTTGCTGACACAGTTCTCCCTGGGAGTTGAAAAGACACGAATATGGCTAAATAATTGGCATGATTACTATGTTTAGAGGAAACAGTAGAGAAAATGGAAGTGCACTTACCCAATTTCGCTGGGCAAGAACGCACCACATGACCAGTTCCCCCACAGTATAGATAGAGGTTGTTCTCCCGTCGTCTCTGGCGTTCCTCCACTGATAGTGATGGCCGTGCCCGTCCGAATTGCCTAGGCATTGGTGTTCCCCCAGGATCCAAGTTTGCATCTCTTCCTGGCAGGGTTTGGACTGGGGTGCGGGCTAGTACCCATGGGGGTCCTGGTTCTGGGCTTGACCTCTCTAACCTGCGTTCCCACAATCTGCGGTCGATCTGTAAGACCAGGGTGATGAGATCTTCCAGAGAGTCAGGCAGGCCCACCCTGGCTAACTCATCTTTAAGTGCTTCAGACAGACCGCTGCGGAACTGGTGGCGTAATGCAGCATCGTTCCACCGGGTGTCCCCCATCCAGCGTCTGAATTCAGCCGCATATTCTTCCACTGCCCGGCGGCCCTGCTGGAGAGAATACAGGGCCGATTCCGCGGATGCTGCCCGCTGCGGATCGTCATAGAGGACTGCCATCGTGTTGAAAAAGTCGGTCACGGACCCTAGGTGGGGGTCGTGGGTCTCCATCAGCCGGTGGGCCCAGCCCTGGGGCTGATCCAGTAGTAAGGAAATGACGAAACCCACCTTCACTGCTTCAGAAGAAAATGTCCGGGGCTGCAGGCTAAAGTACAACTGGCAGGCCTTACGGAAGGCCCTGAACTTTATTCGATCCCCGCTGAAGCGTTCCGGCAATGGTACGTGAGGCTCTGGTGGAGGCAATGTGACTACTGCCCGGCTCGGAGGTTCTGAGGGTTCTCCTGCTGCAGTGGCAGAACCCGAGCATTGGGGTGGAGCTGCAGGTGCGGCCAATGTCTGAATCCGGCCATCGAGGTGTGTGTAACCCTCCTGCAGCGATTGGACGGCTTGGGTTAGTGTCGCCAAATGCTGACATATGTCTTCCAGTGGGGATGGTCCTCTTCCAGGCTCCGTCATGGCCGTATGGTTCTGTTATGAACCACCTAGCGGGGCCTCTAGTAGTCCACAGGACAGGATTCCCCAGGGCACGGAGTCTAAGCCCCAGTCTGCTTGTTCACCAGAGCCCCTGATGGTGGGGATGGGCTTGGAGCAGACAAGGACCAGGTCGCGACCCCTGAGTACCCCCGTCTGTGGCAGCGGGACCCGCCAGAGGTATATGCAGGTAGAGAGCCTGATGTGAAGAGGTGGAAGACTGGATCCGAGCGGGATGGATGGATGGCAGAGTAGTAAGCGTGGTCAACGAGCAGGGTCAGTAACAGTGGGATCAGCGTTGTACAAGGCGGCAGGCGGAAGAATAGTCAGGTCACTTGCAGGGGTCGGCAACAGGAGTTCAGATCAGGTATGGAATATGCAGAAGAGAAGTCAGACTAGCCAGGGGATCAGAGCAGGAGAAGTCAGCGGAGGTCAGGTTCAGGCAGGGTCAGCAACAAATCTTAGGATCACAGGAACACAGGAACACAGAGAAAAGACCATACGGCAATGGGTGTTAGTGCAGGGCAGGTTTAATTAGTGCGCCCTGCCCTGCTATTGGTGCCGGGCGAGCGGCCGCGATCGCGAGTGCGCATGCACGGCCGCCGCCGTACAGGTCTCAGAGTCCATCGGATCGGATGGATCGGTGCTCCGCGCATGCGCGGAGTCACTTGCCGCCGCGATCCCTGACATTGCCCCCCCCTACGGGCATCCTCCGGATGCCCAACCGGTTTCTCCTCCGTGGGTGGTTGCGATAGAACTCCCGAACCAGTCTATGGACATTTTGGGCCGGTTCCCACAAATTCTCTTCAGGGCCATAGCCCTTCCACTTAATTAGGAACTGTGTCTGACTGCCTCTTTTCCTGCAATCGATGATTGCCTCAACCTCGAATTCTTCTTGTTCGTTAATGGTTATAGGCTCTGGAGGCCTGGACCTTTGGTCCAGGAAGGGATCTGGCGTTGCTGGCTTCAGTAACGACACATGAAACACTGGGTGAATCTTGAAGTTTGCTGGGAGTGCCAGCTCATATGCCACCTCATTGATCCTCCGTTTCACCCGGAATGGGCCCATAAATTTTGGTCTCGATTTCTTCGAGGGGCAAGACATCCTCAAATTGGTAGTAGCTAGCCAAACCTGGTCTCCTGGTTGCAAGCTCAATTCACCTCTTCTTTTCCTGTCGAAGGTCCTCTTACTGTCTTCTTGGGCCTTCGACATGGCTTCTTGAAGTACCTTGTTATTGGTGGAAAAAAAATCTAGCATGTTCTGTGTAGCCGGGACCGGGCTTTCCGGAATTAGGTCAGGTAAAAATGTGGGGTGAAACCCGTAATTAGCGAAGAAGGGGGATTGCCCCGTAGCAGAATGCTTCGCGTTATCATACGCGAACTCCGCTAATGGCAAGAGTGCCAGCCAGTCGTCTTGGAGGAAAGACGTGTAACATCGCAAGTACTGTTCCAGCGTCTGGTTTGTCCTTTCTGTCTGCCCATTCGTCTGAGGGTGGTAGGCCGATGAAAGGGACAGCTTGATTCCCAGAACCTCGCATAATGCTTTCCAGACCTTTGACGTAAATTGGACCCCTCGATCCGAGACAATGTCTTCTGGCACACCATGGAGTTTCACTACTTCCTTCACGAAAATCTGTGCTGTTTCCATAGCTGAGGGTGTATTTTTTAGCGGCAGGAAATGGGCCATCTTCGACAACCGATCTATAATTATGAAAATCACCGAATGATCTTGAGATAGTGGGAGCTCCACTATAAAATCCATTGAGATCATCTGCCATGGCCGATCCGGTATAGGCAATGGTCGTAGTAGACCTCAGGCCTTATTTCTGGTGGGCTTGTTTCTCTGACACGTGGCGCAGGTTCTCACATATAGTTCACAGTCTTTCGCCATGTTTGGCCACCAGAACGTCCGCTGGAGTAACTCTAGAGTCTTCGCGTTTCCAAAATGACCTGCTAGAGGATGATCATGGCAGTGCCCCAGTACTAAGGTTCGGATCTCCTCAGGTACAATGATTCGCCCTTCTTTCCAACAGAGACCCTCCTTAATTTGTAGAGATACCCCAGGTGGGCTTGGCATTCCTATGGATGCGGTTTGAAGCCTGGAGCATAGCTCTGACTGGAGAGCGAGGAAGTTTCCTGTGCACAGGATGGTGTCTGGTCGAGGAACTTCTTCTGGGTCTTCAAACATACGTGAGAGAGCGTCTGGCTTTGTATTCTTGGACCCGGGTCGGTACGTGATGTGGAACGCGAATCTGGCGAAGAAGAGTGCCCATCTTGTTGACATGATTCTTGTGGTCAGTAAAAATCAAGATTGGATGTAGGGCCCCTTCCAGTAGATACCTCCACTCCTCCAGCGCTATCTTGATAGCCAGAAGCTCCCGGTCGCCAATATCATAATTTCTCTCTGCAGACGTCAACTTCCTAGAGAAAAATGCTACCGGGTGCATAATTTCCTTGGTACCCTTCTGTTGGGACAGGATGGCCCCAACTGCGTTCTCCAAAGCGTCCACTTCCAAAATGTACGGCAGGGAGGAGTCAGGATGGCTAAGGATAGGGGCAGTAGTAAACAGTTTCTTCAACGTCTCAAATGCTGCTTGAGCCTCGGGCGTCCACCGAAAACGGGTTCCCTGTTTGGTGAGCTGCGTAATGGGAGACACGAGGCCTGAAAAGTTCTTAATGAACTTTCGGTAGAAATTGGCAAATCCTATAAAGCGTTGTATGCCCTTCTTGTCTGTGGGTACTGGCCATTCTAAGATTGCCGAGACCTTCTGGGGATCCATCGCAACCCCCGTGGTGGAGATGATCAACCCCAAAAATGCAATGCTGTGCTGCTCGAAGCTGCATTTGTCAGCTTTCGCATACAGCCCATGTTGGCGTAAACGTTCAACCACCTTTCTGACATGACCCCTATGGTCTTCCAGAGAAGGGGAAAAAATCAAGATGTCATCCAGGTATACTACCACAAAAACGTCCAGATAATCTCGGAATATGTCATTGATGAAATGCTGAAATGTGGCTGGGGCATTGCACAATCCGAAGGGCATGACAAGATATTCAAAGTGCCCGAATCTTGTGCGGAATGCAGTCTTCCACTCGTCCCCCTCTCTGATGTGCACCAAGTTATATGCGCCCCTCAAATCTAACTTGGTAAATATGGCTGCCGTCTTTAACCTTTGGAACAGCTCCGGGACCAAAGGGAGGGGGTAACGATTCTTAACTGTAATCCTGTTCAAGTCACGGTAGTCGATACAGGGTCTGAGGGACTTATCTTTCTTTTCGACAAAGAAGATTCCCGCCCCGGCCGGTGACGTGGAGGGACGGATAAACCCCTTCTCGAGGTTCTCGTCAATGTACTCCTTGAGTACCTCCAACTCTCTCTCTGATAGGGGGAAAATCCGTCCGAACGGAATCTCGGATCCGGGTAGGAGGTCGATGGGACAGTCATAGGCCCGATGTGGAGGGAGAGTGTCAGCACCCCGCTTACTAAAAACGTCTAAGTAGTCGTGGTAGGCCGGGGGGATGATCTGGATAAGTTCGGTGTCCCCGTCGATACAGAAAAGCGACTGGGGAACCACAGATGTTGGGGCGTGACAATGTTCCTGGCAATAATCTGGACAGACCCCGTCTTCCAATCAATTTGGGGATTGTGTGCCTGCAACCACGGGAGTCCCAGAATAACTGGAAACAGAAGGGATGCGATAGCATCCAAACGAAGGAGCTCCCGGTGATGGTTACCCACTGTGGTACGGATAAGTGGGGTCTCCCGTTCCACCAGCCCTGACTTAATACGTGATCCACCTGCTAAAAAGATATTAAGCCTGTGTTCCCTTGTCTGGAGAGGAATATTCTGTTGAGTGGCAAAATCTAGATCAATAAAGCAACTACAAGCCCCGGAATCGATAATTGCTGTTGCTGACACAGTTCTCCCTGGGAGTTGAAAAGACACGAATATGGCTAAATAATTGGCATGATTACTATGTTTAGAGGAAACAGTAGAGAAAATGGAAGTGCACTTACCCAATTTCGCTGGGCAAGAACGCACCACATGACCAGTTCCCCCACAGTATAGATAGAGGTTGTTCTCCCGTCGTCTCTGGCGTTCCTCCACTGATAGTGATGGCCGTGCCCGTCCGAATTGCCTAGGCATTGGTGTTCCCCCAGGATCCAAGTTTGCATCTCTTCCTGGCAGGGTTTGGACTGGGGTGCGGGCTAGTACCCATGGGGGTCCTGGTTCTGGGCTTGACCTCTCTAACCTGCGTTCCCACAATCTGCGGTCGATCTGTAAGACCAGGGTGATGAGATCTTCCAGAGAGTCAGGCAGGCCCACCCTGGCTAACTCATCTTTAAGTGCTTCAGACAGACCGCTGCGGAACTGGTGGCGTAATGCAGCATCGTTCCACCGGGTGTCCCCCATCCAGCGTCTGAATTCAGCCGCATATTCTTCCACTGCCCGGCGGCCCTGCTGGAGAGAATACAGGGCCGATTCCGCGGATGCTGCCCGCTGCGGATCGTCATAGAGGACTGCCATCGTGTTGAAAAAGTCGGTCACGGACCCTAGGTGGGGGTCGTGGGTCTCCATCAGCCGGTGGGCCCAGCCCTGGGGCTGATCCAGTAGTAAGGAAATGACGAAACCCACCTTCACTGCTTCAGAAGAAAATGTCCGGGGCTGCAGGCTAAAGTACAACTGGCAGGCCTTACGGAAGGCCCTGAACTTTATTCGATCCCCGCTGAAGCGTTCCGGCAATGGTACGTGAGGCTCTGGTGGAGGCAATGTGACTACTGCCCGGCTGGGAGGTTCTGAGGGTTCTCCTGCTGCAGTGGCAGAACCCGAGCATTGGGGTGGAGCTGCAGGTGCGGCCAATGTCTGAATCCGGCCATCGAGGTGTGTGTAACCCTCCTGCAGCGATTGGACGGCTTGGGTTAGTGTCGCCAAATGCTGACATATGTCTTCCAGTGGGGATGGTCCTCTTCCAGGCTCCGTCATGGCCGTATGGTTCTGTTATGAACCACCTAGCGGGGCCTCTAGTAGTCCACAGGACAGGATTCCCCAGGGCGCGGAGTCTAAGCCCCAGTCTGCTTGTTCACCAGAGCCCCTGATGGTGGGGATGGGCTTGGAGCAGACAAGGACCAGGTCGCGACCCCTGAGTACCCCCGTCTGTGGCAGCGGGACCCGCCAGAGGTATATGCAGGTAGAGAGCCTGATGTGAAGAGGTGGAAGACTGGATCCGAGCGGGATGGATGGATGGCAGAGTAGTAAGCGTGGTCAACGAGCAGGGTCAGTAACAGTGGGATCAGCGTTGTACAAGGCGGCAGGCGGAAGAATAGTCAGGTCACTTGCAGGGGTCGGCAACAGGAGTTCAGATCAGGTATGGAATATGCAGAAGAAAAGTCAGACTAGCCAGGGGATCAGAGCAGGAGAAGTCAGCGGAGGTCAGGTTCAGGCAGGGTCAGCAACAAATCTTAGGATCACAGGAACACAGGAACACAGAGAAAAGACCATACGGCAATGGGTGTTAGTGCAGGGCAGGTTTAATTAGTGCGCCCTGCCCTGCTATTGGTGCCGGGCGAGCGGCCGCGATCGCGAGTGCGCATGCACGGCCGCCGCCGTACAGGTCTCAGAGTCCATCGGATCGGATGGATCGGTGCTCCGCGCATGCGCGGAGTCACTTGCCGCCGCGATCCCTGACATTGCCCCCCCCCTACGGGCATCCTCCGGATGCCCAACCGGTTTCTCCTCCGTGGGTGGTTGCGATAGAACTCCCGAACCAGTCTATGGACATTTTGGGCCGGTTCCCACAAATTCTCTTCAGGGCCATAGCCCTTCCACTTAATTAGGAACTGTGTCTGACTGCCTCTTTTCCTGCAATCGATGATTGCCTCAACCTCGAATTCTTCTTGTTCGTTAATGGTTATAGGCTCTGGAGGCCTGGACCTTTGGTCCAGGAAGGGATCTGGCGTTGCTGGCTTCAGTAACGACACATGAAACACTGGGTGAATCTTGAAGTTTGCTGGGAGTGCCAGCTCATATGCCACCTCATTGATCCTCCGTTTCACCCGGAATGGGCCCATAAATTTTGGTCTCGATTTCTTCGAGGGGCAAGACATCCTCAAATTGGTAGTAGCTAGCCAAACCTGGTCTCCTGGTTGCAAGCTCAATTCACCTCTTCTTTTCCTGTCGAAGGTCCTCTTACTGTCTTCTTGGGCCTTCGACATGGCTTCTTGAAGTACCTTGTTATTGGTGGAAAAAAAATCTAGCATGTTCTGTGTAGCCGGGACCGGGCTTTCCGGAATTAGGTCAGGTAAAAATGTGGGGTGAAACCCGTAATTAGCGAAGAAGGGGGATTGCCCCGTAGCAGAATGCTTCGCGTTATCATACGCGAACTCCGCTAATGGCAAGAGTGCCAGCCAGTCGTCTTGGAGGAAAGACGTGTAACATCGCAAGTACTGTTCCAGCGTCTGGTTTGTCCTTTCTGTCTGCCCATTCGTCTGAGGGTGGTAGGCCGATGAAAGGGACAGCTTGATTCCCAGAACCTCGCATAATGCTTTCCAGACCTTTGACGTAAATTGGACCCCTCGATCCGAGACAATGTCTTCTGGCACACCATGGAGTTTCACTACTTCCTTCACGAAAATCTGTGCTGTTTCCATAGCTGAGGGTGTATTTTTTAGCGGCAGGAAATGGGCCATCTTCGACAACCGATCTATAATTATGAAAATCACCGAATGATCTTGAGATAGTGGGAGCTCCACTATAAAATCCATTGAGATCATCTGCCATGGCCGATCCGGTATAGGCAATGGTCGTAGTAGACCTCAGGCCTTATTTCTGGTGGGCTTGTTTCTCTGACACGTGGCGCAGGTTCTCACATATAGTTCACAGTCTTTCGCCATGTTTGG
The DNA here is from genome assembly GCF_062004578.1 of Staurois parvus. Classification (NCBI taxonomy): domain Eukaryota; kingdom Metazoa; phylum Chordata; class Amphibia; order Anura; family Ranidae; genus Staurois; species Staurois parvus. The sequence goes on from NW_028318030.1 coordinate 4,815,313, forward strand.
CCACCAGAACGTCCGCTGGAGTAACTCTAGAGTCTTTGCGTTTCCAAAATGACCTGCTAGAGGATGATCATGGCAGTGCCCCAGTACTAAGGTTCGGATCTCCTCAGGTACAATGATTCGCCCTTCTTTCCAACAGAGACCCTCCTTAATTTGTAGAGATACCCCAGGTGGGCTTGGCATTCCTATGGATGCGGTTTGAAGCCTGGAGCATAGCTCTGACTGGAGAGCGAGGAAGTTTCCTGTGCACAGGATGGTGTCTGGTCGAGGAACTTCTTCTGGGTCTTCAAACATACGTGAGAGAGCGTCTGGCTTTGTATTCTTGGACCCGGGTCGGTACGTGATGTGGAACGCGAATCTGGCGAAGAAGAGTGCCCATCTTGTTGACATGATTCTTGTGGTCAGTAAAAATCAAGATTGGATGTAGGGCCCCTTCCAGTAGATACCTCCACTCCTCCAGCGCTATCTTGATAGCCAGAAGCTCCCGGTTGCCAATATCATAATTTCTCTCTGCAGACGTCAACTTCCTGGAATATGCAGAAGAGAAGTCAGACTAGCCAGGGGATCAGAGCAGGAGAAGTCAGCAGAGGTCAGGTTCAGGCAGGGTCAGCAACAAATCTTAGGATCACAGGAACACAGGAACACAGAGAAAAGACCATACGGCAATGGGTGTTAGTGCAGGGCAGGTTTAAATAGTGCGCCCTGCCCTGCTATTGGTGCCGGGCGAGCGATCGCGAGTGCGCATGCGCGGCCGCCGCCGTACAGGTCTCAGAGTCCATCGGATCGGATGGATCGGTGCTCCGCGTCACTTTAACAATTACTGTGGGCCATCAGGGCATTGCAACTAAAATGTTCTTAAAAACAACAGATAAAAATGGACACATACTCCTAGACAGTTGTCGCCATATTTCATGGCTGCTAATTATACCGAAAGGGCAAATGATGCACCTAAGGAGTCATTGTACAGAGAGGTATGTTTTTCTTCAATAGGCTTGTGTACTTGGGGAGGTTTAAGAAAAAAGCTTACCAGCTCAGGCTGATTACAAAGGAGATTGAAAAAGAAATGTAAAGAGGTACACGGGGACCTCTATGGTAATACAGCATTAATAATGGATAATAATATGCAATACAAAAAAGTTGAGAAAGCTGAGAAACTTATTGAAAAAACATTGGTGTGTACTGAAGAAAGATGGGTATTTGGGACCAATACTGCCAGAGCTTCCAAAGTTCGTGTATAGAAAGGCCCTCACTTTAGGGGATATTCTAGTGAAGAATGTGCTTGACCTGGTCCATAGAAATACACTGCTCTCCATTTTTTTTATCTGTCAACAGATGGATGAAAGACAGACAGATAATCCAACCTTGTGAAAGGAGCCTAAATTAGCTACAAAAAAATTGCAAGTGCATCAAAATAGTATTCCAAGTCTTACAATTGAGTTCCTTTAGAAAGGGGGTACAGAATTAGCAGAAAAACCTGTTCCCTGCCAGTATTCTATAGACAAGCGCCCATGCCTTTATTGTGGAAGCAGTGGTCACTCTGCAGAGGTCTGCAGAGGTCTGAAATACCACTTGTGTGACAGACTCAACTTTGCAATCACCAAATGTTTTGTTGCTTGCTATTTGTTGAGCTCTTAACTACTTGACCTCCAGAAGGTTTTACCCTTTCATCAGAAGACCGTTTGGTGGTATTCAGCATTACCCTACTTTAACTGGCAAACTTTAACTATTAAAAAAAAAAATGTTACATACTGTCACCAATGCAGTACAGCGTCATCATATGACTGGTGTGGCGGTGATCAGGGACACTAACTGGTGAAAGTGTGTAAAAAAAAAAAAAAAAAATAATAATATATATTTTTTTTATTTACATTTTGAAACACTTTTTTTTAATGTCTGTTTTTTAAATAATTTAATCAGAGTAGTTCAGTGTTACCACAGCAACACTGTACTACTATGATGGTGATCAGGGATTTTTTTTTTGTTTATGATTGTTGTTACAATGATGACCACTCTAACAGCAATGTGTTGAACTGTCATGTATTGGTTATATTCATGACCGCTGTGACTACTAGTGATCTGTGATGAATATATGAATCACACGGTACAGGGTGCTGTGATTGGCCCAGGTACCATGTGACAGCTGTGGGCCAATCACAGCATCACTCTATAGGAAGCACAGCTGTTATGAATGACAGTAATTCATAACAGCTTTGCTGACAGTTTTATCATGCACAAAGTGGTTGGGTACCCGGAGTCGCAATCTACTTTGCCCAGTGGACACAGCAATCATGGGAGCAGTGAGCTGCACACTGTGCGCCCCCAACCAAAACAGGCTGGATCGTGTACGTGTACGTAATCCAGCCTGTATGTGCTGCCCACCCACGGTAAATTTAAACTAATTTTAAATCATAAATAGCACTGAAATCTATTGGAGTCTGATCTACTTTGCAGATTTGCAATTTGCAAGCTTTTGTTAAAAAGGCACAGAGTTTCAGATTGTCTTCTTGGATTAGTAGAGTAGTTGGCACCCTTAAGTGAACAGCGCATTTTCCAATCAGTAACTCTCTTTTACAGTGGGGCAAAAAACTATTTAGTCAGCCACCAATTGTGCAAGTTCTCCCACTTAAAAAGATGAGAGAGGCCTGTAATTGGCATCATAGGTAGACCTCAACTATGAGAGACAAAATGAGAAAAAAAATCCAGACAATCACATTGGCTGATTTGGAAAGAATTTATTTGCAAATTATGGTGAAAAATAAGTATTTGGTCAATATCAAAAGTTCATCTCAATACTTTGTTATATATCCTTTGTTGGCAATGACAGAGGTCAAACGTTTCCTGTAAGTCTTCACAAGGTTGGCACACACTGTTGCTGGTATGTTGGCCCATTCCTCCATGTAGATCTCCTCTAGAGCAGTGATGTTTTGGGGCTGTCGCTGGGCAACACGGACTTTCAACTCCCTCCAAAGGTTTTCTATTGGGTTGAGATCTGGAGACTGGCTAGGCCACTCCAGGACCTTGAAATGCAATACGAAGCCACTCCTTCATTGCCCGGGCGGTATGGTTGGGATCATTGTCATGTTGGAAGACCCAGCCACGTTTCATCTTCAATGCCCTTGCTGATGGAAGGAGGTTTGCACTCAAAATCTCACGATACATGGCCCCATTCATTCTGTCCTGTACATGGATCAGTCGTCCTGGTCCCTTTGCGGAGAAACAGCCCCAAAGCATGATGTTGCCACCCCCATGCTTCACAGTAGGTATGGTGTTCTTTGGATGCAACTCGGCATTCTCTCTCCTCCAAACACGACGAGTTGTGTTTCTACCAAACAGTTCTATTTTGGTTTCATCTGACCATATGACATTCTCTCAGTCCTCTTCTGGATCATCCAAATGCTCTCTAGCAAACTTCAGACGGGCCCGGACATGTACTGGCTTAAGCAGGGGGATGCGTCTGACACTGAAGGATCTGAGTCCCTGGCGGCGTAGTGTGTTACTGATGGTAGCCTTTGTTACGTTGGTCCCAGCTCTCTGCAGGTCATTCACTAGGTCCCCCCGTGTGGTCCTGGGATGTTTGCTCACCATTCTTATGATCATTTTGACCCCACGGGGTGAGATCTTGCGTGGAGCCCCAGATCGAGGGAGATTATCAGTGGTCTTGTATGTCTTCCATTTTCTAATTATTGCTCCCACAGTTGATTTGTTCACACCAAGCTGCTTGCCTATTGCAGATTCAGTCTTCCCAGCCTGGTGCAGGTCTATAATTGTGTTTCTGGTGTCCTTCGACAGCTCTTTGGTCTTCACCACAGTGGAGTTTGGAGTGTCACTGTTTGAGGTTGTGGACAGGTGTCTTTTATACTGATAACAAGTTCAAACAGGTGCCATTGATACAGGTAATGAGTGCAGGACAGAGGAGCCTCTTAAGGAAGAAGGTACAGGTCTGTGAGAGCCAGAAATCTTGCTTGTTTGTAGGTGACCAAATATTTATTTTCCACCATAATTTGCAAATAAATTCTTTCCAAATCCGCCAATGTGATTGTCTGGATTTGTTTTCTCATTTTGTCGCTCATAGTTGAGGTCTACCTATGATACCAATTACAGGCATCTCTCATTTTTTGGTGGGAGAACTTGCACAATTGGTGGCTGACTAAATTCGTTTGCCCCACTGTATGCCCGTAAGACTATCTTGCTCTATTGGTGAAAAAACGAAGGCTCCCTCAATATCTATTGCTATATTGCTATTTTACTGGCTGCATCAGTTTTGACTGTTACTTTACAGTATGTGGTTTTTGATGTACAAAAGCACTGTTGTGTACTTGTAAACTATAATAAAAAGATTTATTTAAAAAAAAAGGCACAAGGTTTGCTGGGTATTACCATGACAGACAAGTACAAATGCAAAATAAATGTAAAAAAATCATTTTGTGGGGAGAGTCTTTCAACGTAGCTTACAGGGCAACATTGAAAACACAAATCCTTTTTAACCACTTCAATACCAATATTGTACACCCCCTTCCTTTCCAGGCCATTTTTCAGTCCTTTGATAGTTTGACTGACAATTCAGTCATGCGGCATTTACCCAAATTAAAGTAGACATCTGATTTCTTCACTGGCTTTCACCGAGGTCCTGAAATGCCAGGACTGTATAAACACCCACAAAATGAATACATTTTGCAAAGCAGACATCCCAAGGTATTTGCTAAGTGGCATGGCGAGTGTTTTAAAGATTACATTTTTGCATATTTTTTGAAAAAATGGAGAAAAAAAGTAAATTTTTTTAAAAATTTCATTTTAGTAAGATACACATACATATGCTCACAAACATCATGAGCATACTTAGAAGTATATCATAAAACACATACTGCAACCCTTCTTGCATATGGGGATACCACATTTTTGAGACATGTCGATACTTGGGCTGATTATGCACCTGGCATTGTATCTTGTGTATCACAAAAATTATAAAACATGAAGTACTATGTCAATTAATCAGTGGGGTTTATTTACTAAATGCAGATAGGATGATTTGCAAGGGAATTTTCCCTTAGCTTAGTGACTAAAATGAGGTGAAGCTCTGCTGACTTCAATCATCCAATCATGTGCAAGCAAAACACTGCTTTTATGTTTTCTTTGCATGTGATTATTCTTTGCAAAGTGAATTCACTAAGCTAAGGGAAATTCCCTTGCAAAGTAATTCCCTGCAAAGTATTTAGCCTATTTGCCTTAAGTAAATCAACCCCAATGTCTCTATGTGGTATAACAAATACAACTACAAATAATTATTATAGAGCAAGAAAACAGGTGTCCAAAATAAAGCATCTTAAATGTGTCTAATCATTAACACTGGAAACACTGGTGCTGGCTGTAATCAGCAACCTGGAAACACTTTTGGATTTGTACTTTCTGCCTGTGATTATAACTGTATAAAGACAGCGTGATCACAGGCTTTGTTTTGATGCCACTCTTATTGGCTCTGTACCTTATATCTGTGATCTGTACTGTTTAGTTACAGCCACTGCGCATGCATGCAAGTGCACTTAAGGGACATTTAAAAATGGCCACTCAGAAGAGGAAGTGCCCCCAGCAGTCATTTAACTACAACAGCCAGTAGTAGGGTGGTTAAATAACATGCTTGGCGGGTGCCTAAAACTACATGTTAAGTTGCGGATGCAGTACAATCTACTCCTTTAAAACTGACATTTTGTATTTACAAGCAGAGGCTGGGTATCTGTCATTTAGCGTTCATAGCAGTACTGCAGCTAAATGACAGATCCCTGCCAATTTACTGTATGTTTGTCAACAAAGGAAAGGATCTGTCATTTAGCAGTGGTATTACTACAAAGCCTTCCCTCCCAATAGTGAATGAATTAGGGGTACATACTGTAGTATCTCGTACTACTCTTTTACAAAAAATGTAAATAGTAAAAAAATAAATCCCCACACAGTGAAAAATGAACTAAATTGAAAAAATAAACAATGTCTCACAATGTAAATCCAGCATCAGTCACATTGTTCAGTAATGTAGATCTATGTCAATCATGATAACCTGCCACCACCATGACCCGCTGCACCTGATGATCTTCACCCACTGCTATTTATGTCACAAATGACAAATGTCTTGCACTGCTGGAAAATATACTATATTTGGTCCATTACGTCACCCAGGATCCCAGCCAGCTTGTTTACAAATAGAAGCCGCTAGGAATCTATCTTGTCATTTAGCAGTGTAGCACACTCCTAGTCAGGTGCTAGGATGTATAGTTAGATTAAGCATACAGTCATGGCCGAAATTGTTGGCACCCTTGATATTTTTCCTGAAAATCAAGTATTTCACACAAAAAAGGTATTGCATTAACACATGTTTTGCTATACACATGTTTATTCCCTTTGTATGTATTGGAACAAATATAAAACAGAGGAAGAAAAGCAAATATGACATAATGTCACACAAAACCCCAAAAATGGGCTGGACAAAAGTATTGGCACCCTTAACTTAATATTTGGTTGCACACCCTTTGGAAAACATAACTGAAATCAGTCGCTTCCTATAACCATCAATAAGCTTCTGACACCTCTCACCCGGAATTTTGGACCACTCTTCCTTTGCAAACAGCTCCAGGTCTCTCTTATTGGAAGGACACCTTTTCCCAACAGCAATTTTAAGATCTCTCCACAGGTGTTCAATGGGATTTAGATCTGGGCTCATTGCTGGCCACTTCAGAACTCTCCAGCGCTTCTTTGCCATCCATTTCTGAGTGCTTTTTGACGTATGTTTGGGGTCATTGTCCTGCTGGAAGACCCAGGATCTTGGACGCAAACCCAGCTTTCTGACACTGGGCCCTACAGTGCGACCCAAAATCCTTTGGTAATCCTCAGATTTCATGATGCCTTGCACACAGTCAAGGCACCCAGTGCCAGAGGCAGCAAAACAACCCCAAAACATCATTGAACCTCCACCATATTTTACCGTAGGTACTGTGTTTTGTTCTTTGTAGGCCTCATTCCGTTTTCGGTAAACAGTAGAATGATGTGCTTTACCGAAAAGCTCTATCTTGGTCTCATCTGTCCACAAGACGTTTTCCCAGAAGGCTTTTGGCTTACTCAAGTACATTTTGGCAAACTGTAGTCTTGCTTTTTTATGTCTCTGTGTCAGCAGTGGGGTCCTCCTGGGTCTCCTGCCATAGCGTTTCATTTCATTTAAATGTCGACGGATAGTTCGCGCTGACACTGATGCTCCCTGAGCCTGCAGGACAGCTTGAATGTCTTTGGAACATGTTTGGGGCTGCTTATCCACCATCCGGACTATTCTGCGTTGCAATCTTTCATCAATTTTCCTCATCCGTCCACGACCAGGGAGATTAGCTACAGTGCCATGGGTTGCAAACTTCTTGATAATGTTGCGCACTGTGGACAAAGGCAAATCTAGTTCTCTGGAGATGGACTTGTAACCTTGAGATTGTTGATATTTTGCCACAATTTTGGTTCTCAGGTCCTCAGACAGTTCTCGTCTCCTCTTTCTGTTGTCCATGCTTAGTGTGGCACAGACAGACACACAATGCAAAGGTTAAGTGAACGTCTCTCCTTTTTATCTGCTTTCAGGTGTGATTTCTATATTGCCCACACCTGTTACTTGCCCCAGGTGAGTTTACAGGAGCATCACATGCTTGTAACATTCTTATTTATCCGCAGTTGTGAAAGGGTGCCAATACTTTTGTCCAGCCCATTTTTGGAGGTTTGTGTGACATTATGTCGAATTTGCTTTCTTTCCTCCCTTTTTTTGTTTTGTCCCAATACACACAAAGGGAATAAACATGTGTATAGCAAAACATGTGTTAATGCAATACGTTTCGTGAGAAATACATAATTTCCTGGAGAAATATCAAGGGTGCCAACAATTTCGGCCATGACTGTAGCTGTTTTTCTCTGCTTACCAGAGAGGCTGTCAGGTAAATTCAGGTATTCTGCTTAACAGAGTGCTCTGATTGATTAGTCAGGTCTGCTCATGCTGCTCTGGTGCTGTTGGAGTTTGCCTGAGTTCTGCTTGCCTTCAGGAAGCTATGAGAGCCTTCCAGAACATGGGTAGGGACTAGGCAAGGGAGCAGCATGAATATGGATACAGCCCTGGCCAACTGCAGGGGAAGGCAGTCCCACTGCATGCTGGGAGTGGTATTTTTATTCTGAGAGCACATGGGTTCAGTGTCTTTCCCAAGAGTGGATTGCACTAGCCAGGCTGGAGCCTAGCAACTGCTGCCATGTGGCCTCAGGTGGGTCGACCTGAGGGCCTGAACCTAGAGAGGGAGAAACCCTGATTTTGCAGGAAGCTGACTGAGGGGAGTTGTCTGCCAAGGCTCTGTCTGGTATCACTGGAGGGTTTCGCTTAGAAGATTGGAAGGGAGCATCCACGCTATCCCTGGGCCTTGTGAATACTGACATTGAGGAACTAGGGGATGTTGTGTGCTTGCTACCTCCCCTGGGGTTTAATAGTCAGCATGAGTCTGGAAAAAAAAGGGAACACTGGCTAGTGTTTCGAAGAACTTGTCCAAGTGCTATTACTGCAAAGGACTCTGCTCAACTACATTGCCTTTGAGCTGTCGCAGTCTGTCATAACTGGCTTATAGTTGAGGAGCTCTGCCCTGTAACCATTATCACTGCTAAAGGGACTTTGTTTACTCCAAACCACTTGCTGCTATATATGTCAGAGGGAAGTCTGCTATCTACAGTCAGTCAAGACATCTACAGTGTTCAACTAAGAGATCAGCTAGATGTCCTCAATGTTAATAGTTCTGATTTGGAGTATCCTACTACATTCCTGATCCCTATCCCCAGGTCTACAATAAAATCCATAAACAAAACATCCCCTAGACTGGTCATTGAAGACAATGGGCTAAAGTGTGTGCGAGTGTATTTGGCTGTGGAAACTCACTGTGCCTGGGTGCAGGGAGAAGAATGGGGACATCGAGGCAACAAACAAGTGGCTCCTGCAGGGGTAGCACTACAGTAGCAGTAGTGCTACCAGCACTAAATGACAGACGTCTAGCTATACCAGGCAGGGGTTTGCCCTTTTGCCAAACTGCAAACAGGCTGGGTTTGGGTCAAACTCATGGTAATTCAAAACCAAAGCCCATCCCTAAATTTGACTGCACAGTAATAAGTTGACCATTATCTGCAAGGACCTGACAGATGGTTTTATTACCTATGGTACAGAAAAATACAGTACAGGAGAATACAAAATTATTATCCTGTGGGAAAATTTGGAAATTTCCATATCTGAACCGAATAGCTGCATCTTGTAAACTAGAGCAAAAGTTGAATAATTGCCTTTAGTAATCAGATTCCTTTTTATTTTCCTGGAAAACTATATGAAACCTGTTTAGTTACAACTACTGTTTCACCTTTACTCCAGTTTTATAAATTTTGGTTGGTCTGACTCAAGGGATTTAGATTTAGATCAATGTCCGTGCACTAAGAGTGAATTATTGAAGTTCTTTGTAAGCTAAAATACATCTATGTTTAAATACAGTTATGCCTAAATTATTTCAGCACTCTGCTACGTAATCTGTGATTAGATTAATTGGCTCTACTTTAGTCAGGTTCCCTTCTTCCTTTTGTCTTACACTTTACATCATATCCTTAAATATTTTTCTCCTGCTAGTCTCAACAGATTATTTCACATTACATTTTATATAGAATACATTATGTTTTTCTAGTCATAACCTGAAAAGCCCTTGGCAATATCACAATTCTAACTCCACCAAAGTTTCAGTATTTTTTATTACCATCTAAATTAGCACATACTTAAAACAGAACTTCATGATTTTTTTTCTCCCTTGCAATGGGGCTGTGCCCATGTTGCGTGAGTTAACTGCTCATTTTGTCCAGGGGCACACAGAAAAGCTATACTTACCCGATCCGTTGATCCTCCAGAAAACAGCGCCCCCCCACCACCACATTCAGCGATGGACTGTTCATGCCATCCTCACAACCAGAGTGGTCTTTGGGCATGATGACATCAGGAACAGTCCATGAACAAGACCGCTGGGGGGGACAGGAGTGGCAGGGACCAGGCTTGTGCTCAGAGAATCAGCGGATTGGGTAAGTATATCTCTGTTCTTCTCAACCCTAGAAAAAAACGTGCAGTCCCACTGCATGGGAATTTTTTCCCCTTGGAATTCTTCTTTAGAGAAGGTGAATGTCTCAATGTCACAGGCTGGGGGAAGGGAGCTCAAATTGCTACTGCATATTTTTTATTTACCAGCTTGGGACCATTTTGCACAGCATGAATCTTAATGTTCTAATATCTATTGTTTGGGCCTTTAATAGACATAATAGAACAGATTTAAGTGGGGTACACAATATGAGAAAATCAGAAGAAAAATTCCGTACAAGGAACAATCGTTCGATTTTCGGATAGTGTGTACAAAACATTCGACATCCAATTTAATCTTTCCAAAGAAAAATTTCTGAAGGGACAAACTCCAAATTTTTTATTGTATGTGAACAGAACTAATGATTTTTGTTTAATATATACTGTTTTTGTACAAGAAAAATCAGATACGATAGATGGCACATGATCAGAAGCAATAAACAATAATAACCATGTTACAACGTTTCTGCATCAAACATAAAAAAGGGTTTGTGGTTCTTTGTAGAATATAGAATTTGTGGACAATTTGTTCCATCCTTTGGTTGGCTTGTTTTTCGTACAAATCTATTAGGTTTAGACCAGCATATTAAACAATTCATGTGCCGTATGGGCATCTCTGTCAGCTGTATACAGTCTCTTTATCAAACAATCTATTCAGTACCACATCCGCATACCTGTTCTCTAACTCACAAGTCCTGATAAAGAGGGAAAGGCTTGGTTCCTAAAATAGGTGGGCTTTATCTGATTTTACACTGGAATAAACTCACATCTGGAATTTAATGTCACAGTGTGGCACTTTAAATTTAATAACTGCAGTCACAGGCCAAGTTGTCCATCAGCTCAGTATTCAGGACACTGTATTCTGAGACTATTTCCACACTACTTGGGTATAATAAGAACATTTTCAGGGATGTAGCAACATCTATTCATTCCCTAAAAAATATTAAAATCAGATTTGTCCAATGTGATCTCAGGTTTATTTTTAGTCTTACTCTGCATTAAACAACAATTTAGGCAATATGAATCCCAATTCACACCTTTATTTTCAGACAAAAGATTTTAGAACTGTATTTAAATGATAAAATTATTGCTTTATTTTGATAGAAAAATAGAAATAATTGGGCAGCACAGTGGCTAAATGGTTAGCACTTCCGCCTGGCAGTACTAGGGTCGTTGGTTTGAATCCCAGCCATGGCACCTCCTGTCTGGAGTTTGCATGTTCTCCCTGTGCCTGCGTGGGTTTCCTCCGGGGTACTCCGGTTTCCTACCACACTCCAAAGACATGCTGGTAGGTTAATTGGATCCTATCTAAATTGGCCCTTGTATATGAATGTGAGTTAGGGACCTTAGATTGTACGCCCCTTGAGGGTTAGGGACTGATGTGAATGTACAATATATATGTAAATCACTGCGTAAATTGGCAGCGTTATATAGGTACCTGAAATTAAATAAATAAACTGTGTGTTTAAATTGCTGTGTAGTTTTATTCCACTATCCTAGCTACTCCACCTTTCTCAATTGATTAATGTCACATCCCAAGGGTTGCTAGGGTGCTGTAATTCAATTATTAGTTTATGCTACATACAAGCAGTGCTGTCCCCTTCTGGGTGCTACTGGAGCAACATGCCATCTATTCACTGAACACACAGAGTCACTTGCTCTAATGTCTCTGCCATTCAGCAAACATCTTTTTTTTTTTTTCACTGAATACAAGGAGATTTCTGAATGAGTCCTGATTGTGACAACATCCACATCTTCTCTTCACCTAGTCCAAGCAGAGAACGCCTTGTATTCATTGAAAAAAATACAAGCTGTTTGCTGAATGGCAATGAGAGCAAGTGTCTCCTTCTGCTCAGTGAACAAATTGCAAGTTGCAGCAGCATCCAGAAGAGCACTAACTTTATGTATCACAGACTACAGTGAATTTCAGCATCCCCAATGCTTTCCATGTCTACATATGGGACATTCAATCTCACATTCTCTCCTGGTGAACACTGTCACCAGAAAATGCGTAGAGTAGAATTCCTGCTATGGTCATGACCTTTTTGGGAAGGTTTACTCTTGCTTTCTGTTGTCTGTGAAACAGAATCTGGAGCAGAATCTCTACATTCATGGACACAGAATGTAATACAACCCTGATAGACACTCTAACCCTTATCCAGTTTTTCCACAGCTAGAGAGATGTTTGGACTGTTTACATTTAAAAAAAAAGAATTAAGTTCTAAGCTTATTTTTAGTATGTATTTTGTTTCCTTTAGGTAGAAAACAGCCCTTCAGAGTTTGGACTGTATTTTCTTCACGAGACAGGAGGTAAGATTGTCTAAAAATTGCGTTTTAGTAAGAATGTATCATCAAATGTGCTGCCTGCTACATAACTTACAGTTGCATTCACAAGTTTTTATCATATTAAAAAATAGAGTGAAACAAAAAAAAAAATCCAGCTTTGTAGGCAAGTACTACCAAATATAAGCTGGGCAAGTGGTTGCCAGTCTCCTGTCTTAGCAATTCAGAAATTGGACTGGCAGCATGATGAGTGTCAGATATGCAGAAGATTCAACATTCAATTGCTGCTGCAGTTACATAGTTTACAGCATGGCTGAGTAGCTGACAACTGGACATTTGTTTGGCACCTTCATTGGATTGTGTGTATGTGGATTCTCAACCTTGGGTCCTTTGCCTGTTCCTGAGGGCTGTGCCCATTTTGTGGAGTCTTGCTGAACCAGAGCCAGTTGTGCCCAGTGACACTTTTATTCTTGTGTGTAGCAGATAAACAAATGTCAGCTTTTCTGCTAAGAGTAAACAATAAGGCCTGTCAATCTGCTCTGTTCACAGTTTAGCTGATACACTGCACTGTATTGACTAATGTGAATCCCTGATACAGAATACCACCAATATTTTTGCCTGCAGTTGTTAAGATATAAAGCTCCGTAAAGGCACAGCACTGCAGTGGTATTCTCCAAAAGTTAGAGCTCATTGAAACTACAGTGCTGTGCTTTGCAATACATGCATTGCATGGTGTTAAACAGCCTATTTATTATGAATAGGCTGAAGCGCTCAGCGATGCACACCAAAATGGGGCAAGCTACAGTTTATTGCAAGGCCATGCACAGGACACTATGTGTTGTGCTGGGCTGTGTTGGAGTGCACATGCATTCTTGAGGTGCATTTTGGTGCTATTCATAATAAATTGGACCACATGTAATGTGCATCACCATACATGGTGTTCGAGAGCCCTTACAGTAACTAATGCTGAGCCTCATATAGTATTTGTCAAACAGCAGTCAGTATACTAGCCCGTCTTTTTCCCTCTCAATCAGTCCGTCGAATGGGACGTTTCCTGTTGCATAGAGGATGATGGGGAGTCCTGCCAGTATCCAAATAAACACATACATGGAGAAAATGAGACAGTGACATGGTTCATACAAAGCAGACTGATTCACCACAAACTTGCTAACATAGAGCAGTTCTTTCATCCTCTGTTAGAGTCTAAGTATAAGTCTTATTCATTTTCATTCTTTCAAATGGTGTACCTATAGCTAATGCAATCATAAATTACAAATGGGGACAGTTAATTGGTAGGAGAATCAGAAAGAATCAATTTATATTGAAGGACACTAACCATTTGCCAGTATTCAGCTAAACGTTCATCAGTTAGTAAATTCTTATGTTTTTATATTTTTACAGAAAGAACTAAATTAGGAGAGACAGAGTTTCCCCTGATTTGCAGAATATTACATGGTCCCTGTGAGAAGATTGCTAAGTTATTCTTAATGGAGACTGATCTTGGAGTGGAGGTCTCACATGATGTAAGTTGGTAGATGTTGTTCAGTCTTAAGAGAATTTAATTTTTGTAGATTTGAATTTCATTTTTGCCGTGCACATTGTATTGCCAAAAGTTTTTTTAACTCAATCATCATACTTGTATGGGCAGCGCTATGACTCAGTGATTAGTGTCACGATTGCGGCATCAGACCCCAGACCTTCTCACCCAAACTCGTGACTGAAGGACTAGCCGATCTAAAACCGCGATATGACGTGTGTAACAATGCCACACCCAGCTGCACCCTGCACAACGATTTTCCAGCTAATGGGCCACAATCGATGTACCAGCAGTCTGAGCGATTGTTACTGGGTCAGATTAATTACGCAATTAACCCTTCACACTGCCACCACCTCCTTTTTGTACAGAGAAAGAGGAAACTCGGCGTTATCAGTTATAACACTATAATGACTGAGATAATCATTTGTATAAAATGGTCATAACACAGGCCTGTTATACAGAGGGTTAAGCAAACAGTAGCGTTCTCTTTAGCGGCAGGGATTCGTAAATTGCAATACAGAGCTATAGAAACAGTTCAACACTTTAAGAAAAAAATATGTATTACTAAAAGGTCAAACGGGTGCAATAAAAATATTTACAGTAAAAGGATGTAGCTAAGATACAGTTGCAAGAAAAAGTATGTGAACCCCTTGGGATTGCGTGAAGTTTTGCATGAATTGGGCATAAAATGTGCTCTGAACGTCATCTAAGTCACAACAATAGAAGAACACAGTCTGCTGAACATAATACTACACAAACATTAGATGTTGCCATTCTTTAATTGCACATAAAATGTAAACATTCACAGTGCAGGGAGGAAAAAGTATGTGAACCTTTGGACTTAATAACTGGTTGACCCTCCTTTGGCAGCAATAACCTCAACCAAACGTTTCCTGTAGTTGCAGATCAGACCTGCACAACGATCTGGAGTAATTTTGGACCACTCCTCTTAACAAAACTGTTCCAGTGTAGCAATATTTTTGGGATGTCTGGTGTGAATCGCTCTCTTAAGGTCATGCCACAGCATTTCAATCGGGTTGAGGTCAGGACTCTGACTGGGCCACTCCAGACAGCGTATTCTGTGCTGTTGCAGCCATTGTTTTGTTGAATTACTTGTATGCTTTGGGTCATTGTCCTGTTGCATCACCTTCCTCTGCGGAGCTTCAGTTGGCGTACAGATGGTCGTACATTTTCCTGCAAAATGTCTTGATAAACTCTGGAATTCATTTTCCCATCAATGACAACAATTCGTCCAGGCCCTGAGGCAGCAAAGCAGCCCCAAACCATGATGCTCCCTCCGCCATGTTTTACAGTGGGGATGAGGATTTGATGTTGGTGTGCTGTGCCTTTTTTTCTCCACACATAGTGTGGTGTGTTCTTCCCAAACAACTCAATCTTGGTTTCTTCTGTCCACAGTATATTTTGCCAGTAGTGCTGTGGAACATCCAGGTGCTCTTTTGCAAACTTCAAACGTGCTGCAATATTCTTTTTGGACAGCAATGGCTTCCTCCGTGGTGTCCTCCCATGTACTCCATTCTTGTTTAATGTTTTCCTTATTGTAGATATGTCAACAAAAATGTTAGCATGTGCCAGAGATTTCTGAAGGTCTTTAGCTGACACTCTGGGATTCTTCTTTACCTCATGCAGCATTCTGCGCTGTGCTCTTGCAGTCATTTTTACAAGACGACCACGTCTAGGGAGAGTAGCAACAGTGCTAAACTTTCTCCATTTGTAGACAGTCTGTCTTACCATGGACACATGAACATCAAGGCTTTTGGAGATACTTTTGTAACCCTTTCCAGCTTCATGCAAGTCAACAATTCTTGATCGTAGGTCTTCTGAGAGCTTTTTTCTGCGAGGCATGGCTCACATCAAACAGTGCTTCTTGAAACCAGTAAACCCAAAACAGGTGTGTTTTTTTAAGCGCAGGACAGCTCTCAGCAACACATCCAATATCATCACACTGATTGGAGTCAAGGTTGGCTCACTCCTGGCTCCAATTAGCTCTGGGAGAAGTCATTAAGCTAGGGCCTCACATACTTTTTCCTCCCTGCACTGTGAATGTTTACATGTTATGTGCAATTAAACCATGGCAAAATCTAATGTTTGTGTAGTATTATGTTCAGCAGACTGTGTTCTTCTATTGTTGTGACTTAGATGACGTTCAGAGCACATTTTATGCCCAATTCATGCAAAACTCCACGTAATGCCAAGGGGTTCACATACTTTTTCTTGCAACTGTATATATAAATATACAGAGACCAACAGCACAGCAAAGAGATATCAGAGAGAGGTGAAAGGGTTAAGGTGCTTGCCAAAGTCCTGGGTTAGCAGATCCAAGTTTCAGAGCAACAGGCAGGGGTCTTCCCAGGTGGTATTGATGTTAAAATGGGTGACGTCTTCAACTTCCCTAATCTTAGGCCTGACAGCCTGTTTTGTAGTCCCCAGCAGGGGGTGGCTCTGCAGTCAAGGACCAATCTCCGCTTAGGGCATGGAGAGATGGGTGGATGCCTCAACTAGAGCAGAAATCTCCCATAACTCATATTTGGCCCATAACTTTTCATCTGCACAAGTGACATTCGACCCGCGGGTAGATTATTATGCCGACAAGTCTGAGGATTGATTAGATATGAATTATGAACGTGTACACTAAACGGTTCACGAGATCTATTTTTCTACTTTCCTGTGTGTCCGAGACAAGGCGAGTGACCCATCAAACTGTTCGCCTGCTCATCGTCCATCTGACGATATGTTCAGTTTTTATGTAAGTCTCTCATATTCCAAGATATGAGACATAGGGGAAAAATGGTTTTAACCGAGGTTATCTGATTCTGTCACCTACGCTGAGTTAGGTTTTATGAAGTTGGAATCTCTCTCAACTCTGGATAAAGCTTGCCTTATCTCTTCCGAGGTGTGAAATGGTACAGCTTTCCGAGACAGCTAGGCACCTAGCTCAGAGATGCCTTGGCCTGCTAGTGACCCACAACCAGTGCACACACACACACACTGGCCAAATGTCTCCTCTCCGAAAGGGAGGGGGAGGGAGTGAGGGGAGAAAATGGATACTCTTAACAAAATGGAGTCTGTGTCCTTCACTGTGTGTTGAGCACGTTTGCGACAATTAGCACTTCTACCTTTTGAAGCATCTGAGTCATCAGTTTGAATTCCAACTTTAACATTGCCTATACTGAGTTTGCATGTTCTCCCTTTGCTTGCATTGGTTTCCTCTGGATGCTCCAGTTTTCTCTAAAACTGCAAAGACATGTTGGTAGGTTAATTGGCTCTTGTCTAAGTTGGCCTTATTATGTGTATGTATGCATGTGAAGTACTAACCTTAATGACGAGGACTGATGTGAATGTGCATTATATGTAATGTAATGGATAAATTGTCGCCACTATATAAATACCTGTCATAAATAAATAGGAAATTGTTGGACATCCCATTCCAACACCATTGGCAGTCTCCACCTATCAAGGACAGCTTTCCTCAAGATTTTGAGTGCGTCTGTGGGAATGAGTGGCCATTCAACCAGAAGAGCATTGTCAGGAATGGAGATTTTTTATTTGTATTAAAGTCATGCAAATCACCAATCCAATTTTTTACAAAAATACAAAATATATAAATAAATACAAACATAAGCCTTTCCCTCATGCACAAAACTCAAAAGTCCGGGAATTTCCTAAAAAGAAAAAAAAAAAAAAAAAAAACCTCAACATAATAGATACGGCCTTCACGGCCCTTAACTATTAGCCGCCCGGCCAATGGCCGTTTGGCGGCTTCAGATGTGCCTCTTCATTCCGGGTGCACGCCATTTGGCGTGCTCCCGCACATGCGCCGTTTGCGGTAATGCAGAGCGGCGCAGCAGCGGGATCTGTCACGGGCCGTGCACCTCGGACACGGCCGATGACAGATCCGAGTACCGGCTCCCGTTGCTGGTACCATGTGACCTGCTGTGACCAATCACAGCAGGTCACATGACAGTTGTATACAATGGATGGCTTCATTCATGATGCCATCCATTGTATACTAGTGCCTAGCTGTGAATGGTCACAGCTAATCACATGCACATGTCATGTGATTAGCTGTGACCAAATCACAGCTAAGCACAAAAAAAAAAAAAAAGCTGAATGAATCGATTTCATTCGGGTAAATGCTTGCTTATAGCAAAGTAATTCTTTGCTATAAGCAAATTGTGTAAAAAATAAAAAAAAAATACTGATCACTTCCCCAAAGTAGTACAGTGTTACTATGGTAACATTGTACTACTTTGGTCATAGTAAAATATGAAAAAAAAAACTTAAAAAAAATAAAAAAAAATGTAATAAAAAATTAAATATAATAAAAAAATTAAAAAAAATTAAAAAAAAATATATATATTTTTTTTTCATACTGTCACCAGTCAGTGTCCCTGTTAACCACCATGCCAGTTATATGATGATGCTGTACTGCACTGGTGACAGTATGTAAAAAAAAAAATAGTGAAAATAATTTTTTTAATTTTTTAATTTTCCGAAAAATTATGACATAAAAATACAACTTCAAAAAACTCGCCATGCCTCTTATGAAGTACGTCGGACTGTCTACTCTGCAAAAAGGGGTCATTTGTGGGATATCTGTACTGTTCTGACATTCTTGGACCTCAAGAAATTAGATTGGCTGTCAGTACTTCAGGATTGATCAATATTCAGATCTATACCATAGTTTGTGAACTCTATAACTTTCCTACAAACTAAAAAATACATCCTAATTTGGGTTATTTTCACCAAAGACATGTAGCAGAATACATCTCGGCCTAAATTTATGAAGAACAATTATTTATTTGTAAACTTTTATAACAGAAACAAAGAAAAATGTGTTTTTTTTTCAAAATTTTTGGTCTTTTTTTGTTAATTTAGCAAAAAAAAAAAACCCCAGCGGTGATTAAATACCACCAAAAGAAAGCTCTAGTTGTGTGAAGAAAATGGTAAAATTTTAGTTTGGGTACAATGTTGTATGACCGCGCAATTGTCATTCAAAGTGTGAGAGCGCTGAAACCTGAAAAATGGCCTGGGCAGGAAGGTGTAAAATTGCACGGTATTGAAATGGTTAATAAGGCAGTCCAAGGTCTTTCATGGCCTAAACATAAGAGTCCATATCTGGAAAAAAAAGGCCTTTATGGCCTACAATACAAAAGTCCATCACTTGGAACAAAAAACATAAATACCTGTTCCCTTCAGGCCTTTATGGCCAGGGAACAGCAAGCATAAAAATAAACATAATAAAAAAAAACCCCACAGTAAATAGGCCTTTATGGCCAATAAATTTAGCAAGAAATAAACAATTTCCATTCTACTGCTTCAGGGGCCTTTATGACCCAAACACACCACATAAAAAAAAAGAATACATACCCATGAAGAAGACTAAGAAACCAGATCTTCAGCGCCTGCAGCCTTCCATCAAAAAGGATCCACAACTACAAAATCTAGGGGGGGGGGGGTGAAAGGAGAGGAAAATAGGGACAGACCCCACCACCCAAGATCAACAGGCTACAGGCCTGATGTTCCTCCACAACTCCATCCAGGCCTTTCGCTGCCACCGGTCTTTCTCCAGACCCTGAATCTTCCCAACCTCACCAAGGATGCCACACACCACCACCTGGACGGGGAGGACTTTCTGCCGAAGGGATACCTGGCACCGTGCGTTCCACATGTAGTATCAGACCACTAAACTGACTAAGAACAAGGTGTCTAAATCAAAACCCTGGCGGCTTCCGAATGCTCCTTACACCCACTCTGCATAAGTCATGCAGTGCAGGTAAGAAACACCTAGAGCCCCACCCACCTCTTTGTACACTTCCACGTTAAAGGGGCACTGAAGCAAGAAGTGGTCCATAGTTTCCACTTCACCCTGACACTCCGACCTCGGACAACCATGGTCATCCGGAGGACGGTACTTCAAATTACCCCTTACGTAAAGCCTGCCATGGAAAGCGAGCCAGGCCTGGTCCCTAAACTTCAAGGGAATCCGCTCCAGATTTATTAAATGTAAACCTCATGATATGGCCTGGGCAATCTTTCAAGGCCAACGGAGCATGGAAGGCGGTCGCCACAATCCTTTCACCCAGGAGTCTCCTAGGGAGGGATCTGACCTCCTCCACCGTCACATGCCACCGCCGGAGTAACTTCAGGCACGGTGCCACATAAGCCGGGAGTTTACCGTGCTTGACCCGCAGGCTTTTCACTGGCCTGCCACTCTCCCAACTGTTCAGAAAGGGACTAAACCAGATCCGAAACAGTCCTACCCATGCAGGTGGTCTCTCTGCCAGCATGTTACCAAAATTATGTTTCAAGAACATCAGAGAGAAAAAAACCACCGGGTTGACCATACCTAGGCCACCCTCCCGCCTGGATGAGTAGGTCACATCCCGCTTGACAAGGTTCAGCCTGTTCCCCCATAACATCTGGAAGAAGCAGCTGTAGATCCTCGTATAGAGCGATTCTGGCAAGAGGCAAATGAAACTGACATACAAAAACACGGGGACCAGGAAAGTCTTGATCAAATCAGCCCTTTCCCTCAAGGAGAGCCGCCACCCCTTCCAGCATCTCACCTTGACCTTAACACCAGACAGTTTGGCCTCCCAATTTGATTTGCTATAATCAGCAGGGCCAAAATTGATGCCTAAAATCTTTATACTCTGTTGAGGCATTGGGAAGGTGTCCGGGAGTGAGAAGCTCTCACCCTCCCTCCCTATCCAGAGAACTTCGCATTTGTCCTGGTTGACCTTGGAGCCAGATGCTTTGGCATACTGATCCATCACTAAGACCACCTCCTGCTCCTCCCCCGACCCAGAGATGAAAACAGAAACGTCATCAGCATAAGCCACGATCCTCAGGGGCGGATCCCCAGCGGACCCCACCGGCACCCCACTCACCGCCATCTAGCCCCACTCATCTAGCCTCCTGACAAAGTGGTCGATAGAGCAAAGGGCTTAGCAGGCAACCTTTGCGCACCCCGAATCCAACCCCAAAGGGTTGCCCAACCCAGCCATTCACCAACATGAAGCTCTCAGCCTCCTTATACAACGTCTTCAGCCAGCCAATGAACCTCCCCTCCAAACCATACCGGTCCAGGAGATGTCAGAGGTACTCATGATTGACTCGGTCAAAGGCCTTAGCCTGGTCCACTGCCAGCAGAAACTTTCCCCATCCTTCAGCCTTACACCGTTCCAGTACCTCCCGGACAGCTAACACCGCTGTGAAGGTACTCCTGCCCTGGAGCAATGCTGCTGACGTGAAAGCAAGCCATCCGCCACTGACGACAGGCGCCAGAACAAGATCTTAGCCAGAACCTTTCTATCGACATTGAGAAGGCTAATGGGGCGCCAATTCTCAATAGCCGAAGGATCCTTACCCTTTGACAAGAGAATCACTGCAGACTGCCTCATGGAGGGAGGGAGGGACCCCTCACCCAGACAGCAGTTGTAAACCTCCGCGAGGCGAGGCACCAAGCTGGACTTAAAGGTCTTAAAAAACTCAGCTGTCAGGCGGTCTGGCCCAGGAGTCTTCTTAATGGCCAGACTACCTATGGCTTTGACCACCTCTTCTGCAGTAATCCCCCCAGTCAAACTCGCAGGTGGAACATTACCGTCCAGACCCGGTGTAGACTCCAAAAAGCTCAACATCCTTGTCCGGTTAAGGCACTTCTCACCCAGCAAGTCCTCATAAAAGGACCTAGAGACCTCCAGGATCCCTTACCTGGATCTTGTCAGGGACCACATACTATCCCTTAGGGCAGAGACCGTCTTAATTGCTGCACTCTGTTTGCAATTCTGGAAAGGGTCAGGCGAGTGGTACTTCCCATAATCCCTCTCCAGAACCAAAGAGGTACGCCGGTCATACTGGTACTTCCTGAGGAGAAGCTTGGCCTCCGAGATTGCCCCAGAATCTCCACCGCTAGAAACAAGGCGGTCGAGCTTCCTCCACAACCGTTGGTAGGCGATGTACTTATCAAACGGCCTCCTTTTACCTATGGCCTTGAAAAACCTGCCAATCTGCACTTTGGTAAGTTCCCACCACTCCGACTTACTGTCGCAGAGATCCAGCACAGTCTCCTGAGCCTGAAAGAACTCCTTGAAGGATTGTCTCACCTCCTCGTCCTCCAGCAGAGACTAATTCAACCTCCAGATGCCCTTCCCTCTCAGCGGCATGTCTGAAACATTCAAAGTCACAGTAAGCATAAGGTGGTCAGAAAACTCCACTGCCTGACACTCGCGTGCCGAGAAAAAAACCTGTCTATCCTACTCTGACTATTACCTCTCCTAAACGTGAAACCAGTGCTGTCTGGGCTGCTCTTAACCAAGGCATCCGCCAGACCTGCTTCCCTGACTATGGCATTTAGAAAAACGCTGTCATATCCCAGCCTATCATTGGAGCCCCTCCTGTCCTTGGGCCTAGTTATGGTATTAAAGTCACCTCCAAAGACCACCAGCCGGGACGTAAAGAGGAAAGGCTTGATCCTTGTGAAGAGGCACTTCCTGTCGCACTTGGACTGCGGTCCATATATATTGATTAGGCGCAGTTCCTGCCCCCTCACAAGGACATCCAGGATCAAACATCTTCCAATCTCTACCTCAATAACCCGCCGGCACGTTACCATACCGGTAAAAAGCACCGCAACTCCGCTGTAAGGCTCAGCCGCAAGAGACCAGTAGGATGGCCCATGCCTCCACTCCCGCTTGGCCAGATGTATATCCGCCAGGCTGGACAACCTGGTCTCCTGCAAAAAGAAAATATCAGCATCCATACCACTGATCAAAAATAAGGCTGTCTCTCTAGCATTTACAGACCTTACGCTGGCAACTAGAGATGAGCGAAGTATTCAAAAATTCGATTCGGCTGATTCGGCGAATTCTAGGAATAAATTTGATTCGATGCGAATATATTCGCTGCGAATTTAACTTATAAAAAGGGTGTTTCTAGGCTTCAGAGAGCCTTTATATTAGTGCAGAACACTGTACCTTTAATTTAAATGCCCTTGGAGTCTGCTGGGGAAGAGAAATAATACTGTCAGTCAGTATGAAATGCAGATGAGTGCCGTCGATCTTAGAATCACCGCACACTTCACTCATTTGGGCAGTCACGGGGCCAAAACCAGAGTGTGGAGCCACAGTGTGGCGGTGGAGGCAGCAGCAATGGGAGGCCATACAGCACCCTATGACAAAATGGAACCCACCAGCAGTGTGAGGAGACCTGAAAGTGGCACATGGCAGAGTGTGGCGATGGAGACAGCAGCAATGGGAGGCCGTACAGGGACCCATGAGAAACTCTGGACCTGGCAGCAGCATGAGGAGGCGGTACGGGGGCCCATGGCAGATTACGGGCCTGGCAGCAGCAATGGGAGGCCCGTAATCTGCCAGCACCCTATGACAAAATGGAACCCACCAGCAGTGTGAGGAGACCTGAAAGTGGCACATGGCAGAGTGTGGCGATGGAGACAGCAGCAATGAGAGGCCGTACAGAGACCCATGACAGATTACGGGCCTCGCAGCAGCATGAGGAGGCGGTACAGGGGCCCATGAATGATTACGGGCCTGGCAGCAGCAATGGGAGGCCCGTAATCTGCCAGCACCCTATGACAAAATGGAACCCACCAGCAGTGTGAGGAGACCTGAAAGTGGCACATGGCAGAGTGTGGCAATGGAGACAGCAGCAATGGGAGGCCGTACAGGGACCCATGAGAGACTCTGGACCTGGCAGCAGCATGAGGAGGCGGTACAGGGGCCCATGACAGATTACGGGCCTGGCAGCAGCAATGGGAGGCCCGTAATCTGCCAGCACCCTATGACAAAATGGAACACACCAGCAGTGTGAGGAGACCTGAAAGTGGCACATGGCAGAGTGTGGCGAAGGAGACAGCAGCAATGGGAGGCCGTACAGGGACCCATGAGACACTCTGGACCTGGCAGCAGCATGAGGAGGCGGTACGGGGCCCATGGCAGATTACGGGCCTGGCAGCAGCAATGGGAGGCCCGTAATCTGCCAGCACCCTATGACAAAATGGAACCCACCAGCAGTGTGAGGAGACCTGAAAGTGGCACATGGCAGAGTGTGGCGATGGAGACAGCAGCAATGGGAGGACGTACAGGGACCCATGAGACACTCTGGACCTGGCAGCAGCATGAGGAGGCGATACGGGGGCCCATGGCAGATTACGGGCCTGGCAGCAGCAATGGGAGGCCCGTAATCTGCCAGCACCCTATGACAAAATGGAACCCACCAGCAGTGTGAGGAGACCTGAAAGTGGCACATGGCAGAGTGTGGCGATGGAGACAGCAGCAATGAGAGGCCGTACAGGGACCCATGACAGATTACGGGCCTGGCAGCAGCATGAGGAGGCGGTACAGGGGCCCATGACAGATTACGGGCCTGGCAGCAGCAATGGGAGGCCCGTAATCTGCCAGCACCCTATGACAAAATGGAACACACCAGCAGTGTGAGGAGACCTGAAAGTGGCACATGGCAGAGTGTGGCGATGGAGACAGCAGCAATGGGAGGCCGTACAGGGACCCATGACAGATTACAGGCCTGGCAGCAGCATGAGGAGGCGGTACAGGGGCCCATGACAGATTACGGGCCTGGCAGCAGCAATGGGAGGCCCGTAATCTGCCAGCACCCTATGACAAAATGGAACCCACCAGCAGTGTGAGGAGATCTGAAAGTGGCACATGGCAGAGTGTGGCGATGGAGACAGCAGCAATGGGAGGCCGTACAGGGACCCATGAGAGACTCTGGACCTGGCAGCAGCATGAGGAGGCGGTACGGGGGCCCATGGCAGATTACGGGCCTGGCAGCAGCAATGGGAGGCCCGTAATCTGCCAGCACCCTATGACAAAATGGAACACACCAGCAGTGTGAGGAGACCTGAAAGTGGCACATGGCAGAGTGTGGCGATGGAGACAGCAGCAATGGGAGGCTGTACAGGGACCCATGAGACACTCTGGACCTGGCAGCAGCATGAGGAGGCGGTACGGGGGCCCATGGAAGATTACGGGCCTGGCAGCAGCAATGGGAGGCCCGTAATCTGCCAGCACCCTATGACAAAATGGAACCCACCAGCAGTGTGAGGAGACCTGAAAGTGGCACATGGCAGAGTGTGGCGATGGAGACAGCAGCAATGAGAGGCCGTACAGAGACCCATGACAGATTACGGGCCTCGCAGCAGCATGAGGAGGCGGTACAGGGGCCCATGAATGATTACGGGCCTGGCAGCAGCAATGGGAGGCCCGTAATCTGCCAGCACCCTATGACAAAATGGAACCCACCAGCAGTGTGAGGAGACCTGAAAGTGGCACATGGCAGAGTGTGGCAATGGAGACAGCAGCAATGGGAGGCCGTACAGGGACCCATGAGAGACTCTGGACCTGGCAGCAGCATGAGGAGGCGGTACAGGGGCCCATGACAGATTACGGGCCTGGCAGCAGCAATGGGAGGCCCGTAATCTGCCAGCACCCTATGACAAAATGGAACACACCAGCAGTGTGAGGAGACCTGAAAGTGGCACATGGCAGAGTGTGGCGAAGGAGACAGCAGCAATGGGAGGCCGTACAGGGACCCATGAGACACTCTGGACCTGGCAGCAGCATGAGGAGGCGGTACGGGGCCCATGGCAGATTACGGGCCTGGCAGCAGCAATGGGAGGCCCGTAATCTGCCAGCACCCTATGACAAAATGGAACCCACCAGCAGTGTGAGGAGACCTGAAAGTGGCACATGGCAGAGTGTGGCGATGGAGACAGCAGCAATGGGAGGACGTACAGGGACCCATGAGACACTCTGGACCTGGCAGCAGCATGAGGAGGCGATACGGGGGCCCATGGCAGATTACGGGCCTGGCAGCAGCAATGGGAGGCCCGTAATCTGCCAGCACCCTATGACAAAATGGAACCCACCAGCAGTGTGAGGAGACCTGAAAGTGGCACATGGCAGAGTGTGGCGATGGAGACAGCAGCAATGAGAGGCCGTACAGGGACCCATGACAGATTACGGGCCTGGCAGCAGCATGAGGAGGCGGTACAGGGGCCCATGACAGATTACGGGCCTGGCAGCAGCAATGGGAGGCCCGTAATCTGCCAGCACCCTATGACAAAATGGAACACACCAGCAGTGTGAGGAGACCTGAAAGTGGCACATGGCAGAGTGTGGCGATGGAGACAGCAGCAATGGGAGGCCGTACAGGGACCCATGACAGATTACAGGCCTGGCAGCAGCATGAGGAGGCGGTACAGGGGCCCATGACAGATTACGGGCCTGGCAGCAGCAATGGGAGGCCCGTAATCTGCCAGCACCCTATGACAAAATGGAACCCACCAGCAGTGTGAGGAGATCTGAAAGTGGCACATGGCAGAGTGTGGCGATGGAGACAGCAGCAATGGGAGGCCGTACAGGGACCCATGAGAGACTCTGGACCTGGCAGCAGCATGAGGAGGCGGTACGGGGGCCCATGGCAGATTACGGGCCTGGCAGCAGCAATGGGAGGCCCGTAATCTGCCAGCACCCTATGACAAAATGGAACACACCAGCAGTGTGAGGAGACCTGAAAGTGGCACATGGCAGAGTGTGGCGATGGAGACAGCAGCAATGGGAGGCCGTACAGGGACCCATGAGACACTCTGGACCTGGCAGCAGCATGAGGAGGCGGTACGGGGGCCCATGACAGATTACGGGCCTGGCAGCAGCAATGGGAGGCCCGTAATCTGCCAGCACCCTATGACAAAATGGAACCCACCAGCAGTGTGAGGAGACCTGAAAGTGGCACATGGCAGAGTGTGGCGATGGAGACAGCAGCAATGGGAGGCCGTACAGGGACCCATGACACACTCTGGACCTGGCAGCAGCAAGAGGAGGCGGTACAGGGGCCCATGGCAGAGTGGCGAAGCGTAAGCAGCTTAAATTGAAGGCCATACAGAGGCCTATGTTAAAAATAATAACATGTTTGGGGCATGATTCATGGCGGATTTAGTCAGTTGTGTCAGGAACTGGTGGTTTGAAATCCAGACTAATCCACGCCTGATTCATTTTCACAAACGTGAGTCTCTCCACACTTTTGGTGGACAGTCGTGTCCTCCGCGGAGTTACAATACCTCCTGCCGCACTAAACACGCGCTCCGATGCCACGCTACTGGCCGGGCATGACAGCCTTTCAAGGGCAAATTCAGCTAGTTGGGGCCAAAGGTCAAGTTTCCTTGCCCAGTAGTCAAGGGGATTGTCTACCTCGGCTGGCAGGGTGCTGCCCAAGTAGGCCCGAGCCTGTTGTTTGAGGTCCTGCTCCAGGTCCACCTGATGCTGCTGCTGCTGCGGCTGGTTAGTAGTTTCCTCACTGCGCTGGTGAAGAAAGCTACTCATCATCGACTGCAGACTGAGGAAGCTGCTGCTGGTGGAGCTGCCACTGCTCCTACCACCCCACCCCTCCCCTGCTGCCATGGCAGCGGAACGCGAGCGCACAGAGCCCACAGTGTCTGAGGATGGACGTTGGCGCAGAAAGGCAGAGACCAACTGACTACATAGGTGGTTTTTATAGTACGTTATTTTGGCCTCCCTCTCAGCAGGTGTGAAAAAGGCCACCATTTTTGAACGGTAGCGAGGGTCCAACAAGGTGGACAGCCAAAAGTCATCCCTCTGTCTGATGGTTATTATTCGGCTGTCGCTACGCAAGCAACCGAGCATGCTATGGGCCATTTGTGCCAAGGAATGCGAGGGACTCCCTGCCTCCATCTCCACAGCATACTGCCACGGTGTGTCTGGGTCCTCTGTCTCCTCCTCCTCCTCTACCAGATGCTCCTGCTCCTCCACTCTTGTCCGCTGAGTGGAAAAACCACCCATTTCACTCAATAATTCCTGAGCACCAATGTCCTCCTCTACCTCCTCCTCTTCTTCCTGTCCTGCCCCCACAGGGGTCATGTGGCGTTGAGATCTGTGCGCCACGTCTACCGCACCCTGACCAGCCATCGTAAAGGCGGTCTAACATATGTAGGGTTGAATTCCACCTTGTTGCAACGTCACAGCATGAGGAGTCGGTACGGGGGCCCATGGCAGATTACGGGCCTGGCAGCAGCAATGGGAGGCCCGTAATCTGCCAGCACCCTATGACAAAATGGAACCCACCAGCAATGTGAGGAGACCTGAAAGTGGCACATGGCAGAGTGTGGCGATGGAGACAGCAGCAATGGGAGGCCGTACAGGGACCCATGAGAGACTCTGGACCTGGCAGCAGCATGAGGAGGCGGTACGGGGGCCCATGGCAGATTACGGGCCTGGCAGCAGCATGAGGAGGCGGTACAGGGGCCCATGGCAGATTACGGGCCTGGCAGCAGCAATGGGAGGCCCGTAATCTGCCAGCACCCTATGACAAAATGGAACCCACCAGCAGTGTGAGGAGACCTGAAAGTGGCACATGGCAGAGTGTGGCGATGGAGACAGCAGCATTGGGAGGCCGTACAGGGACCCATGACAGATTACGGGCCTGGCAGCAGCATGAGGAGGCGGTACAGGGGCCCATGACAGATTACGGGCCTGGCAACAGCAATGGGAGGCCCGTAATCTGCCAGCACCCTATGACAAAATGGAACCCACCAGCAGTGTGAGGAGACCTGAAAGTGGCACATGGCAGAATGTGGCGATGGAGACAGCAGCAATGGGAGGCCGTACAGGGACCCATGACAGATTACGGGCCTGGCAGCAGCATGAGGAGGCGGTACAGGGGCCCATGGCAGATTACGGGCCTGGCAGCAGCAATGGGAGGCCCGTAATCTGCCAGCACCCTATGACAAAATGGAACCCACCAGCAGTGTGAGGAGACCTGAAAGTGGCACATGGCAGAGTGTGGCGATGGAGACAGCAGCAATGGGAGGCCGTACAGGGACCCATGAGAGACTCTGGACCTGGCAGCAGCATGAGGAGGCGGTACGGGGGCCCATGGCAGATTACAGGCCTGGCAGCAGCAATGGGAGGCCCGTAATCTGCCAGCACCCTATGACAAAATGGAACCCACCAGCAGTGTGAGGAGACCTGAAAGTGGCACATGGCAGAGTGTGACGATGGAGACAGCAGCAATGGGAGGCCGTACAGGGACCCATGACAGATTACGGGCCTGGCAGCAGCATGAGGAGGCGGTACAGGGGCCCATGGCAGATTACGGGCCTGGCAGCAGCAATGGGAGGCCCGTAATCTGCCAGCACCCTATGACAAAATGGAACCCACCAGCAGTGTGAGGAGACCTGAAAGTGGCACATGGCAGAGTGTGGCGATGGAGACAGCAGCAATGGGAGGCCGTACAGGGACCCATGACAGATTACGGGCCTGGCAGCAGCATGAGGAGGCGGTACAGGGGCCCATGGCAGATTACGGGCCTGGCAGCAGCAATGGGAGGCCCATAATCTGCTAGCACCCTATGACAAAATGGAACCCACCAGCAGTGTGAGGAGACCTGAAAGTGGCACATGGCAGAGTGTGGCGATGGAGACAGCAGCAATGGGAGGCCGTACAGGGACCCATGAGAGACTCTGGACCTGGCAGCAGCAAGAGGAGGCGGTACAGGGGCCCATGGCAGATTACGGGCCTGGCAGCAGCAATGGGAGGCCCGTAATCTGCCAGCACCCTATGACAAAATGGAACACACCAGCAGTGTGAGGAGACCTGAAAGTGGCACATGGCAGAGTGTGGCGATGGAGACAGCAGCAATGGGAGGCCGTACAGGGACCCATGACAGATTACGGGCCTGGCAGCAGCATGAGGAGGCGGTACAGGGGCCCATGGCAGATTACGGGCCTGGCAGCAGCAATGGGAGGCCCGTAATCTGCCAGCACCCTATGACAAAATGGAACCCACCAGCAGTGTGAGGAGACCTGAAAGTGGCACATGGCAGAGTGTGGCGATGGAGACAGCAGCATTGGGAGGCCGTACAGGGACCCATGACAGATTACGGGCCTGGCAGCAGCATGAGGAGGCGGTACAAGGGCCCATGACAGATTACGGGCCTGGCAACAGCAATGGGAGGCCCGTAATCTGCCAGCACCCTATGACAAAATGGAACCCACCAGCAGTGTGAGGAGACCTGAAAGTGGCACATGGCAGAATGTGGCGATGGAGACAGCAGCGATGGGAGGCCATACAGGGACCCATGACAGATTACGGGCCTGGCAGCAGCATGAGGAGGCGGTACAGGGGCCCATGGCAGATTACGGGCCTGGCAGCAGCAATGGGAGGCCCGTAATCTGCCAGCACCCTATGACAAAATGGAACCCACCAGCAGTGTGAGGAGACCTGAAAGTGGCACATGGCAGAGTGTGGCGATGGAGACAGCAGCAATGGGAGGCCGTACAGGGACCCATGAGAGACTCTGGACCTGGCAGCAGCATGAGGAGGCGGTACGGGGGCCCATGGCAGATTACGGGCCTGGCAGCAGCAATGGGAGGCCCGTAATCTGCCAGCACCCTATGACAAAATGGAACCCACCAGCAGTGTGAGGAGACCTGAAAGTGGCACATGGCAGAGTGTGGCGATGGAGACAGCAGCAATGGGAGGCCGTACAGGGACCCATGACAGATTACGGGCCTAGCAGCATGAGGAGGCGGTACAGGGGCCCATGACAGATTACGGGCCTGGCAGCAGCAATGGGAGGCCCGTAATCTGCCAGCACCCTATGACAAAATGGAACCCACCAGCAGTGTGAGGAGACCTGAAAGTGGCACATGGCAGAGTGTGGCGATGGAGACAGCAGCAATGGGAGGCCGTACAGGGACCCATGACAGATTACGGGCCTGGCAGCAGCATGAGGAGGCGGTACGGGGGCCCATGGCAGATTACGGGCCTGGCAGCAGCAATGGGAGGCCCGTAATCTGCCAGCACCCTATGACAAAATGGAACACACCAGCAGTGTGAGGAGACCTGAAAGTGGCACATGGCAGAGTGTGGCGATGGAGACAGCAGCAATGGGAGGCCGTACAGGGACCCATGACAGATTACGGGCCTGGCAGCAGCATGAGGAGGCGGTACAGGGGCCCATGACAGATTACGGGCCTGGCAGCAGCAATGGGAGGCCCGTAATCTGCCAGCACCCTATGACAAAATGGAACACACCAGCAGTGTGAGGAGACCTGAAAGTGGCACATGGCAGAGTGTGGCGATGGAGACAGCAGCAATGGGAGGCCGTACAGGGACCCATGACAGATTACGGGCCTGGCAGCAGCATGAGGAGGCGGTACAGGGGCCCATGACAGATTACGGGCCTGGCAGCAGCAATGGGAGGCCCGTAATCTGCCAGCACCCTATGACAAAATAAAACCCACCAGCAGTGTGAGGAGACCTGAAAGTGGCACATGGCAGAGTGTGGCGATGGAGACAGCAGCAATGGGAGGCCGTACAGGGACCCATGACAGATTATGGGCCTGGCAGCAGCATGAGAAGGCGGTACAGGGGCCCATGGCAGATTACGGGCCTGGCAGCAGCAATGGGAGGCCCGTAATCTGCCAGCACCCTATGACAAAATGGAACCCACCAGCAGTGTGAGGAGACCTGAAAGTGGCACATGGCAGAATGTGGCGATGGAGACAGCAGCAATGGGAGGCCATACAGGGACCCATGACAGATTACGGGCCTGGCAGCAGCATAAGGAGGCGGTACAGGGGCCCATGGCAGATTACGGGCCTGGCAGCAGCAATGGGAGGCCCGTAATCTGCCAGCACCCTATGACAAAATGGAACCCACCAGCAGTGTGAGGAGACCTGAAAGTGGCACATGGCAGAGTGTGGCGATGGAGACAGCAGCAATGGGAGGCCGTACAGGGACCCATGAGAGACTCTGGACCTGGCAGCAGCATGAGGAGGCGGTACGGGGGCCCATGACAGATTACGGGCCTGGCAGCAGCAATGGGAGGCCGTACAGGGACCCATGAGAGACTCTGGACCTGGCAGCAGCATGAGGAGGCGGTACGGGGGCCCATGGCAGATTACGGGCCTGGCAGCAGCAATGGGAGGCCCGTAATCTGCCAGCACCCTATGACAAAATGGAACACACCAGCAGTGTGAGGAGACCTGAAAGTGGCACATGGCAGAGTGTGGCGATGGAGACAGCAGCAATGGGAGGCCGTACAGGGACCCATGACAGATTACGGGCCTGGCAGCAGCATGAGGAGGCGGTACAGGGGCCCATGACAGATTACGGGCCTGGCAGCAGCAATGGGAGGCCCGTAATCTGCCAGCACCCTATGACAAAATGGAACACACCAGCAGTGTGAGGAGACCTGAAAGTGGCACATGGCAGAGTGTGGCGATGGAGACAGCAGCAATGGGAGGCCGTACAGGGACCCATGACAGATTACGGGCCTGGCAGCAGCATGAGGAGGCGGTACAGGGGCCCATGACAGATTACGGGCCTGGCAGCAGCAATGGGAGGCCCGTAATCTGCCAGCACCCTATGACAAAATGGAACCCACCAGCAGTGTGAGGAGACCTGAAAGTGGCACATGGCAGAGTGTGGCGATGGAGACAGCAGCAATGGGAGGCCGTACAGGGACCCATGACAGATTACGGGCCTGGCAGCAGCATGAGGAGGCGGTACAGGGGCCCATGACAGATTACGGGCCTGGCAGCAGCAATGGGAGGCCCGTAATCTGCCAGCACCCTATGACAAAATGGAACCCACCAGCAGTTTGAGGAGACTTGAAAGTGGCACATGGCAGAGTTAACATGTTTGGGGCATGATTCATGGCGGATTTAGTCAGTTGTGTCAGGAACTGGTGGTTTGAAATCCAGACTAATCCACGCCTGATTCATTTTCACAAACGTGAGTCTCTCCACACTTTGGGTGGACAGTCGTGTCCTCCGCGGAGTTACAATACCTCCTGCCGCACTAAACACGCGCTCCGATGCCACGCTACTGGCCGGGCATGACAGCCTTTCAAGGGCAAATTCAGCTAGTTGGGGCCAAAGGTCAAGTTTCCTTGCCCAGTAGTCAAGGGGATTGTCTACCTTGGTTGGCAGGGTGCTGTCCAAGTAGGCCCAAGCCTGTTGTTTGAGGTCCTGCTCCAGGTCCACCTGATGCTGCTGCTGCTGCGGCTGGTTCGTAGTTTCCTCACTGCGCTGGTGAAGAAAGCTACTCATCATCGACTGCAGACTGAGGCAGCCGCTGCTGGTGGAGCTGCCACTGCTCCTACCACCCCACCCCTCCCCTGCTGCCATGGCAGCGGAACGCGAGCGCACAGGGCCCACAGTGTCTGAGGATGGACGTTGGCGCAAAAAGGCAGAGACCAACTGACTACATAGGTGGTTTTTATAGTACGTTATTTTGGCCTCCCTCTCAGCAGGTGTGAAAAAGGCCACCATTTTTGAACGGTAGCGAGGGTCCAACAAGGTGGACAGCCAAAAGTCATCCCTCTGTCTGATGGTTATTATTCGGCTGTCGCTACGCAAGCAACCGAGCATGCTATGGGCCATTTGTGCCAAGGAATGCGAGGGACTCCCTGCCTCCATCTCCACAGCATACTGCCACGGTGCGTCTGGGTCCTCTGTCTCCTCCTCCTCCTCTACCAGATGCTCCTGCTCCTCCACTCCTGTCCGCTGAGTGGAAAAACCACCCATTTCACTCAATAATTCCTGAGCACCAATGTCCTCCTCTACCTCCTCCTCTTCTTCCTGTCCTGCCCCCACAGGGGTCATGTGGCGTTGAGATCTGTGCGCCACGTCTACTGCACCCTGACCAGCCATTGTTAACAGCATTTGTTCCAGGACGTGCAACAGAGGAATGACGTCGTTCATCCCATAGTCCTGCCGATTCATGAATAGCGTGGCCTCCTCAAAGGGCCTGAGCAAGCGGCAGGTGTCACGCATGAGCTGCCAATGGCTGACATCGAAGTTACACAGGGGAGTAACTTTATCCGCTTGTAACATCAGGAAATCGGTGATGGCCTTTCGCTGTTCGTAAAGGCGGTCTAACATGTGTAGGGTTGAATTCCACCTTGTTGCAACGTCGCAGATCAGGCGATGCTGTGGAATTCCGTTCTGCCGCTGCAGCTCAAGGAGGGTGTGCTTTGCGGTGTAGGAATGGCTGAAATGCATGCAAAGTTTACGTGACATTTTAAGGATGTCTTGCAGTGGGATGGTGGATTTTAGGAACCGCTTGACAACCAGATTGAACACGTGAGCCATGCATGGCGCATGGCACAACCTTCCTTGAAGCAGAGCAGACACCATGTTCTTTCCGTTGTCGGTCAACATGGTTCCGATTTTCAGTTTGCGCGGAGACAGCCATCTGTCGATTTCTCTGTTCATCACACTCAGAAGTTCCTCCCCTGTGTGACTACGTTCGCCAAGGCATACCAGGTGCAGCACAGCGTGACACCGTTGCGCCCTGCACATGTGATATGCCGGTCGGGTAATGGGACTTGGCACGGGGGTGGCGGCTGAGGACACGGCGGAAGAAGAGGTGGTAGAGGCGGACATTTTTGCTGGACCAAGGACGTGCAAACGTGGAGGCAAAAGCGGCGTGACCTGTCCAAGTTGCTGGTGCGGCTGTGCCGGCACCACGTTCACCCAGTGGGCCGTAAATGACATGTACTGTCCCTGACCGTAGTTACAGCTCCACACGTCGGCACTGCCGTGCACTTTGGCAGAGACCGACATGCTCAAAGACTGGCCCACCATCTCTTCTACATGTGAATGCAGGGCTGGCACTGCCTTTTTGGCGAAGAAATGCCGGCTTGGCACTCTCCACCGCGGCGCGGCACAAGCCATCATTTCTCGGAAAGATGCTGAGTCCACCACTTGGAAAGGGAGGGACTGCAGCACCAGCAACTTGGACAGGAGGACGTTCAGCTTTTGCACCGTCGGGTGCGTGCTCGCAAACTGTTGTCTCTTGGAAACGGATTCCAAGAAAG
Organism: Staurois parvus; assembly: GCF_062004578.1. Taxonomy (NCBI): domain Eukaryota; kingdom Metazoa; phylum Chordata; class Amphibia; order Anura; family Ranidae; genus Staurois; species Staurois parvus. The sequence continues at coordinate 4,850,178 of NW_028318030.1, forward strand.
ACTGCTGACGGAATCCGTGAAGAGGAGTAGCAGGAGAAGGAGCATCTGAACGAGCGGAAGATGCCAACGAGCGACAACTCCCCTCAGCAGAGGTGTTGGAGCCTTGACTGGCTGATAGAGGGCGATTGACGTCGGGTGACGGAGCAAGTAACGGAGCGGTTGATGGAGCGGGGGCTGGGGCGGGCAGAACCGCCGTATCTTTATCACGGTTTTCCCAGGCCACCAAATGGCGACGCTGCATATGCTGACGCAACGCTGTAGTCCCAACATGGGCCCCCTGGCCACGCTTGACTTTCTGGCCACATAGTCGACATACGGCTACGTTTACTTCCTCGGGCGGCTTGACAAAAAATTGCCACACCGCCGAGTAGGAAACTTTGCCCCCGCTACTCCTCACTGGCTGACTGCTACTTCCTCCGTGCACACCGGCACCACTACTGGCCGTGGTGGTAGGCTGCAGTGGAGCTGATGCTCTACTCCGTGGCCGTTTGCTTCCACTGACACTGCTGCGACCCTGCTGCCTCCTGGGCAACCCACCGACTGTTTTGCTCGCTGCCAAGCTGGCACCCTCTTCTCCTGATGATGCGGAAGCAATAGCCTGATGACGACGAGGCTGCCAAGTGCGATCAGCCTCATCATCATCAGTTAGGGTCTCCGCCTCACTACTAGCCCCCTCGGCTGCGTGTGGGTCAGGAGACAGACCTGTCTCTAGACCGGCTACAGAGCCACTCTCCTCGCCAGTACTTCTTCGCCTTGCTGCTGAAGAGGCGGATGTCTCCCCCCCGTTCCTGACCGCCCTCTGTTAGCTCTTCCTCACTGTACAGTGGGGCTGAGCCCACAGCATGCGATACTTCGCTTGGTGAGGGAACACCAAAGGACAGGGGCAGGTAGAGGACACGTGATTTCAGTGGGCTTGGTCCCGGGCCATGCCAACTAACGGTTGTGTCTGACGTACCCACCGACCGTTGGCTGTAGGTGTCAGAGGTGACCTGGGAAGAGGAAGACGACCGAGCCAACCAATCGATGACGGCAGGGTTGTCGGTGGAGACACGACCGCTGGATGACACCGGGAGCACTGGCCTCTGGCTGTGACTAGTGCTGCCTCGACCCCTTCCTCTGCTGCCACGTCTGCTCGCTCCTAAAACATTGCCTCCTCTGCCACTCCTCTGCGTGTTGTCTGACATACTCTTTAATTCAACGATTCTGTGTCCCTGAGTAACAATTCTGTGTCCCTCAGTAACAATTCTGTGTCTGTCCCTGAGTAACAATTCTGTGTCCCTGAGTAACAATTCTGTGTCCCTGAGTAACAATTCTGTGTCCCTCAGTAACAATTCTGTGTCTGTCCCTGAGTAACAATTCTGTGTCCCTGAGTAACAATTCTGTGTCCCTCAGTAACAATTCTGTGTCCCTCAGTAACAATTCTGTGTCCCTTAGTAACAATTCTGTGTCCCTCAGTAACAATTCTGTGTCTGTCCCTGAGTAACAATTCTGTGTCCCTGAGTAACAATTCTGTGTCCCTCAGTAACAATTCTGTGTCCCTGAGTAACAATTCTGTGTCTGTCCCTGAGTAACAATTCTGTGTCCCTGAGTAACAATTCTGTGTCCCTCAGTAACAATTCTGTGTCCCTCAGTAACAATTCTGTGTCCCTCAGTAACAATTCTGTTTCTGTCCCTGAGTATCAATTCTGTGTCCCTCAGTAACAATTCTGTGTCCCTCAGTAACAATTCTGTGTCTGTCCCTGAGTAACAATTCTGTGTCCCTCAGTAACAATTCTGTGTCCCTCAGTAACAATTCTGTGTCCCTCAGTAACAATTCTGTGTCTGTCCCTGAGTAACAATTCTGTGTCCCTCAGTAACAATTCTGTGTCTGTCCCTGAGTAACAATTCTGTGTCCCTGAGTAACAATTCTGTGTCCCTGAGTAACAATTCTGTGTCCCTGAGTAACAATTCTGTGTCTGTCCCTGAGTAACAATTCTGTGTCCCTGAGTAACAATTCTGTGTCCCTGAGTAACAATTCTGTGTCCCTAAGTAACAATTCTGTGTCTGTCCCTGAGTAACAATTCTGTGTCCCTGAGTAGCAATTCTGTGTCCCTGAGTAACAATTCTGTGTCTGTCCCTGAGTAAGAATTCTGTGTCCCTGAGTAACAATTCTGTGTCCCTCAGTAACAATTCTGTGTCCCTCAGTAACAATTCTGTGTCCCTCAGTAACAATTCTGTGTCCCTGAGTAACAATTCTGTGTCCCTGAGTAACAATTCTGTGTCTGTCCCTGAGTAAGAATTCTGTGTCCCTGAGTAACAATTCTGTGTCCCTCAGTAACAATTCTGTGTCCCTGAGTAACAATTCTGTGTCCCTCAGTAACAATTCTGTGTCTGTCCCTGAGTAACAATTCTGTGTCCCTGAGTAACAATTCTGTGTCCCTGAGTAACAATTCTGTGTCTGTCCCTGAGTAACAATTCTGTGTCTTTCCCTGAGTAACAATTCTGTGTCCCTGAGTAACAATTCTGTGTCCCTCAGTAACAATTCTGTGTCCCTCAGTAACAATTCTGTGTCTGTCCCTCAGTAACAATTCTGTGTCTGTCCCTGAGTAACAATTCTGTGTCTGTCCCTGAGTAACAATTCTGTGTCTGTCCCTGAGTAACAATTCTGTGTCCCTCAGTAACAATTCTGTGTCTGTCCCTGAGTAACAATTCTGTGTCTGTCCCTGAGTAACAATTCTGTGTCTGTCCCTGAGTAACAATTCTGTGTCTGTCCCTGAGTAACAATTCTGTGTCCCTCAGTAACAATTCTGTGTCCCTCAGTAACAATTCTGTGTCCCTCAGTAACAATTCTGTGTCTGTCCCTCAGTAACAATTCTGTGTCTGTCCCTGAGTAACAATTCTGTGTCTGTCCCTGAGTAACAATTCTGTGTCCCTGAGTAACAATTCTGTGTCCCTGAGTAACAATTCTGTGTCCCTCAGTAACAATTCTGTGTCTGTCCCTGAGTAACAATTCTGTGTCTGTCCCTGAGTAACAATTCTGTGTCTGTCCCTGAGTAACAATTCTGTGTCCCTCAGTAACAATTCTGTGTCCCTCAGTAACAATTCTGTGTCCCTCAGTAACAATTCTGTGTCCCTCAGTAACAATTCTGTGTCCCTCAGTAACAATTCTGTGTCTGTCCCTGAGTAACTATTCTGTGTCTGTCCCTGAGTAACAATTCTGTGTCTGTCCCTGAGTAACAATTCTGTGTCCCTCAGTAACAATTCTGTGTCCCTCAGTAACAATTCTGTGTCCCTCAGTAACAATTCTGTGTCTGTCCCTGAGTAACGGTTCTGTGTCCCTAAGTAACGATTCTGTGGCCCTAAGTCTGTCCCTCAATACAGACAGGTCTGCCTCTCTTGAATGACTGGAGGCTAATGGAGAATTCTAAAATGGCCGCAATTTATAGCTCGACCATTACACAGTGCTGGCTGGCTGGCTGCTGATTGGCTAATGCGATCACATGTCATGAATGAATGCATTATGGGTCAGCGCGCCTTGTCTGCGCGCCTTCCCAGAGATCCCCGCTCCGTCGCCGCACATGTCGCTGTCATTTTTGGAAAAATTTTGATTCGCACATCCGAAGTCTGCTAATTTTCGGATTCGGCGCGAATCAAAATTTTCCTAATATTCGAAACGAATTCCACTTCGCCAAGTTCGATTCACTCATCTCTACTGGCAACATTAATAGTTGCCACCTTTAATGGAGTGGGAACTGCCATCAAGGAGATTGAGAGGGGCGTTTCTTAACCTTCCTCTTGGACTTTTTGGCAGGGTCCCTCAACCTTTTTAGAGACCCCCCCGCCGCCTCATCCTCCATCGGAGAAGCGGGGTCACTTGAGACCTCCCCCGACAGACCCCCAAACATGTTGTCCAGGGCCAGATCCCCCACCTCCAGAGAGGAAACTGACCCTGCTGTAGAAAGGACTGCCTCTTTCCGTTTTCCCACAACTGACCACCCTTCCCCCCACTGGGACCTCCACCTGCCCACCCTGGACAGGACCCTGGACTTCCCGGGGAACTTTCTTAGGCCCCACACCCCTCCACAATGGAAGAAGGACTGGGGGAACAGGCACAGAGGGCCCAGATGTAACCACCACCCCAGCCCCTTGGGCAGCCTCCACTAATTTCTTCCTTCTCCTAGGAGGGGAGACAGGCACAGCAGGGGAAACGACAGAGGACTCAACAAGGGCAGACTCAACAGGGGGGACAGAGACAGAAGGGGCCTCAGGAACCCCCCCTTCCACCTCCAGAGGCTGCTGCAGAGGCCAAGCAGGTCTTCTCTGCCTGTATTGCCGCCTCCTCCGCATCGAGCCTATCCAGCTTCGCCGCCAACTCACCCTCGGACAAGTTACGGAGAGCCTCGGGACACTGGCTGTAGGCATGCCCCAGGACTCTGCACAAGTTGCAAAGGATGATGTTGCAATCTCTCGCCAGGTGACCTATCTCCTGACAGAGAGAACACCGGATGACGGGACATGAGGCAGCAAAGTGTCCTTTGCCCCCACACCTGTGACACACCCCCGGCTGACCGGCGTAGAAGACAATGAGTCTATCCCTCCCCAAAAAAGCAAAGAAGGGGATGTGCTGGAGCACATTACCCACCACTTTCAGGCAGACAGTGGTTGTCCATCCACCTGTCCATATGCCCCTGTCATCTACAATTTTGCTCAGGGGCCCTAAAACATCCCCAAACCTCCCCAACCAGATGACAATATCGGAGGCCGGGACTGACTCATTCCGGACCAAGATTGTAACCTTCTTTACTACATTCTGGCGAGAGATAAGCTTGGGGGTGAGGCCCACCCACCTGGGGCTACGGACATAGGTGGCTTCAAACCTTTGCCAGAAGAGGTCAAGAAGCTCCGCCCTCATGAAACAGACATCATATTCGCCCGTTCCCACTGGGGCGATGAAAGCAAAGATGTCCACTGCCCGGAATCCCATCTCTAGGACCCGATCTATGACCTCTCTGCGACTTAAATGGGGGCCCTCCCCGGTCCATTTTAGCTGGACCACATTTCTGCGTGCGGCTGAGGTGGGACAGGTTCCCAGCACGCGCCTGGAATGGTCTAGCTGGCTCCTGACCTCCCCTCACCGCCGCTGAATAGCTCAAGGCAGGCTTGGCCACCGGGCCACCTACAGAAGAAGGACCTGCAACTGGGGGGGCTGTAATGGGGGCACCAGAACTCAGAGGGGCCTCCCCTGGTGAAACGTGAGCAGATGGGACCTGAAGCCGGGGGCCTGGACCACTAGGGGAAGGGCTTAGCGGGGCTTGACCCGAGGGGTCCCTAGAGTCAGCTGGAGGATCCTTAGCAATGGGCTGTGTAACATGAGCAGCCTTCACCCCCAAGGGGGCGGGGCCTCGTGGGCCTGGAGCTGGAGGGGTAGCTGGGATAGATACGCCCACCCCCTGACTCACGAGAGGGCCCTGTACCACAACAGCATCACACAATACTTTACCACCCCCAACGTCCACGGGCGTGCTGACACCCGACTTAGCAGAGTCCTGCACACAGTCTTCAACCTGTGGCTCCCCTGCTCTCGCCAGAAGGCCGCTTTCCACAGAGCTGGGGATGCGCTGAAGCCGGACGTACACCGCGCGCTCCTTCACAATAGCCTTCGGTGGTTTGGATGACGTCACATCCGCCTCTTCATCCTCCGACTCAGAGGTAAACTGGAAGCGATGCACGTCTAGTCCCTGCTCCACTTCCGGTACAAAGTGGAGCTCGCCAGCCGCTTCCGCCTCCTCCATCCTGGTTCCCCAATCAGCGGGCTGCTGACCAAGGGGGAGGGACCTTGAATCTTCCACGCTTGCCGCAACTTCCGCATCTTCCATAACAGGAGCAGCACTGCACTGAGAGGACGCAGCGGGCCTAGCCAGCCCCTGCTCCGGCTCACCGTCCACCACCGGGAACTCACTCAGCTCCTCCATGGAGGAGACTTCTTCCACGGGCCCTCTAGCCGCAGCCACGCGCTTACTCCTAGCTGCTTTGAAGTGGCTGTCATTCACAAACTTTTCTTTGAGCACACCGCTCTTTTTCTTGAGGGCAGCCACATACTTGGCCTGCTGAGAGACCCTCTGCTCCAGGGCCTCCAGGCCCAGCTTCAAGGACTGGCGTTTGGAGCTCCAGACCCGGTCATATTTCCCCCGGAGCTTCTTCCGCTCCATGCTCAACTTTGCCAGCTTGGCCTCCTCGTTCTCGATTGTTTGGATCCGGGCAGCCACCCGGTCACGGTATGTGCCATAATCCTCCCCTTTCCTTGGGGCTGTTCCCAGGTCCTCTATGGATGGGAAGCCAGGACCGGTACTAGGCCCCTCCGGGGGTCTCCCACCGCTGGACTCAAGCCCAGGATCCGCCATCCTCCCTGGGCTTGAGCAGGGCACTTTAGCCCCAGGCTTCTCGGGCCTTCCTGGAGCTCAGCTGAACTCTCCAGCATACAACCACACCCGTCAGGAATGGACTCGCCACTGGTGATGGGACTCACCTGCCGTGTGGGCTGCAGTACCAGGGCTGGCCAGCGGGTGCTCTCAGCAACCAGAAGCTCACTCCTACAATCAGCCATCACCTGACCTGCAGTCAGTGCCTTAGTGTATGTTTCCCATGAGCCCCTGTAACTGCATCCTGTCTGCTTCCTGCCTGATCCTGACTCTGCTTTGATCCTGACTCTGAATGAACTCCACCTGTCCTGACCTCGGCTATTCCTGACCACTCTTCCGCTCGCTCCTGGTACCGTTTGCCCGTTTGCTACCGACCCGGCCTGCCCGACTACGTTTGATTGTATATATGGTTATCTGTTGTAGGTTGGGTTGTTTGCACTGTGTTTACCTTGCACTGCATTTGTGTTGTTTAGTCTTAATAAATTGTCTTATTTACAGCCTGCATTTCCCTGTGTCAGTCCATACACCTCTGGTCATACCCGGAGCCCTGACATTACACCAAGGCCATTCCTGACCAGAAGTGGCTGCACAGGGAAGCCATCTTGGCTTTTTGTTGTGAAGGATGCATCCAGAGGAGGTTATATACTTGTGTCTGCTAGTCTTAGATGACAGAGAATATGCCTATCAGACTCTGAAGGAGTATGCCAGGGATCAGCTGCTAGAATGCATACGGGTCGCTCATTCCCTAGTAGATCAGGGCACAGAGTTTTCTGAGGTGCAGCCATTGATCCAGGTTTGTGCTGAGTTGGCTCTGTCCTGTACCCCTGGAAGCAGGGATGACTTTTTTCCCCCATTCAGTGCAGATCAAGTGGAATCACTGGTATGGTTGTTGGAGGATGATCCAGATTGCTTCCATGAGCATTATGCAGCTTGTCCATCACATGTGCTAGTGGATTGCATAAACGCAGTGCAGTCTTTGGTCAGACAGGCTATGTGTAAGCTGAGTTTTGTTCAACCAATACTACAGTCGTGGTCAGACTTATTACACCCAGCCTCAGCTTGCAACAAACCAGTCCTGCTTCTCATCATTCCTCTGCTCAAAGCTCTACTCCTGCATTCCCAACAGCACCCTCGGTTACATCCCAATATACCCTGCTGTCTACCACATGTCAGCCCCCCGCTCCCACTCGCTGCACCTATTCTGCCTTTAACCCTGTAAAGAAGTCCTCTGTAGCAACTGCTCCCTCCTCTGTTCCATCCCCCAGCTCTTCTCTGTCTTCAGCTGCTCTATCTGTTTACAGACCTGCGTTTACTTACAGTGCTCCAGTAACTAAAACCAGGAAAAAGCGAAAATTCTTTCCAACCAGTACCATCCTACCAGTATCCAAACTGGTGAGCCTGCTGTCTGAGAACCCGCCTTCCGTTGTTCAGCCTGATGCCCTGATACCTGATGACCCAGTGTACACTACCCAGTCTGATAACCCGATCCAGCCTGATGATCCTACCCAGCCTGATGATCCTATCCAGCGTGATGACCTGTTGCCCGCTACCCAGCCTGATGGCCCGATCCAGCCTGATGACCCGATCCAGCCTGATGACCCGGTGTTCGTGATCCAGCCTGATGACCCGATCCAGCCTGATGACCCGGTGTTCGTGATCCAGCCTGATGACCCGATCCAGCCTGATGATCCTACCCAGCCTGATGATCCTATCCAGCTTGATGACCTGGTGCCCGCTACCCAGCCTAATGGCCCGATCCAGCCTGATGACCCGGTCTGGCCTGGTGCCTCAGTGCCCATGGTACAGCCTGGTGCCTCGGTGCCCGTGGTCCAGCCTGGTGCCTCGGTGCCCGCTGTCGAGCTTGGTGATTCAGTGCCCGCTGTCGAGGTTGGTGACTCAGTGCCCGCTGTCGTGCCAGATGACTCGGTGCCTGCTGTCATGCCAGATGACTCGATGCCCGCTGTCGTGCCAGATGGCTCGATGCCCGCTGTCGTGCCAGATGACTCGATGCCCGCTGTCATGCCAGATGACTCGGTACCCGCTATCGAGCTTGGTGCCCGCGGTTCTGCTAGATGGCTCGGTGCCCGCTGTCGAGCTTGGTGACTCGGTGCCCACTGTCGAGCTTGGTGATTCGGTGCCCACTAACTTGCCAGATGACTCTGTGCCTGCTGTCGTGCCAGGTGACTCGGTGCCCGCTGTCGAGCCAGGTGACTCGGTGCCCGCTGTCGAGCCCGGTGACTCGGTGCCAGCTGTCGAGCCAGATGGCTCAGTGCCCTCTGTTCTGCTAGATGGCCCGGTGCCTGCTGCCCAGCCTGATGTGCCTCTGTCCGCTGCCCAGCCTGATGTGCCAGCCCCTGATGTCCAGCTAAACTGGCCAATAACTGATTCCCAGCCTGCTCCTGGAGATCCTGTGTCCAGTAACCTGCCTTCCTGGGTTCTCCTACACAAGAAGTCTACCAGCAGGAAACCCAGCCAGCTGGTTGACTCCGGCAGTAGGATATCCAGCCAGTTACCTGACCCGGGCGGTGGAACATTTTGCCCACTAAGGAGTGTTTGGAGCGTCCTTAGGCCGCTCCTTGAGGGGGGGGTACTGTCAGGAATGGACTCACCATTAGTGGTGGGACTCATCTGCCGTGTGGGCTGCAGTACCAGGGCTGGCCAGCGGGTGCTCTCAGCAACCAGAAGCTCACTCCTGCAATCAGCCATCACCTAAGGCTGATTGCAGGAGGCATATTTAAGGAATGGTCAGACCTGCAGTCAGTGCCTTGGTGTATGTTTCCCATGAGCCCCTGTACCTGCATCCTGTCTGCTTCTTGCCTGATCCTGACTCTGCTTTGATCCTGACTCTGAACGAACTCCTCCTGTCCTGACCTCGGCTATTCCTGACCACTCTTCTGCTCGCTCCTGGTACCCTCTTTGCCTGTTTGCTACCGACCCGGCCTGCCCGACTACATTTGATTGTATATATGGTTATCTGTTGGAGGTTGGGTTGTTTGCACTGTGTTATGTTTACCTTGCACTGCGTTTGTGTTGTTTAGTCTTAACCGCATCCCGCCCAGCCACTGTACATATACGGCGGCAGGGCGGCACTCACAGGCAAAACCACGTTTTAAGACGTGTGTTTTGTAAACAAATAGGGGGCGTGCGTGAGGCGCGCCGCCGCCCTATTTGTCCCGCAGATCACCGCCGCAGATGTCAGTCGCCGGGTCATAGCCACTCCTTAGCGGCTATGTCCCGGCGATCGGCGGCAATCAGTGACAGACAGCACAGCTGCAGTAGCTGTGCTGTCTGTCACTTCCCTGACAGCTCGAGGATGAGCTGATCGAGAAAGAGGAGTTTCTCTTTCTCGATCAGCCTTGTCCCGCCCAGTACACACCCCCGCCCCCTAGTAAAACACTCCCCTCACTTCTATAACCCTTCCCTGCAAAATAAAGTTAACCCCTTCCTCCCCATTGCCATTAGTACAGTGTCAGGTTTTTTTTTTTTGCACTGATCACTGTATTAGTGTTTTTGGGGATGTCAGTGACCCAAAGTCAGTACCCCCCAATGTCAGAATGTCCGCCGCAGTCCTGCAGTCCCGCCATAAGTCGCTGGTCACTGCCATAAGTCCTTGATCGCCGCCATAATTCGCTGATCGCCGCCATTATTAGTATAAAAAAAAACCTAAAAATCCCAGTATCTTTCCCGCCATTTGTAAATGCTATAACTTTCACGTAAACCAATTACTTTACACGTATTGGGTTTTTTTTTTTAGCATAGACATGTCGCAGAATGCATTTTGGCAGAAATTTATGACTAAATTTGATTTTTGCATTTTTTTTTTACTGGACATGTTTTATAGCAAAAAGTCCAAAATATTGTTTTTTTTTCCTCAAAATTGTCAGCCTTTTTTTTTTTATAGCGCAAAAAATAAAAACCGCACAGGCGATCAAATACCACCGAAAGAAAGCTCAAATTGTGGGAAAAAAAAGGATGTAAATTTCATTTATGTACCATATTGCATGACCGCGCAATTAAACTAGTGCAGCGCTGTATAGCAGAAAAATGGCGTAAATTGCAGTATTTATACCATAGTTTGTAGACGCTATAACTTCCACAAAAAGCAATCAATATACACTTATTGGGATTTTTTACCAAAAACATGTAGCAGAATACATTTTGGCCTAAATTTATAACCAACTTTGAGTTTACTATATATTTTTTATAGCTGAAAGTAAAAAATATTGTTTTTCTTGACATTTTTGACATTTTTTTGTTTATAGCGTGAAAAATAAAAAGCGCACAGGTGATCAAATTACACCGAAAGAAAGCTCTATTTGTATGAAAAAAAGGACGTAAATTTCGTTTGGGTGCAGCATTGCATGACCGCGCAATTATCAGTTGAATTAGTGCAGCGCCGAGTAGCAAAAAGAGGCCTGGTCATTAAGGGGGGTAAATCCTCTGAGCTCAAGTGGTTAATAAATTGTCTTATTTACACTATACCTGAAGCCTGTGTTTCCCTGTGACAGTCCACACACCTCTGGTCATACCCGGAGCCCTGACAAGCATTTTTCAGATCAGATACTAGGGCTGTACTTGCAGACCTGGTTCACAATCATTTTACTTTATCTCAAAAATTGAGGTTAAAGTTCTGTGCAGTCTACTTTAGTCGCTCTAGACCAAACTTCACAAAACATGTCTTTTACTATTATTTCAGGTACTTATATAGCACCATCAATTTACACAGCGCTTTATATATTCTGTACATTCACATCAGTCCCTGACCCTCAAGAGGTGTACAATCTAAGGACCTGCTTTCTTCACAGAGGCACAGTGATGCAAGAAGAGAAAAGAGCCTTCCTCAAGCTATTTCCCAGAAGTGCACAAATGTCTAAAATGACTTTGCATTGTAAAGGGGATTGACCACAACTGGGGCAGGCAGAATCTGGAGCAGCTATGCATGGCAACTAATCAACTTCTATCTTCAGCTTGTTCAGTTAAGCATCAAAAATGAAAGATAAGTTGATTTCTCTTACATTCATTGATGAACATAGCTTCCTCTACTTAAATCATGACCAAACAGGGTTTTATAGCCCCACCTACAGGAGTAGAAGACTAGGCAGAAAAAAAAAACTTGGCACCTCCTATGAGCAGTCCTTTCTGGGCATAAAACCCTGTGTCTGCTATAGGCCTCCAGTCATTCTGCCTAGTCTCTTCAGAAGTATGGACATGATTTTTTCTGCTGGGACTTGTGGTCCTATAGGTTTTTTATTTTTCCTTTTTTGTTTCTTTTCTAGTTTTTCCCTGGGATTGTTTCCTGTGGAAATCTTCTATTAACAGTTGAGCTGGGCAACTGACTGAATAATCTAGATCCGGTGGTCACCCCAGTCTGACCAGCGAGCATGCGCAGACCGCTAGTGTGACGATTGCACGTCAGAACCCAGCTCACCAAGCTCGTGACCTAAGGACTTGCCAATCTAAACCCGCGATGTCACGTGCGTAACAATGCCAAGCCCAGCTGCACCCTGCACAACAATTTTCCAGCTAATGGACCACAAATCGATGTACCGGCAGCCTGAGTGCGATTGTTACTGGGTCAGGTTAATTACGCAATTAACCCTTCACACTGCCACCACCTCATTTTTGCACAGAGAAATATCAGCAATAACACTAGGATGATCGGATAATCATCTGGATACCACTGTCACCGCAGACAGGCTATACAGAGGGTTAAACACACATAGTAGCACTCTTCAGCGTCAGGAATTCGTAAGTTTCATTAAAGAGCTATAGAAACAGTTCAGAAAGAAAGATTTATTACTAAAAGGTCAAAAGGGTGCAATAAAAATATTTACAGAATAAAGATGTAACCAATATACATATAAATACAGAGAGCAATAACACAGCAAAAAGGTAACAGAAAGAAGTTTAGAGAGTTAGAGTACTTGCCAAAAGTCCTGGGTTAAGCAGATCAAGTTTCAGAGCAAAAGGGCACTGTCTCCCAAGTTGGTTCTGATGTTAAAAGGGAGATTTCTCCAACTTCTACTCTTAGGCTTAACAGCCTATTTTGTAGTCCCCCAGCAGGGGGTGTCTCTGAAGCCAAGGACCAATGCCTCATTTGGGGAGGGGTGTCTAGGCGGAGACCCAAGCTAGAACCAAAATCTCTCATAGCTCTCATAGCGGGTAGATTAATATGCAGATCTGCGGAACGGTTAGATATGAAATATGGAATACATACTTGAATGGTTCGAGATGTAATTTTCTGCCTTCCTATATATTCTAGCCAAGGAGTGTGACATATCAAACGGTTTGTCTTCTCATGACCAATCTGAAGATATGTCTGGTTTTTATGTAAGTCTCTCATATTCCAAGATATGAGACATTAGTACATTACATTACATTATACAGTGTTTATATAGCGCCAAAGGGTTTGCTCAGCGCTGTACATTACAATACACGGGGGTTCGAGGGCCCTGCTCTTTCGAGCTTACAATCTAGGAGGGAGGGGGTAGAGGTACAGGAGGAAATAGCGGTGGGGGATGGAGTGGTGGGGAGAGCGGAGGAGATCAGCAGTTAGGTGAGGGCAGGGTAGGCTTCTCTGAAGATATGGGTTTTCAGGGTGCGCCTGAAGGTGAGGAGGGTGACAGTCTGATGGATTGGGGTAGGGAGTTCCAGAGGATGGGGGAAGTCCTGGAGAAGTCCTGCGGTCGGGTGTGGGAGGAGGAGACCAGGGAGCTAGAGAGTAGGAGGTCTTGTGAGGAGCGAAGGGCACGGGTAGGGTGGTATTTGGGTATAAGGTCAGTGAGGTAGTTTGGGGCAGCGTTATGGATGGCTTTGTATGTCAGAGTTAATAATTTGAATTTAATGCGTTGGGCAATCGGGAGCCAGTGAAGGGATTGGCAGAGGGGGGCGGCCAAAGTGGAGCGGTTGGTGAGGTGGATGAGTCTAGCCACTGAGTTCAGGATAGACTGGAGCGGGGATAGCATTTTTAGGGGTAGGCCGGTGAGAAGGTAGTTGCAGTAGTCTAGGCGTGAGATAATAAGGGAGTGTACAAGTTGTTTAGTGGTGTTTGGGGTGAGGAACGTACGTATCTTGGAGATCTTGCATAGGTGGAGCCTGCATGACTTTGATAGTGATTGGACATGAGGTTGGAAGGAAAGGTTTGAGTCCAGGGTGACACCTAGGACTTTGGCGTGTGGGGTGGGATTGATGGTGGTGTTGTTAGTGGTGATGGAGAGGATGGGGGGGCGCGGGCTGGGCGGAAAACTAGGAGCTCGGTTTTGGACAGGTTTAACTTGAGAAAATGGAGCGACATCCAGTCTGATATGCCATTTAGGAGGTGGGTGATACGGGCAGAGACTGAAGGGGTGAGTTGAGGGGTGGAGAGGTAAGTTTATGTGTCATCGGCATAGAGGTGATAGTTGAAGCCGTGGGAGTGTATCAGTTTGCCAAGGGAGGAGGTGTAGATGGAGAAGAGAAGAGGTCCGAGGACAGAGCCTTGGGGGACCCCAACAGAGAGAGGGGGAGGTGTCAGAGTTATAGGTAACGCTGAAGGAGCGTTGGGATAGGTAAGAGGAGAACCAGGAGAGAGCAGAGTCCCTGATGCCAAGGGAATGTAGTTTAGTAAGGAGGAGGGGTGGTTGACTGTGTCAAAGACCGCGGAGAGGTCGAGGAGTAGAAGGACTGAGTAGTGGCCATTAGCTTTGGCGGTTAGCAGGTCGTTAGTGATTTTAAGTAGGGCGGTTTTGGTGAAGTGTAGGGGACGGAAGCCAGACTGTAGTGGATCAAGGAGATTGTTGTCAGTGAGGTGGGTGCTTAGGCGATTGTAGACTAAGCGCTCAAGGAGCTTGGAAGTGAGTGGCAGCAGGGAGATGGGTCTAAGGTTGTTCAGGTCAGTGGGGTGACCGGAGGAGTTGTGAGGGGATAGGGTCCAGGGGGCAAGTGGTGAGGCGGGCTTCAGTGAAAGACTTTAGTGACCTCCTCAGTGGTAGCAGGGCTGAAGGAGCGGGGTGTTGGGGAGGTTATAGTGTGCGGGACGTTAGGTGTAGTGGGGGGCAGTGCGGTTGCGAGGTCAGTGGAGGGGAGAGTTGAGGGGGTGATGGAGGGAGGGTGGCTAGGTGGAGAGGTAGATTGTGAATTGACAATGTTCCTATGGATTGCATCAATCTTATTTTGTAAATTATTGGCAATCTCGTGGGCGGTGAGTGAGGTATTGAGTGGAGGTGGGGGGGGAGAGAGCAGGGAGTTGAAAGTGGAGAAGAGCCATCGAGGACAGGTGGAGAGGGTGTTAATGAGGGTTACGAAGTAGGCTTGCTTGGCAGCGTGGAGAGAGGAGGTGTAGGTGAGGAAGGCGGATTTGTAGAGGGAGAACGCACGAGGGGATCTGGTTTTGCGCCATAATCGCTCCAGCACGTGACTGCGTCGTTTGAGACATTTTGTATAGTCATTCTGCCAGGGTTGAAGCGGTCGGGGTCTGATGTTATGTGTGGTTAGGGGTGCCAGGGAGTCTAGGGCAGTTGACAGTGAGTCATTGTACGCAGTAGTGGCCAGGTCAGGGCATGACAGTGGAAAGATACTGTCGTACAGACGGTCAGCTGCCGAGTGGAGAGGGGCTGGGTTCAGGTTGCGGAGGTTGCGGCTGGTGATGGTTTGATGCTTTGGGGGGGGGGGATTTAGAGGAGGGGGAGACGGAGAACGTGAGGAGTTGGTGGTCAGAGAGAGGGAAGGGGGTGTTAGTGAAGTTGTGGAGGGTACAGAGGTGGGATAAAACGAGGTCCAGGGTATTCCCATCGGTGTAGGTGGAGGACTGTGTGAGCGCGAAAGAGGAGGTTAGGAGGAGGAGTTGGGAAGTAGCCGGGTTGTTGACGTTGATGGGGATATTGAAGTCCACAAGGATGAGACATAGGGGAAAAATGGATTTTAAAAGTGGTATCTAGTTTTATTACTCCTCTGGAATGTCTTTGAACTCAGGGGAAGGCTTGGGTTATCCTTTTACGTGGTGCCAGATTGCACAGTTTCTTAGACCGCCGGCACCCAGCTCAGAGAGCTTCCTGCTGTGCTTTGGCCTGCCTGTGACACTTCCAACACACACTGACCACATGTCACTGTGGATCTCAGAGAGGGAGGGGGATGATGGGACAACATGGAGAATTCTTAACAAAATGGAGGTTTGGAGCAAAATGGTTGAACCGCGTCCATCTCTGTGGGTATGATTGCTACAGCTAGCTCCGCGCTCGGTCGGCCACGACTATGCCTCATGGACCGGGCTGTCTGTCGAGTTAAACGTCTCGCAGGGACAGACATGACCAAGCGCCTGTAGTCTGTGTCACAGTGCTATCCCTGGCCGACAGCCCCCACACTTTGGTGGAAAGGAGGATCTGTCATGGGAGTCTTACCCACACGTGCCAGCTGGATTGGTAAGTATATGCCCTTTCCCTTCCTGGATGCAGTGTGGGGCACAGGCACTCCCTTGGGTGGTGGGCCCTGCAGGGTTTCCCTCTCACTCTTAAGGCTTGGATGGTTTGTCTGTCCCCCAACCCAACCCACCTTCCCCCAGGAACATGGAGCTCACCTGAGGAAGATAATTCAGCCTTAGCTGTCAGCTGGGTGATTGGCTCTGGGTTTTTGGTGCAGGGGGCCCGCTGCTACCGGGGTACACCTGTTAGTGGGTTCTCCCCTGTGGCATATCTGTATTTTCCTGGCAGCTGTGGGGAGGGAGGTGTGAGAGGGAGTTTTGCTCATCACCATAGAGCTAGGGCTGTGCCTGTGTGATCCTAGCAGCTGGTGGTTCACCTGCCTGAGCGGGACCTTGTATGGGCAATGCTTAAAAAGCGGTCTGGTTGCACATTGGGCCCCCATGCCCACGTGTGCACGGTCCATGCGGTCTGGCTGGCCGGCATTTGAGGCCACGGTCTACAGGCACAGGGCGGGTTAGCCGCTATTTTTTTGTGATCTTTGTTCTTGCTTACCCGCATTCCGCCCGTGAGTCCGGCACCTCTTCCTGGTGGGCAGGGCTGGGTGGGAGGTTTGCCGTGCAGGCTGCTATGCCTGCCATCTTACAAGCAGGTATTCACCCTTATTTGTTGCCTCTACCCGATGGACTGGTGCCTGTTCCCACCTGGGCAGTGATATGGCGGCCTGGGGCTGGGTGGGCTGTAAAGCTGACATCTTGCCTATTGGGCTTCAAAAAAAAAGCGCCTCCTTTCTTCTGCCTGGTTTGTTTTTTTTACTACACTCTGTGATGAGCTAGGGGGCGTTTATGCTGTGTACACTGTCCCCTTCAAAGTGTGGGGGGGGGGGGTCTGTCCAGCCACTGTTTTGGTGGGCTATACCGTGGGTGTAGTGGCCTGGATTACTTCCAGAGGCGGCATCTTGCCAGTGAATACTGATGCCCCTCCCAATATTGGGCCCCTGAGGGGAGCCAAATGCCTCTTTGTGGCTATTGTGGAACTGGGTTCCTACCCGCAGGCTTGCCCTGTAGTATTTGTTGTCTGCATTTCCTCCATATTCAGGATGCTATCTGCCAGCGTTCTGGCACCTTACTGGTGGGTGCACTAATTGATCGTGGGAGAGATTTGGTATTGCCGCCAGCTGGTGCTGACAATGAGGCAGCACTCAAACCAGCCACTTCTGCCTAGGTTTCCGTGTGCTGCATGCTTTTGTCACTCTTCACACAGGAACGTCCGGCTTGTCTTTTAGTCCCAGGGCCCTACACTTTCCTATAAGAGATGTTGATTATTGCGCTGCCTTTGGTCTGATATCCGGTTGCTCCCGCTGTGTTGGCCCTGATCCTGGCCTTGCTGAGGCAATGAAGGATTGCTGTGATCTGTCTCCTAGATGACTTGCTTTTGCATGCAGAGACTTGCTTTCTCCAGGTGGACTGATGGAGATCACCATGTGTTTCCTGCAAGATATACCCCCTGGACAGTCTCTGGAACCTCCTGGTGGTGGACTGGCAGCTCTTATCTTGTAAATGGCCCTCTGTGCGTTTTTGCTGGCAGGTTTTAGGTGGTGGCTATCTTCGCGGCAGTTCAGTATACCCAGATTAATGCGAGTATACTAAATCCTATCTAAATGGAATAGGTCTTCCGTTTCCTTGGACATTTGGCATATCCTGGAACAGTTGACAAGGATCCCTCTTCTCTGGCGGCTGAAGTCTCGAGCTCTATGAATCGAAAAGTCCTTCCTTCCCCTTCTCTGGACTGTGGTCATGATGGATGCCAACCTGTTGGGCTGGGGGGAAATCCTGGGTTCAGACTCAGCTCAGGGTCGTTGAACTCCAGAGGAAGCTCAACTACCCATCAATGTTCTGGAGCTTCTGTCAATTAGGTTGCCGTTGACACGTTAAACTGATTGTCTAAAGGATCTGCTGACAAGGATAAAGTCAGACAATGCCATTGAGGTGGTGTATGTCAATCATCAAGGGAGCACAGGAAGTGCAGCTGCAGCGCTGGTGGTGTCTCATTTTCTGCAGTGGGCGGAAAGGTTTGTTCCGACTCTGTCCGCCTCACACATTCAAAGTGTTGAAATCTGACAAAAAGCTTATCTCCGCCCCTAAATGCTGGACCAGGGTGCGTGGTCCCCACACCCAGAGGTGATTCATCAGCTCCGACTTCCCTGGGGGATGCCGGACGTGGATCAATTGGCATCCTGCCTCCAACAGAAAGTTATACATTTCACAGCAAGATTGTTGAATCTTCTGGCAGATGCGATGGTGGCACTAGTGCTGCTGTGGGATGAGTGCAATCTTGTCTGTGCCTTTCCGCTCTTCCATCTGCTTCCTTGTTTACTATGCGGGTTAGCGGCTGAGGGGGTTCTGGTCATGCTGGTGGCTCTGGGCTGCCCTCGCCACCTATGGTGATGCAATGGTAGTGGATGATGGCTGCCTATGTGGGATGCCCTTTTGTCTTAAGGGCCAGTCTTCCACCCAGCTTGCTGTTGCTGGCATTATGGAGTGGTTATTGGATGCCAGGTTCTTTGGGGCAGGGGGTTGTCTGACTTGGTGATTCCGACTTGTTAAAGGCCCGTAATTCTACCTCCTGAATGATTTTTCATTGCACCTGGTGAGTCTATATCGTTTGGTGTGGAGCCTTGGGTTTTGTCCTCACTCCTTCTCGGGGGCTTAGGTGTTGGCCTTCCTCCAATGTGGTATGAATCAGAAGCTTGCATTGATCAAGGGTCATGTCTCTGCTCTGGCTGTTTTTTTTTCAGAATTCCTTGGCCACGCCTTCTTTGGTTTGTACTTTCTTTCAGGGGGTTTGTCATGTGGTTTTCCCTGTGTGCACTCTCTATTGCCACCATGGGGTTTGAATTTGGTGCTATCGGCCCTTCAGCAGCCTCCCTTTAACCACTTAAGCACCTGAGGATTTACCCCCCTTAATGACCAGGCCTTTTTTTGCTGTTTGGTGCTGCACTTCACACAAATAGAGCTTTCTTTTGGTGGTATTTGATCACCTGTGCGCTTTTTATTTTTTACGCTATAAACAAAAAAACCACGAAAATTTTGAAAAAAAACAATATTTTCTACTTTCAGCTATAAAAAATATATCGTAAACTCAAAGTTAATCATAAATTTAAGCCAAAATGTATTCTGCTACATGTTTTTGTTAAAAAAAATCCCAGTAAGTGTATATTGATTGCTTTGTGTGAAAGTTATAGCGTCTACAAACTATGGTATAGATACTGTAATTTATGCCTTTTTTTTGCTATACAGCGCTGCACTAATTCAAATGATAACTGCGCGGTCATGCAATGCTGTACCCAAACAAAATTTACGTCCTTTTTTTCACACAAATAGAGCTTTCTTTTGGTGGTATTTGATCACCTGTGCGCTTTTTATTTTTTGCGCTATAAACAAAAAAAACACGAAAATTTTGAAAAAATACAATATTTTCTACTTTCAGCTATAAAAAATATATCGTAAACTCAAAGATAGTCATAAATTTCAGCCAAAATGTATTCTGCTACATGTTTTTGGTAAAAAAAATCCCAATAAGTGTATATTGATTGCTTTGTGTGAAAGTTATAGCGTCTACAAACTATGGTATAGATAATTTGAAATTTACACAGCTTTTACTTTCTGACCGCCCATCACATCTCTTGAGGTGCTAAAATACCAGGATAGTACAAACACCCCCAAATGACCCCTTTTCGGAAAGCAGACACCCTAAGCTATCTGCTGAGAGACATATTGTGTCCATGGAAGATTTATTTTTTTTCCACAAGTTTCTGGAAATTGACAAAAACGTTTTTTTTTTTGTTTTTTTTTTACACAAAATTGTCATTTAAATTATTTATTTCTTGCACAAGCCATGGGTATATGTGGAATTACACCCCAAAATACATTCTGCTACTTCTACCGAGTATGAGGATACCAGACGTGTGACACTTTTTGGGAGCCTAGCCACATACAGGAGCCTGAAATCCAATGACCACTTTGAAAGCCTGAAGGTGCGTAACTTCTTCATTTCACTTCCCCACTACCTATCACAGTTTCGGAGGCCCTGAAATGCCAGGATAGCACCAAACCCCCCCAAATGACCCCTTTTTGGAAAGTAGACACTCCAAGGAATTTAAAAAGAGGCATGGTAAGTATTTTGCAGATCTCATTTTTTCTCACAAGGTTTTGAAATATAAAAAGAAAAAATGTTTTAATTTTCTTTCTTCATTTTCCAAAAACTTGTGGCAACAAATGAGATCTTCAAAATACTTACCGTGCTTCTTATCAAATTCCTTTGGGTGTCTACTTTCCAAAAAGGGGTCATTTGGGGGGGTTTGGTGCTATTCTGGCATTCCAGGGCCACTGAAACTGTGATAGGTAGTCAGGAAGTGTAATGAGGAAATAAAGCCCTTTAAAAGCCTGAAGGTGCTTATTGGATTTTGGGGTCCTGTAATTGGCTAGACTGCCAAAAAGTCTCTCATATGTGGTACCCCCATACTCGGGAGAAGTAGCAGAATGTATTTTGGGGAGTAATTCCACATATACATATGTTTTGTGTGAGCAATAAATTATTTCAATGACAATTTTGTGTAATTTCTTTTTTTTTTTTTCTTTTGTCATTTTCCAAAAACCTGTGGTAAAAAAATAAATTCTTCTATTGATTCAACATGCCTCTCAGCAAATAGTTTGGGGTGTCTACTTTCCAAAAAGGGGTCATTTTGAGGGGTGGGGGCATTTTATGCCCAGCATTAGAAGTTTATGCCACACATCACTCACTCTTCTAACCACCTGAAGACCAAGCCTTTTCTGACACTTTTTGTTCACATTAAAAAAATCAGTATTTTTGCTAGGAAATTAAAGTGAACCCCCAAACACTATATATTTTTTTAGAGCAGACACCCTAGTAAATAAAATGGTGGGTGGTGCAATTTTTTATCTCACATATTAATTACACAGCGATTTTTCAAACGCAATTTTTTTGAAAAATATACACTTTTTTAAATTTTAATGCGCAAAAACACAATATATTGCCCAATTATTTGGTATCATATAAAAGATGATGCTATGCTGAGTAAATAGATACCAAACATGACATGCTTTAAAATTACGCATGCCCTGTGCAATGGCGACAAACTGCATACATTTTTAATATCTATAGGCAACGCTTTAAAAGCCTTTACAAGCTACCATTTTAGATTTACAGAGGAGGTCTAGAGCTATAATTACTTCCCTTGATCTGACGTTCATGGCTATACCTCACATGCATGGTGCAATCGCTGTTTCCATACTGGCACAGGGTCAACGCTCATGACCGCAGGTGTGTGCGTGCGCGGATTGGCGAGGGTCCTTTTTTTTTTTTTTTTTTTTTTTTTCTGATTTATTTCATTATTTTTACACTGTCCCTTTAATTTTTTTTTTTAATCACTTTTAATGCGATCTCAGGGAGGGGGAGGGGGGGGCATTTTCTCCCGCTGCTTGTAAAGGCAATCCTGCAGCTAATTAACCACTAGGAATGCTTTTACATGAAAGCCCATTGCCGGCTGAAAAAAATGATACCAGGATGATGCAGCTGCAGGCATCACCCTGGTGTAACCATTCAATGTCCAGTGATGTACCAGTACGTCATTGGTCCTTTTTGGGTGTATATGCTATGTTCTTTTTTTCTTTATGCAGCCTGTGGGCTGAATGAAAAAAAAGAGAAGAAATCTCTGCCAGAAAAAGTGTGTGGTATGCCCACCATTAGAAGCCTCCCTGCATCCACCCACTTCTAATGGTGGGCACACATGAAATGTGCCAACAAATATAAAATATATATGCCGAAGCATAGGGGCCACCCACCCACTGGCCACCCCAGGCCCCCATGCTTTGGCATATATTCTCTTTTTTTTACTGCGGATGAAAAATCTCATCCAACAGCGCTGCCCACGCTGACATGTCTATTCTGAGAGCAAGTTCCTGTTGCTGTCAGAATAGACAGGTCAGTGCTGCAGCTGAAAGCATTCCTGCAAACAGAAATGGTTAACAATAAAACAGTAACAATAAAACAGTAAAAGTAGAACAATCACAAAAATGACAACAACAAAAAAAGCTAAAACTATTTTTGGTTTTTAAATTTTTTTATTTTTTTGGGGGGGGATTTGTATTTTTAATTTTTTTTTTTTTTTACTTTTTTTTCAAACTTTAAACATTTTTAAAACAGCTGGTAGGGTCTCTCCAAATGCGATAGCCAGTTTCCTGACTACCTAACATCTTTCAAGACCCTGTGTAAATGTGCCCTGATCTGTGCCGTGCTGTACCCTATACTAATAGTCAACTAGTGTATGGTAGAGGCGGAAGCAGGGCTTGACGCAGAGGCCAGGTTGGCCAGGACAGGAGGGACAACAATAGCGACTGTCACGCCTAATTCCACGTTTGCTGCAGACACGACATCTTTTTTGGGGTCTTCTTTGGGTTGGGGTACCAGGAATGGTATCGGGAAAATGTCTCTCATGCAGACGGCTAACTGCATCTGGGAGAGGGGTTTGGGGCGCAGCACCTTCTGGATACAAAAGGGCCCTGATGTTCTCTAACTGGAAATTTAGGTATGATCCACTATGTCCAGTTGCTTTATAGAGAACAAAAGCGTTATATACAGCCAATTGAAATAAATAAACTGACACTTTTATGTACCAGCGTTTGGCTTTTCGGGAAACTAAGTACGGCTTCATCATCTGGTCGTTGAAGTCCACCCCTCTAATGTTAAGGTTATAATCGTGGACACAGAGGGGCTTTTCAACAACACCAGCTGCCGTGGTAATTTGGACGGTCGTATCTGCGTGAATGGAAGACAGGAGGTAAACATCCCGTTTGTCCTTCCACTTCACTGCGAGCAATTCTTCATTTCTCAAGCAGGCTTTTTCCCCCTTTTTAAGACGGGTATTTACAAGCCGTTGGGGGAAGCCCCGGCGATTAGATCGCACAGTGCCACATGGAGCAAATTCCCAGATTGAACAAATGTCTAAATAGTGGCACGCTTGAATAAAAATTGTCCACGTATAAGTGGTACCTCATATGGAAAAAGGATGACGCCAAGTCCCAAACTATCTTGCCACTGCTCCCCATGTAGTCTGGGCATCCGGGGGGCTCCAAGTGACTATCTTTTCCCTCGTAAATCCGAAACTTACATGTATAGCCTGTTGCCCTCTCACAGGTCTTATACATCTTGATCCCATATCTGGCACACTTGCTGTGGAGATATTGTTTGATTAGAAGGCGGCCAGAATATTGAATGAGGGACTTATTGATGCAGATGTTTTTATGGGGAGTATACACATCTGCAAATTTTTGGTTAAAGTGATTTACAAGGGGCCGAATTTTGTGGAGCCGGTCAAATTCAGGGTACCCCTAGGACGACTGAGTGTGTTGTCGTAGAAGTGCATAAAACGCATTATCTTCTCATATCTATGCCTGGCCATGGCAGCAGAGAACACGGACATGTGAACAAGCGGGTCTGTGGACCAATACAACCGCAATTGATTTTTATTATTAATGCCCATGTTGAGGGTTAGGCCCAAAAAAACTTTAAATTCGGAAACCGTAATGAGTTTCCATGCGAATGGTCTGGCAAGGTATGAATTTGGGTTGGCGGCGATATATTGTTGTGCATATAAATTGGTTTGATCCACAATCAATGCTTAAAGATCTTCTGTGAAAAACAGCTCAAAAAAATCAAGGGGAGTATTTAAATTTGCTGTTTCCACCTGAATTCCGGGTTGGGCAGTGAATGGGGGAAGTGTGCTGCAGAATTTGTGGGCTGCCAATCGGGATTTGCAAGCACATCTGGAAGGACATTAGGGGCTCTACGGGCCTGTCTGCTGCATATGAGAGTCATCATGCATTTGTACCACCTCAGCAACCTGGGAATGGGATCGGGTACACCTGATCTTAGCAGGGACCTCTTCCTCGTCATCTGAGTTATCTGTCAGGGTGCCGCTGCTGTCTATAGGTTCGTATTCTGAGCCTGAATCTGCCAGTGAGTCTTCCCCTTCGCTCTCACTTGACATGCTCAGAATCCTATAGGCCTCTTCACTAGAGTACCTTTGCTTGGACATTTTGGCCACTAAATTTACAGGTACCTAGTGAGACTCACGAGAAAAAGAGCGCCTGGCTGTCAGGGACTGCTTGAACCGCTACAAAAAACCAACAAGTGCTAACAGAGATCAGGCCTGATTCTGTGAACACTGCGGTTTTGTGTGTAATATGTATCAAGTGACAGTTATCTACTGACACTGCACTTGCTGGGGGAGAAGGGGGGGGGCGTAGGGGCTAAACGCAGGTGCTGGCAGGTGTCGGGGCTGATCCCGCTAACGCTGCGTTTTTGGGGATATTATAGTAATGTTAACGCTGGTATAGCGCTGATCAAAGATATTGATCCAATCAGACGCTATACTAGCAATGG
This sequence comes from Staurois parvus, assembly GCF_062004578.1. Taxonomy (NCBI): domain Eukaryota; kingdom Metazoa; phylum Chordata; class Amphibia; order Anura; family Ranidae; genus Staurois; species Staurois parvus. Next base: position 4,874,431 of record NW_028318030.1, read on the forward strand.
AGGTTTAGCGTGCAAGTAAGCGTGTTCATGGCAATCAAGGGGTCAAATGTGATTACTTGTGTACTAGCGGCAAACTGGCGCTATCTGGGAGGGGCGCTAACACTATCGGAAGTCACCAGTGACACTAATACAGTGATCAGTAAAAATCTGTTCACTGTAATCAATGACACTGGTGACAGGGCAGTGAAGGGGTTAACTGGGGGGGGGGGAGGGGGCGATCAAGGGGTTAAATTGGATTTCTGGTGCACTAGCGGGCAAACTGGCGCTATCTGGGAGGGGCGCTAACACTATCGGAAGTCGCCAGTGACACTGATACAGTGATCAGTAAAAATTGGTTCACTGATCAATGACACTGGTGACAGGGCAGTGAAGGGGTCAACTCAGGGGGGGGGGGGGCAGTCAAGGAGTTAGACGGGATTACTGGTGTATTAGCGGGCAATCTGGCGCTATCTGGGAGGGGCGCTAACACTATCGGAAGTCACCAGCGACACTGATACAGTGATCAGTAAAAATCACTTCGCTGATCAGTGACACTGGTGACAGGGCAGTGAAGGGGTTAACTGGGGGGGGAAGGGGGCGATCGAGGGGTTAAATGGGATTACTGGGGTACTGGCTGGCAAACTGGCGCTATCTGGGAGGGGCGCTAACACTATCGGAAGTCGCCAGCGACACTGATACAGTGATCAGTAAAAATCGCTTCACTGATCAGTGACACTGGTGACAGGGCAGTGAAGGGGTTAACTGGGGGGGGGGCGATCAGGGGGTTAAATGTGTCCTAGAGTGTTCTAACTGTTAGTGTAGTGCTTTGTACTCACTTTTTGTATGTCTTCTTCTCTGTCTGGAACGGAATGTGTCCAGGCAGAGAAGAATGACATCATATCCTGTCCTGTGTAAATGTCAACACAGGACAGGATAGGACAGGGACCGATCATCCGATTTCAGCCAGACACCACTGGCTGAAATCTAATGATTGATCCCTCCGGGATCGAATGGTGTCACCCGCGGTTCGGCGGGAGCACGCGTGCGCGCCCCCTGCCGGCGAGAACAGCGAGAGCGCGGAACCCGTTTTAAAATGTGGTTTTGCGCCTGAGTGCCGCCCTGCACACGTATATATACAGTGGCAGGGCGGCAAGCGGTTAAGAGCGTTTGGGATATTCCCTTGATTGCGCATCGCAGGAAATTACCTCAATTCAGCGGATGTGTGAGTTGGCGACTTGTCCTGTAAGCCGTCTTTTTGTTTTTTCATGAGGGCACGGTGGTATTTCACCTTCCCCTTTTCTACCACAGGTTGTGTCGGATTTTCACTGGAATGAGGATATTGTCCTTCCTTCTCTTTGTCCTTGCCTGTCACACCCTAAAGAGGCAGCCCTGCACGCCCTTACTATGATTTGGGTTATTCGCGTGTAACTTTCTATGACAACTGCTTTCCAGTGGTTCAATTCTCTTTGTGGTCATGGATGGTCCGAAGAAAGGTTAGACGGCCTCTTCTGCCACTATTTCCTTTTGGATTGGCAGACGGTTCTGCAGGTGTATGCAGTTAAGGGGTGGGAAATTCCCTTCCCTGTTGCAGCATGCTCCACCTGGGAGGTTTGTGCCTCCTAAGCATTCTGTCGTCAGGTGTCTGTTTCTCTGGTTTGCTAGTAGTGACCTAGTCGTCTGTGCATACGTTTTCTTATGTTCTATCCAGTTGATGTGTTAGCATCTTTCGATGTTCCTTTTGGCAGCAAGGTTTTGCAGGTGGCTATTTTGAACTCTCGGGCACACTTTGGGGTGGTTTGGAGTGTTGGCATGTTGTCCTGGGCTTCTTTTCCATTGGTTGGTTGGTTTGCCCATCCCTCATTAGGGCACTGCTTGGGGACATCCCTGTTTGATCATGAATTAAGAAAAGGAAGCTGTGACCGTCCAATATGTTCACGTTATTGAACATAAGAGGAAACAGGATTTTTTTTGTTACTCACTGTAAAATCCCTTTCTCTGAGTACATTGGCGGACACAGCACCCATCCCTCTATGGAACCTTCTCCTTTGACACTACTTGTGACTGACTGGAGACCTATAGTAGAGGTCTCCAGTAGAGGTTTTATGCCCAGAAAGGACTGCCCATAGGAGGTGCCAAGTCTTTTTTTCTGCCTTGTGTCCTACTTTTGTAGGCGGGGCTATAAAACCCTGTTTGGTCATGAATTAAGAATAGGAAGCTGTGTCTGTCAATGAACTCAGAGAAAGGGATTTTACGGTGAGTAACAAAAAAAATCCAGTTTCTTCCTTTTTTTGTTGGTTTTTTTTGCCATGCATATCCACATCAGATTCTGACTGCACCAGTTTTGATAAATTGCTCTCGGTATGCTTTAGCATCAACAGTATACTGTCTAGCATTGCCAGTACTCTTCACTTTGGATGGGTACCAACCTACTTAGGGTCATATAGTGTATGCTAAAGACAATAGCAGCTTAGGGGGTTGCATCTTGTTCACCATCTATGAATCATTACATTAGATTCTCATGGTAATCTACCTCTTCATAAGGTGAAATGCATAGAAATGTGTAAAAGCAGTAACATTTTAAAGGAAATAAAAAAACTCTGCCCAATTCACAATGTGTAAAAATTCCTCAAAATCAAATAGTGTAAACATTCATCCAAATTAACTAAATGTTACTGCAAACATTAAAATGTGATCCCACGTCAGATCATGAATAATTATATTAAAAAGTGCCACACACTCCTCTGCATGATCATAATAAACAATAACTAAAAAAAAATTATATATGAGATGCTTCAGATATAATTATTCCACATTTTAAGTTCCATTACAAAGTATGACATCGGTATGTAGTTTTCAGAGAGCTGAAATTGTTTATAAGCACAGCCTAATAGTGTTTGACCAGAAGGGAAAGGTCATCAGTCATATATATCTACAGTCATGGCCGAAATTGTTGGCACCCTTGATATTTCTCCAGGAAATCATGTATTTCTCACGAAACGTATTGCATTAACACATGTTTTGCTATACACATGTTTATTCCCTTTGTGTGTATTGGGACAAAACAAAAAAAGGGAGGAAAGAAAGCAAATTCGACATAATGTCACACAAACCTCCAAAAATGGGCTGGACAAAAGTATTGGCACCCTTTCACAACTGCGGATAAATAAGAATGTTACAAGCATGTGATGCTCCTGTAAACTCACCTGGGGCAAGTAACAGGTGTGGGCAATATAGAAATCACACCTGAAAGCAGATAAAAAGGAGAGACGTTCACTTAACCTTTGCATTGTGTGTCTGTCTGTGCCACACTAAGCATGGACAACAGAAAGAGGAGACGAGAACTGTCTGAGGACCTGAGAACCAAAATTGTGGCAAAATATCAACAATCTCAAGGTTACAAGTCCATCTCCAGAGAACTAGATTTGCCTTTGTCCACAGTGCGCAACATTATCAAGAAGTTTGCAACCCATGGCACTGTAGCTAATCTCCCTGGTCGTGGACGGATGAGGAAAATTGATGAAAGATTGCAACGCAGAATAGTCCGGATGGTGGATAAGCAGCCCCAAACATGTTCCAAAGACATTCAAGCTGTCCTGCAGGCTCAGGGAGCATCAGTGTCAGCGCGAACTATCCGTCGACATTTAAATGAAATGAAACGCTATGGCAGGAGACCCAGGAGGACCCCACTGCTGACACAGAGACATAAAAAAGCAAGACTACAGTTTGCCAAAATGTACTTGAGTAAGCCAAAAGCCTTCTGGGAAAACGTCTTGTGGACAGATGAGACCAAGATAGAGCTTTTCGGTAAAGCACATCATTCTACTGTTTACCGAAAACGGAATGAGGCCTACAAAGAACAAAACACAGTACCTACGGTAAAATATGGTGGAGGTTCAATGATGTTTTGGGGTTGTTTTGCTGCCTCTGGCACTGGGTGCCTTGACTGTGTGCAAGGCATCATGAAATCTGAGGATTACCAAAGGATTTTGGGTCGCACTGTAGGGCCCAGTGTCAGAAAGCTGGGTTTGCGTCCAAGATCCTGGGTCTTCCAGCAGGACAATGACCCCAAACATACGTCAAAAAGCACTCAGAAATGGATGGCAAAGAAGCGCTGGAGAGTTCTGAAGTGGCCAGCAATGAGCCCAGATCTAAATCCCATTGAACACCTGTGGAGAGATCTTAAAATTGCTGTTGGGAAAAGGTGTCCTTCCAATAAGAGAGACCTGGAGCTGTTTGCAAAGGAAGAGTGGTCCAAAATTCCGGGTGAGAGGTGTCAGAAGCTTATTGATGGTTATAGGAAGCGACTGATTTCAGTTATGTTTTCCAAAGGGTGTGCAACCAAATATTAAGTTAAGGGTGCCAATACTTTTGTCCAGCCCATTTTTGGGGTTTTGTGTGACATTATGTCATATTTGCTTTTCTGCCTCTGTTTTATATTTGTTCCAATACATACAAAGGGAATAAACATGTGTATAGCAAAACATGTGTTAATGCAATACCTTTTTTGTGTGAAATACTTGATTTTCAGGAAAAATATCAAGGGTGCCAACAATTTCGGCCATGACTGTATATATAATACTGTAAGGTATACTGATTATATTTCCTGATTCTAGTTTAAAGTAGACCTAAAGTCTAAAAGTAAACATTGCATGACCCTAGTGGGTCACTCTCAACATAGTTACACAGTTAGTCTGGCTGAAAAAAGACAAAAGTCCATCCAGTTCAACCATAAAAAAAGGTTATAATCCTATACCCAGAGTTTATCCTGAGGAAGGCAAAAAACCCAGCAAAGCATGATTCAATTTGCTCCTGCAGGGGAAAAAGTTCCTTCCTGATCCCCTGAGAGGCAATAGGATATTCCCTGGATCAACTTTACCTACAGTTGCAAGAAAAAGTATGTGAACCCCTTGGGATTACGTGGAGTTTTGCATGAATTGGGCATAAAATGTGCTCTGAACGTCCACACCAGATGGCATACACCCATGGGTCCTTAAAGAATTGAGCTCTGTCAATTCAAAGCCATTGTTTCTAATTTTTAGGGACTCTTTAATGACTAGTATAGTACCACTGGATTGGTGTAAGGGCAGTTTGGTGACAATATTTAAAAAGGGATCAAAATCTTTACCAAGTAATTATAGACCTGTTAGTTTAACATTTATAGTTGGGAAGATACTGGAGAGTTTAATAAAAAAAACAAAGAGATGAGTTCTTGCTCCCCCAGTTGTGCTCCCCCTAGTAAGTAGGATGCATGCATATCCTTAGCTCCCAAGTGCAGAACCTTACATTTATCAACATTAAACCTCATTTGCCACATAGTTGCCCAATTAAACAGTGCATCGAGGTTGGCTTGTAAGTTGGAGACATCCTGTTAGGACGTTATTCCACTGCACAGCTTGGTGTCATCTCCAAAGACTGAAATGGTATTTTTAATCTCAGACCCTATATCGTTTATAAATATATTAAAAAGTAAGGGTCCCAACACTGAACCTTGGGGTACACCACTGACAACCCTAGACCATTCAGAGTATGAATCATTAACCACTACTCTATGAATATGATCTTTTAGCCTTGTGTGGGGAACTGTGTGAAACGCTTTTGCAAAATCCAAGTATACCACGTCGACCACCATCCCCCTGTCCAAGGTTTTGCTCACCTCCTCATAAAAAGAAGTCAGATTTTTTTGACTTCTGTTTTTCATGAATCCATGCTGTCTGTTGCTTAAAATATTTTTTTCCATCTCTGTGTTTTTTTTCATTAAACTCTCCAGTATCTTCCCAACTATAAATGTTAAACTAACAGGTCTATAATTACTTGGTAAAGATTTTGATCCCTTTTTAAATATTGTCACCACACTGCCCTTATACCAATCCAGTGGTACTATACCAGTCATTAAAGAGTCCCTAAAAATTAGAAACAATGGCTTTGAATTGACAGAGCTCAATTCTTTAAGGACCCATGGGTGTATGCCATCTGGTCAAGGTGCTTTATTCACCTTTAGACTGTCTAAATATTTCTGGATCATATCAATTGTGAGTTCGTGTGGATCGTCTGGGGCTGTGTCAATACCGTGCCCATTATGGACAAGAGCTCCCCCATGCTCCTTTGTATACACAGAGCTAAAGAAGGTATTTAATCTTTACCCGCATGGCCTATGGCGGCCAGCAAAATTCCTCAACGTTCCGGGTGTATGCCATATGGCGTCCTCCCGGGCATGCGCAGTTTGCACGCCTGCAGAGCCACGCAGCAGCGCGATCTGTAACCGGCCATATACCTCGGACACGGCTGATGACAGATCTGAGTACCGGCCTGGTTCCGGATTGTATACAATGGATGGCTTCATTCATGCCATCCATTGTATACTAGTGTGCCTAGCTGTGAATGGTCACAGCGATCACATGCACAAGCTGGGCCAATCACAACCCAGCTGTGTCATGTGATTAGCCGTGGCCAAATCACAGCTAAGCACAAAAAAAAAAAAAAAAGCCCTGAATGAATCGATGTCATTCAGGGAAATGCTTGCTTATAGCATAGTAATTCTTTGCTATAAGCAAACTGTGTAAAAAAAAATAAATAAATACTGATCACTTCCCCAAAGTAGTACAATGTTACTATGGTAACATTGTACTACTTTGGTCATAGTGAAATATGAAAAAAAATCTAGAAAAAAAGAAAAAAAATTAATACAAAATTAAAAATAATAAAAAAAAAATAAATAAATAAATAAAATTGATTTTTTTTTTATACTATCACCAGTCAGTGTCCCTGATCACCGCCATGCCAGTTATATGATGATGCTGTACTGCACTGGTGACAGTATGTAAAAACAAAATAGTGAAATTAATTTAAATTTTTTCATTTTCCCAAAAATTCTGACAAATAAAATACAACTTCAAAAAACTCGCCATGCCTCTTATGAAGTACGTCGGACTGTCTACTTTGCAAAAAGGGGTCATTTGGGGGATATCTGTACTGTTCTGACATTCTTTGACCTCAAGAAATTAGATTTGCTGTCAGTACTTCAGGATTGATCAATTTTCAGATCTATACCATAGTTTGTGATCTCTATAACTTTCCTACAAACTAAGAAATACATCCTAATTTGGGTTATTTTCACCAAAGACATGTAGCAGAATACATATCGGCCTAAATTTATGAAGAATAATTATTTTTTTGCAAACTTTTATAACAGAAACATAGAAAAACATGTTTTTTTTTTTTTCAAAATCTTCTTTTTTTGTTAATTTAGCAAAAAATAAAAAACCAAGCAGTGATTAAATACCACCAAAAGAAAGCTCTAGTTGTGTGAAGAAAATTATAAAATTTTAGTTTGGGTACAATGTTGTATGACCGCGCAATTGTCATTCAAAGTGTGAGAGTGCTGAGACCTGAAAAATGGCCTGGGCAGGAAGGGGGTAAAAGTGCCCGGTATGGAAATGGTTAATAAATTTGCCTTCTCTTTGTCCCCAGTCACCCACTCTAGATTATTTTTTAAAGGGCCTACATGCTCGGACCTGACCTTTTTTCTATTAATATATTTGAAGAATTTTTGGGGATTGTTCCTGCTGTCTTTTGCAATCTCTTGTTTGTTTTCAAATTTTCATTCCCTTTTTGCATATTCTGTTATATTCTTTGTAATGTTTAAACAATGATATTGTTCCTTCATTTTTATAGAAATGAAACATAGCCAAACATGTAACACAAACTCAGGATCCCACATGTTTCATCAGTTCATTTTTTTTCTGGGTGTTAGCCCTTATAAAATACACACATAATCCAAATGAAAGAGAGTAAAAATGTTATCAGCAGTTATCAGTAAAGCAAGTCATAAGAATCAATATAATGTTGTATCTGTACATTTGCCAGCTAAGGTCTCTGTATTCAAAATATTGTACAAGGTATTTCATTTAGGAAGCCTGAACTTTCCTTACTGGTGTGACTTTTATTTTTCTTTCAAAACAAAACTGTATAGAGAATAATGATTAAATTAAGTTTCTGCCACCCCCTCACTCAACCACCCCAAAGATAAACTGTACAATTTCAAACCTTCCCAGTTGCTTACTTACCTCTGTTGGAGAGCCGCAGCTTCTTCTGGCCGCACATGTGCATTCGTTTACTCGAATGCACCAAAAATCTAAAAAATCTGTAGGTGGTGCCATTCAATCCTATGGGGACTCTAAGAGCATGGAGAAGATTTTTGTGGGACGGGCTGTAAATTCTGGAGGAGGCAGCAACTGTGTAAGTAAGTAGCAGGGGAGGGTAGAAGGTTTAGTTACATTTTAGATTGGATACAGTTAATTTTGAGTTAAAAAGACACATTTGCTTAAAAGTACAATCAGTGCCTAAAAATAAACATTTCTGCTGCTTTGCTCATAATTACAAACAACTGCATGACTCATGTCTGATTAAATACTCATGTTGTTGAGTAGTAGATTAGTCAGCATTTAAGATTTATTATGGTTGTGTTTTTTCTGTAAAGCTAAGTGGAAAGGATAGACAGATTGAGAGGAGGAAGTATGATTACATCAATCTTTCAACATGAATATGGAAGGCAGAAAACTGGCTTGGCTACTTTTTAATAGGATAGGAAGTACTGAAGATCCAGTTTATCTTCACAATGAAAGATTTTTTTGCACAATATGTTGCAAGTTTTGGAACTACCCATGGAATCCTATATGTCCGACTTTAGATTCACTCTAACACTCAGCATAATGTCTAAATAAACATTAAAAAAAGACCCCCGTCAAGTTCTTATTGGTATCTAGGATATGCTGTCAGATAGATTTTCCTTTATTTTCTGTGCTACTAACAATATTTTACCATATGGGAGTTGAAGGAAACAACAGCAACACAGACAGAAAATTATTTTTTATTTGTAGAGTAGGAAAAGGCTAGAATTCTTGTTGTATATTTCAATATTTTTTTAAAGTGATAATAAACCCAGGATCCTGCATTCACTATATCTGGTCTCCCACAGTACATAGAACATGGAAATGCAATTATTTTAGTAAATATAAACTGCTAAAATCCTTTACTCATCAGCAGTTAGAGCAGTCTTGTGACTTCAGCAGAGCACTGGTTAAAGCTTGTAGGAGGAGTTTTCTTTCTGCTCTAGGAGGTGTGAAACCCCTGACCCTCTGTCCGGACAGTGTGATTTGCCCTGTGCTGATCACATGCACTCTCCCAAGAAAAAAAAAACCTCTAGCAATACACACCAAACTGAGCATGTGCATGTGACTACGGATTCAGTCTGTATCAAGTGGTCATTTCAACAAGAGGAGGGGCAGAGAAGAAAGGATCAAACAGGCTTTTTACACAATGCAGAGGATTAACCCCTTAGGTTCCACAGTATAACAAGCATGCTTTACTGCATATACAGACTGATTTTACTGTTGTGGGTTTAGTAACACTTTAAGTACTAGATTAGACATACAAAGACTGCACCACGGAGAAATTGTGCAGATATTTGAAGTAAGTATTGTACAAAGTTTGTTTACAAAAGCATTATAGTTACAAAATAATGGTAAGCACAAAACATTCAAACTATAGGATGTATAAGGCTTTATGGTGTTGAGCTGGTAGGGGCTTGATGGTCAACTGGTAAGGTATGAAGTACCAAGTAAAGAATTGAAAGAAAGAGGGAGAGAATGGGGTGGATAAAGGGAGCTGCATGGTCGGGGTGGGGAAAAAGGTGGTGAGTTAATTTATTCAGAATGAACTAGTGCATGGAAGTTGAAGTGGAAGGCCTCACATGTCAGGTGTTTAGGAGATAAGTGTGTGGTCCAGTGTTTCCATATTTTATGGTAGGTGGACTGTGACGGAAGCGTAGGCAGGACAGAACACACAAAGAAGCTGGTAAACACACAAAGCTTTATTGAACTATGGAAGGCACTCAATCAGGGTAGGAAGGTAGCGTCCAGGTACCCTAAAAGGGGAATAGAGGGGAGGAGCCCAAAATAATTGTAATCCGACCCATGATAGGGCAATCTAGGTAGCGATGGCCTGAGCACTCAGGGGGGCAGTCCAGGTAGCAGTAATCTGGGCACACAATAGGGGAAGTTCAGGCAAGGGTAATCTGGGCACACAATAGGGGCAGTTTAGGCAAGGGTAATCTGGGCACTAACGGTAGGCGGCTTGCAGACACTCAGCAGCAGGCGGCTTCCAGGGACACTCGATCAGCAGACGGGGTAGCTTTACAGGGACAAAGCGATCAGCATACAGAGATCCTCGCGGGGCTCAGCTTTCCAGCGACAAAGTGGTCAGCAGACAGAGACAGCTTTCCAGGGACAACACGGTCAGCAGACAAGGACAGCTTCCCAGGGACAAAGCAGTCAGCAGACAGAGATCCTCGTGGGTCTCAGCTTTCCAGGGGCAAAGCGATCAGCAGGCAGGGGCCTTCACAGCAGTCAGCTTTCCAGGGACAGCAGCGATCAGCACACGGGCCCTCACAGCGGTCAGCTTTCCAGGGACAACAGCAATGAGCAGACTGAGATCCTCGCAGGGCTCAGCTTTCCAGGGACAAAGCGATCAGCAGACAGGGGCCCTCACAGCCGTCAGCTTTCCAGGGACACAGCAGGCTTGCAGGGACTTGGCAGGGTCTTGGCTGTGGGGTCTCGCTTCAGCTCAGACCCCACACAGCACCCTGTCCCAAGCGGGGGATGAGTACACACCCACAACTGGGTCCCGCAGACTCGGCAGGATCTTGGCTGTGGGGTCTGGCCTCAGCTCACCCTCTCCCGAGCAGGAAACGAGCACACACACCAACACCAACTGGGCCCCGTGTTGCCTTCTTAAGGCGGTGCAGGACGCTTCCTGGTTGCCCCAGCAACGGCCGGCCCAGCGTCGGGTTGCCGGGGCAATGAGGCACGCCCCAACTCTGGCCGCGCTTTCGGGAGCACGACATTTGTCTCCGGCGGGTGCAGAGCACGGGAAGCCTCGTGCCCACCAGGGTGTGTGCGGAGACAGGTCGGCGGCACTGCGCCGGAACCCCCAGCGGGGGGCCACTTTCCTCCCATTCTGCGCAGCCTATCTTCAAAGGCTGCATCAGGATGTGAGGAGGTGACAAGAGGCAGGGGGGGAGAGGTGACACTTCTCATCCTGTGCAGCCTAACTTCAAAGGCTGCAAAAGGATGAGAAGAGGGTGAGGGGAGACACCGGCACCGGAGGGTGGGGGGTGGCAGAAGAGGAGCAGGCACTCCGTGACATGGACATTTATACTCGAGTTTGGAAGATAGTTTTTCAAAAACGTTGTGCTTGTGTTAATCTAGTTTCACTTCTTTTATGCTATGGGTTGAAGTTTTGCAGGCCTTGTTTGGTACCTATGAATGAGTGGATCACATTTTAAAGGTGTATTATTACTTTGATGGGCTTGTGGTTTAATAATGCTTCAAATGGGTTTTTGTAGAGGAGTTCAACATGTAGTCAGTAGATAATATAGTAGACCTTGGTCCAAGATTTCCATGCTATGGGCCAGATCATATTTACATTGCTGCATAGTAAAGTGGAAAAAAGACAAAAAAAAACAATGAATAGGAAACCTCTATGTACACAATCCCAGACCCACAGTTGGTCCAGAAGAAAGCAAAAAGAACTCAATAAAAGCATGACCCAGTTCGTTCCAGTGAGGGCAAAAGGGAAGAACTTCCTTCCTGGTCCCCCAAGAAGCGACCAAATATTCCTTGGACTAACTACCCCTTGGTGTTTTTACCTCTAAATGAACTGTCTACCAAATATAAAGAAAGATTTCTAAGCACGGAAGCACGTGGAAGGGTAATTGTCTAAGGAAAAGCAGCAGAATGACATGTAGAACAGTGGTGAAAGTAAAACAGGGCTGGGTGGGGGGCATGAAAGCAAAGTTGACTACATGAATAGCGTGCATTAGCATGGAGTCCTGTAGCTTCAATGAGCAAACTCAGGGACACAAACTGACTACGCCAGCATGAAACTGCTTCTGTAATTGGTATGGTCAGATTGCAACAGGAAAGAAGAGGAATTAGCAGGATTACCATCATTCAATTATTTGCTAATAAATGAGTGTGCAGTGGAAGAAGCAGCAACAAGCACAAGATAGGTTCTTACTAAAGATATTACTAGTAATAATTCCGATCATGCTGACCCTTCTGTGCTTTCTATGAAATAAACTAACGTAATTGTTTACACTTGAGATTCATTTTTCCATAATTCTATTTTCATGGTAGGTGGCCCAGTACATTAAGTTTGAAATGCCTGTGTTGTGCAGCTTTGTTGAAAAACTGAAGGAAGAGGAAGATAGAGAAATAAAAAAACTGACTAAAAGGTAAGCTACATGCGTTGTGCTAATGAATAGCGATGTTTAGTGATTTTAGTGAATAGGGATGTCAACACCCATGATGATTTCTAAAATAAAAAGCAATGCATACATTAAACAAAGCACAAAAATACTTGATTATTGAGTTATTTGGTATAGTTACATTCCTATCATTTCCTACATAGTATGAAAAATGAATTTTTGTAGACCACTTTTTAAGAGGCCATGTAGGTCCAGCCTGCAATAGGCTGCACTTCAGCAGTTTTGCTGAGTACAGTGCCAGGCAACTTAATACAACTAATTTGTATTCTGAAGCTTTGTACTGCACTTTGCAAAATAATCAAGGACTCATACAGAGAGAGACACACCTAGTCATAAAGGTCAATAAACCCTCTAATGCAGGCCATAGACGGGTCGTTTATCGGCCAACTTTTTGTCCGCATGAAAAATCACACCGTTAGTGGGGCCAGCCCGTCGGCCGTTTTTCGCGGATCTCCTCATTTATTTTTATCGGTCATGCTGGAAAATATGCAAAAAACAGCCATTTTTCTTGGACATGGGTGGCAGCATTGGCAACGGCCCGTCTATGGCCTGCCTAAGCAGTAGGTGAGGTGACCACTGGCAGAGCTAGGAGGGCCTCCCATGGAGAACAGTAAACAATCTCTAAAGCAGACCTTGCACTAAATGCAAGGTCTATATATGTGGTTGGCCCTTGTTAACAACAAGGGGCCAAACCACTTTACATAAATTACAGAAACAAAAAAAAAACCACACACTTTGAAAGAAATGCATTAAATGACTCCCCTCATACCCAGGTTCTGGCCGCTACCTGACCCTGACATCATGGGCCACACAGAGGGGCCTTGAGAAAATATCATTTCTCGCAAAAGAATATTATCTTTTGTGCAGAAGAAGGGGGGGGAAGGTAAGTATTATTTTTTTATTATTTGATGTTTTTTTTTTTCTGTTATGCAGCATTTTGAAATCAGGTGGTTGGGGGTCAGTCTTTTGCATTTTAGTGTAGGTCCACGTTAAATGGTTACAGAAGATATCCCACATGCTGAATTATCTATGTATTAATAGTTACACTATATGCAGTGCTTGTGAAAAATCAAGGCTTGCATGGTTTACTTTACATTATTTATTAGACAAATTATGAATAGCTCACCCAGGGCTGGGACAAAGGTGGGAGCAGAAGAGACGTGCCCCATGTGCAGGGTTGACATGTGGAGGAAAGCGTTTCGGCTGCTTCCTTATTCTGCGCCCCATTGACAGGAGTGATTGCATTGTCACTCTTTACAAAAGAAGCAGGCAGCCCTCCAATAGCCTGATGTGGGTGGTAGAGAGCAGACGCTGGCTTAGAACACACCTCCATCTCAGCATGCCACCACTTACTTCACCAGCCTCTTAAACAACCTTCACTCTGTGCGGCAGCGCCTCAACCAGATATGTCACATATGCCAACTCAAACTGGATCAGTGTTTTCAGCTGTGTCTATTGCTCTGTATTGCTCATGACTTTTAGTGATGTGTGTGAGGGGAAAATACTTTCACATAAACAACCAAAGGAACGCTGCACAGTGAGAACACAGAACACAGCCCAGGTACAGAAAGATGAGGTGCGGTCTCAGGGTAGCTCCTCCCAGGCCATGTCCACTGATGTGTTTCACCCCACCCACAGGGAAAGGATTGGTCATAGCAATGTGAATGCAATATAGACATTATGCTTTATGTATCATGAGCCGTCTCAGTCAGCAGAACATGAATGAATAAATACATTTTCTTTTTTTTTCTTTTCTTTTCCTTCCTTGTTCTTTCTCCTTTCTTCCTTCCCTCCCCCTCTTTTTTCTTTCTCTTCCTTCTCCCCTGCCTTTCACCTTCCCCTCCTCTCTCTTATTCCCCTCCTTCCACCAAAGTTGCATCATATCTTTCTGTGCCTGGGCTGTGTTCTTGGTGTGCCTTGTCCCTTTGGTTATGTTGTTGCTGGAACCCGCCAGCTATGTGAGATACGGGGGATCCTACAGTAGCACTTTGAGTGGTAAAGGTCACAGAGGAAAAGACTTGCCAGAGTGAAACTAGGGACAGGGATGACCCCAGCTGACTGGAGCATGGGTGTCCACTTGTAATGAGGAAACCTGTACTGAGAGAGATATTGTGCCTGTTATTCATGTCAGCTCTCTCCCTGAAATTCATAGCTGCCTGGCTGTCAATCTTATCTTATGGATTCAATATTATGAATCCCTGACCTAGAACAAATATGCTTTTCAGAGTTCTGACTTCACTGTCGGTGTAGGATCATAACTTTTTTTTCAATGGTTAAACTAGATGGACTTTTGTCTTTTTTCAGCCAGACTAACTATGTAACTCCGAGCTCCTAGTTTTCCCCCCAGCCCGCGCCCCCCCCCGACTTCTTCATCACGACCAACACCACTATCAGTCCCACCCCACAAGCCAGAGTACTAGATGTCATCCTAGACTCCAATCTGTCTTTCCAGCCCCAGGTCCAATCGCTGATAAACTCATGTAGACTCCACCTCTGCAACATCTCCAAAATACGTCCATTCCTAACCCCGGAAACTACTAAGCACCTCATTGACTCCCTTATTATATCACGACTTGACTACTGTAACTCCCTCCTCACCGGCTTACCTCACCGCAGGCTATCCCCACTTCAGTCTATCCTGAATACTGCGGCCAGACTCATCCACCTTACTAACCACTCCGTATCCACCACCCCCCTCTGCCAATCCCTCCACTGGCTTCCGATTGCCCAACGGATAAAATTCAAAATGCTAACACTGACGTACAAAGCTGTTCATAACACTGCCCCAAACGACATCACTGATCTGATATCCAAATACCACCCAAAACGTACTCTCCATTCCTCACAAGACCTCCTACTCTCTAGTTCCCTGGTCTCCTCTTCCCATACCCATCTCCAGGGCTTCCCCCATCCTCTGGAACTCCCTACACCAATCCATCAGACTATCACCTACTCTCCTCACCTTTAGGCGCACCCTGAAAACCCATCTCTTCAGGGAAGCCTACCCCGCCCTCAGCTAATTGCCAATCTCCTCCACTCTTCCTACCACTCCATCCCTCACAGCTATTTCCTCCTGTACCACTATTCCCTCCCTCCTAGATTGTAAGCTCCAAGGAGCAGGGCCCTCGAACCCCTCGTGTATTGAATTGTATTGTTACTGTACTGTCTCGTGTGCTGTCTCCCATTATAATGTACAGAGCTGAGCAAACTGTTGGCGCTTTATAACTCCTGTATAATAATAATGTAACGTGCTGCAGTATCACCGCTGTTATTTTCAGAAGACATTTTTGTTAAGGGGCACTCTTCCCAAAGCCGATATTTTAGTGTTTTCTATCTGTCAGGAGCTCTATAAGTGAGATCCCTGCTCTGAGTTCCCAGGTCTGCACAACTGCTGTGCCCACCATCTGCAGAGTTCCTGGGTCAGGCGATAGGTTATCTCTTCACCACCTGTTTTAACCCTGAAAATGCTGACCCACCACATCACAACCACGTGCATTGCATGCAGTTGCAGGGTGATTGCGGCGCAGCCCCATTCTTTTTACATCTTTAATTTTTGCCATTCACATTTGTCGGGCGGGACAGCCACCAAAGGCAACCTATTTAAGTGTATGGGGCCACGCTGCAAACACATGCAGTGCACGCTGTCATGTGGTGGGTTGACATTTTCAGTGTTAAAACAGATGGTGAGGAGGCAGCATATCACCTGTCAAATGTCCTCTGAAAGTGATTACTTTTCAGAGAGTTGGCAATGATAGCTACACATCTGAATGAGCCCTTAGAGCCTTTTCACCCTCTTGATCCCTCTAGGGCCATGCACTGCAAGAAGCCCAGCTCCCCTCTTTCATGACACTGACACAGATGCCAATCAGTCCTCCTCAGGATGACACCGCCGACCCAAAGGCAATTTTTTCCCCACTGACACTGATGCAGTGTAATTTTTCATCTCAGAAACGCCACCGATGCAGGGGACATTTTTCCTCCCAGTGACACCACCAACACTGAGACACTTTCTCCTTTCAGTGTCACAACCGGCTCAGGGACATATTTTCCTTTGCCACTGAAAGTCCCATATTTGTGCACTGATTTTAGAATCTTCAGTGCACTGTAGTATACCATAACTATTGGTACTATTTCAGTGCATGCCACAAGCATCACATACATTTCGTTGCATGTGCTGCTTTACCCCTTTCCCATCTCCACCTAGGATCTTTGCACTGGGCAGTGGTTAACCTTGTCCCGGCACGGAACTCATCTACAGTAATGGCTGTCTACTATTTTCTATGCAGTTTATTTTATAAACCACTACACTTTCCAGCCCTAGTCCATGAACGCTATGGTTTCCATATACTGCACTGATGATGGCCAAACTCCTGAAACAGCTGTATGTAATGGAATCATTGTCTCATATTATGTTATATTTGAACTATACACCATTGGTTTTAGATGTGCATCAGCCATTGGGGCATAAAGAATTGAACGGCATAACTCCGCCCAATGTCTTAAATTAGGAGTAATCTCCTTTTTAGGGGGATTTGTAATGAAATGAGATGTGAATATCTTTTGTGCTACAATATGTCCTGATTTGGTTGGATGGCTTTTTGATTCCTTTAGTCCCTTCTCACTGTAACCTTAATGTATACATTTATTTATTGAACAATAAACACTCTTTCCATCAAATAAAACAATTATCCTAGAGTGAGAACTGAGGTGTGGGAATTGTTCATACCCCCACTGTAGATAAATCATTTAAACAAGATCCATTCTAGAGATTGGAAGCCTCATTATGACAATGCTGGGAAGCTTTGCTACATGAATATAACCCTAACCAGGGTTTTTTAAACAAAAAAACTACTGTGCCACTTTTTTTTTTAACTCATTTCACCTTGTTGTCAATGGGTATTAATCCAATGGACTCTTTGTTAGTTTAGCAGGGGAGAAAGTAAGTCATTTAAGCAAAGCCCCCCACCTCAAGTCAGTTCCCTCACTTTCTCTTAATTATCGTTGGAAGAGATGAGCCCAGTGAGGATGTTGCTTGAAATGTGGGCCTGTTTTTTGGGGGCTATTTAATTTTTCATGTAACTTAGCGAGTTCAGCAGGTCTTTTCATGCGACATAAAGGGCAACACTAAACATGCACAAATCCTTTAAATAACCTGCTTGAAGGACACCTATAAGCTGCATGTGAAGTTATGGAACAGAACAATGTAGTCCTTAATAAATGACATCTGAAGAGAAGAAAGTGAAAGAAATGGTGTGGGGTTCCCCTTAAATCGTAACTAAGGGACAAACCTTTTTTTTTTGGATAGAGTGGAGAGGGATTGGAACCCCTGTCATTTTTTTGCTATCTGTGCCCCTGTTAGGGAAATTCACCCTCTCTCTTTTTGGCCCGTTTGTTGTTATTATTGAAAGTGAGATTAAAAGAAAATCCCAAATTTTCGGTTGACAGCAGAACAGTAATAGAGAGGAAATCTTCAAATGGGGAGACTATTTCTGGTGACACCCAGAATTTCCTTATTTGGAGGGATTTCCTCTGACTTCCTGTTTTGGCTATGAGACAGCAAGTGAAGGAAAATCTCTCCTGTGGGGCTATAACCCTGCCTTACTCTATCCAAAATGAAAAAAAAAGCTTTGCCTATAGCTCTAGTTTGATTTGGCAACAGCATCAAAGAGAGCAGCCAAGCCCCCCAACCATTCCCTGGAAGGAACCTTGTCCCAATGTTGGGTACAAAGACCTCTTTCCCAACTCCAGTCCCTAAGAGGATGTGGGGGGGGGGTATAGGAATCTAAAAGCCCCTTTACAATCCACTCACTCTCCAGAATAATGAGTACAGGGTAATTTAGTATCCCTTGTTACTCATTCCCCAGAAAATATCAAATGTAAGTAAACAGGAAGGCACTGTGACAAAAGTCTTTTAACAGCTGTTACCAGGCCTATAAATGTATGTGGCATCACAGATGTGGGCCTTCTTCTGTGGCATCTCATTTATGCGCACCTGCATTTGTACTGGTAGAGCACTTTATAGCATGCCCCTAGCAAAGA
Organism: Staurois parvus; assembly: GCF_062004578.1. NCBI lineage: Eukaryota > Metazoa > Chordata > Amphibia > Anura > Ranidae > Staurois > Staurois parvus. Next base: position 4,892,774 of record NW_028318030.1, read on the forward strand.
GACGGAGCTGTCACTGCCAGAGTCTGGTCTTATACCCACAATCGGAAACCAGATGAACTGTACCTTCCCTTACAATAAGGTTGAACTTATGGACAGCCCAGACCCAATGCTCAATGCCCAATCCTTATTTACCGAACACTAATTCACTAATATGCCACTAGTGGAGTCGGGTAGATTCCTGTTTCGTTAAAGCTCTAAAGTCTAGCTAGGAAAAGAGTTTGTGGATTCCTTGACCACTGATCCACTTCAGGTCTTTCTTTTCCTGGCTGAGTCTCAGGTGCCTAATGAAAGGTGTGGCTCTCAGAGTATTGAAGAGGTATAGCGCTATTCCAATATCAATCAGATTTAGAATGTAAATACTGATATATCGAGAAAATAGTCTGTTAACAGTATGATCACAATTGCACAGTCTTAATGAGCATATAATCCCACTTGTAATGGAAAGATAAATAAAAAGTGACAATAGTGCATATACATAAAAGTGACTACTCAGTGCCAAAGTCTATGTATATAAACAAAGTAAGTGATCCACTGTGCGTCTTCTGGTGATCGAATATTCGAATTATACACTCACCAGAGTGAGTGTATAATTCACTTGCTTATAGAAACATGTATCATCTCCATGGTTCAGTGGAATCCACTTATGGGCACGTCTATCATCTCTTGGCACCTCTATCCTTTTATGGGGTTCCCTCCGGATCATCCGGTTGGATACTGCACCTCTGGACTCCCTTCCCTGAGGACTCTGTGGGTAGTGGACTCAGCAAGAGTCCCCAGAAAGGATGCCAGAATGGCATGATATCGTTGTAAAAGGTAATTTATTGATCCATAGTAGACATAGTAGGTAAAGAAAAACTGACCATGAAAGGGTTAAAGATGGCCGCCGACCCATGTAGGGACATGGCTGCGTGACGTCTGTACTCTGCATCTCTTTTCCTTACGCGTTTCATGCTAAGTGCACGTATTCATAGGGGTGTGCTTGCGAGGAATCAGACGTCTGGTATCTCCAATTTATAGCCTGTGAATGGCACATGTGTTGTCGTGTCCGCCATCTTGCCGGCTTTTTCGCGCATGAGCAATATGGCTGGCGCCACGATGTCCGCTGTTTTCACGCATGAGCCGTGAATCGGCACCATTTTATTGTGTTTCCAGCCAACTCATGTTTTTGATTCCAGATGCGCACGAAATCGGGACAAAAGGACACGATTGATGCTGTGAACCATTACAACTTAAGATCATCAAAGAATTATGAATATATAAGCATTTAAGTATGAGGGTTGCCTGAGATGTCAACCAAAGAAAGGGGCAAAAGCTATCATTTTAATAATCCTTTAGTGCGATATATTTCATCCCACTTACGTGAAAACTTATGCGCATGCGTGATAGCCCGCACCCTTTATACGCACCCAATTATCATAATACTTGATTGTTAAGAATACGTATGTACATATCAAAAATAGTAAATACTGTCCCAAGAGTTGTATAACTCTAAATGTACAGTTGCAAGAAAAAGTATGTGAACCCCTTGGGATTACGTGGAGTTTTGCATGAATTGGGCATAAAATGTGCTCTGAACATCATCTAAGTCACAACAATAGAAGAACACAGTCTGCTGAACATAATACTACACAAACATTAGATGTTGCCATGGTTTAATTGCACATAACATGTAAACATTCACAGTGCAGGGAGGAAAAAGTATGTGAGGCCCTAGCTTAATGACTTCTCCCAGAGCTAATTGGAGCCAGGAGTGAGCCAACCTTGACTCCAATCAGTGTGATGATATTGGATGTGTTGCTGACAGCTGTCCTGCCCTTAAAAAACACACACCTGTTTTGGGTTTACTGGTTTCAAGAAGCACTGTCTGATGTGAACCATGCCTCACAGAAAAGAGCTCTCAGAAGACCTACGATCAAGAATTGTTGACTTGCATGAAGCTGGAAAGGGATACAAAAGTATCTCCAAAAGCCTTGATGTTCATGTGTCCACGGTAAGACAGACTGTCTACAAATGGAGAAAGTTTAGCACTGTTGCTACTCTCCCTAGGCGTGGTCGTCCTGTAAAAATGACTGCAAGAGCACAGCGCAGAATGCTGCATGAGGTAAAGAAGAATCCCAGAGTGTCAGCTAAAGACCTACAGAAATCTCTGGCACATGCTAACATTTTTGTTGACACATCTACAATAAGGAAAACATTAAACAAGAATGGAGTACATGGGAGGACACCACGGAGGAAGCCATTGCTGTCCAAAAAGAATATTGCAGCACGTTTGAAGTTTGCAAAAGAGCACCTGGATGTTCCACAGCACTACTGGCAAAATATACTGTGGACAGATGAAACCAAGATTGAGTTGTTTGGGAAGAACACACAACACTATGTGTGGAGAAAAAAAGGCACAGCACACCAACATCAAAACCTCATCTCCACTGTAAAACATGGCGGAGGGAGCATCATGGTTTGGGGCTGCTTTGCTGCCTCAGGGCCTGGACGGATTGTTGTCATTGATGGGAAAATGAATTCCAGAGTTTATCAAGACATTTTGCAGGAAAACGTACGACCATCTGTCCGCCAACTGAAGCTCCGCAGAGGATGGGTGATGCAACAGGACAATGACCCAAAGCATACAAGTAATTCAACAAAACAATGGCTGCAACAGCACAGAATACGCCTTCTGGAGTGGCCCAGTCAGAGTCCTGACCTCAACCTGATTGAAATGCTGTGGCATGACCTTAAGAGAGCGATTCACACCAGACATCCCAAGAATATTGCTACACTGAAACAGTTTTGTGAAGAGGAGTGGTCCAAAATTACTCCAGATCGTTGTGCAGGTCTGATCTGCAACTACAGGAAACGTTTGGTTGAGGTTATTGCTGCCAAAGGAGGGTCAACCAGTTATTAAGTCCAAAGGTTCACATACTTTTTCCTCCCTGCACTGTGAATGTTTACATGTTATGTGCAATTACATCATGGCAACATCTAATGTTTGTGTAGTATTATGTTCAGCAGACTGTGTTCTTCTATTGTTGTGACTTAGATGACGTTCAGAGCACATTTTATGCCCAATTCATGCAAAACTCCACGTAATCCCAAGGGGTTCACATACTTTTTCTTGCAACTGTACATTGGGGGAGATAGAAAATATATTTTATGATGATCGTAAGTATGATGCAGATGTAAATAACAATTATAAGAGTCAATAAAAGGAATAAAACATATACAGTAATAAAATCATGATCAGTACGTAAAACAAAAAGATAAATATAATCCTAAAATATGCATAATAGAAAAAAATGACCTCAAAATTTAAATAAAATTAAAATAAAATGAGCAATAATTACGAAAAAAATAAGATACATATGTTGAACTAATGGAATTGCGATGACCAAAAAAAATGTGCATGTATTCGTAATGTCATATAAAAATAACCATATAAAACCCTGATAAAAACAATATTATAAACATTCTACATATGGAATAAAGTGTCTCTGAATATAAAAACTAAATTCTCTATATAGAGTAAGATAGCTATGAATATATAAATATTGAGTTTATAGGTAAAAAGACATATATAGTCTAGGTAGTTAAAAGGGTTAGTATAAGAGATATAAAAAGATAATAATCTAAAATGAGACGATGTAGAATAGAATAGCTATGATTTAAATTATAATAATTATATCCAAAATAGAAAACAATGGTGGGCATGAATGACTTTAAAATAGACATAAAGTGGGGCATGCACGGCCGGCTCCATGGATGAACGCTCACTGAAGAGAGCTTTGTCTGCCAGCCAACCTGACCTCGGCACACTACGGCCCCAGGGAATAATAAACAGCTCATCAGAGCCATTACCCCTCGCCATCCAAACGGGCTATGACTCTCAGGAGAAAATCACCGGGTCATCCATCAAAAATGACAAGTTTCTTCCCAGCACTAGCTCCCTGCAGCCAAGATTGCGCCGACCCCCTGCAGAATGGCTCGTCTGCCCAGCAACAGCAGCAAGGGGAGAACACAGACCACCAGGCTGCATATCATCCAGACCCCGGGCTGAAGGGATCGCTTTACACAGGAGATCCTGGTGAGTCGTCGTCCCCCCCCCCCCCCCCCCCCGAAAAAATGAAAAAAATGTTCACTAAATTTTTTACATACTGTCACCAGTGCAGTACAGCGTCGTCATATAACTGGCATGGCGGTGATCAGGGACACTGACTGGTGACAGTGTGAAAAAAAAAAATTATATATATGTATATATATATATTTTTTTTTTTTTTGTTATTTTAAATTTTTTATTACTTTTTTTTCTTTTTTTTAAGATTTTTTTTTTTCATATTTCACTATGTCCAAAGTAGTACAATGTTACCATAGTAACATTGTACTACTTTGGGGAAGTGGTCAGTATTGTTTTTTTTTTTTACACAATTTGCTTATAGCAAAGAATTACTTTGCTATAAACAAGCATTTACCTGAATGACATTGATTCATTCAGGGTTTGTTTGGTTTTTTTTTGTGCTTAGCTGTGATTTGGCCACAGTTAATCACATGACATGTGCATGTGATTAGCTGTGACCATTCACAGCTAGACACTAGTATACAATGGATGGCATGATTGAAGCCATCCATTGTATACAACTGTCATGTGACCTGCTGTGAATGGTCTGCGAACTGCGCATGTGCGGGAGGACTCCATATGGCGGCCTCCCGGAAAGCTAGTACATTTTTCCGGATGCCATTCGGCCATAGGCCAGGCGTCAAATGGTTAAGAAGCTCATCAGCATAACCAAAGCATTGCGGAATCACAACATCGCATATCAATGGGGCTTCCCTACGAAACTAAATGTCAAATACCAAGGCAAATTTTTCACTATCAAATACCTAGAAGCAGGCATCGAACTATTGAAATCGTGGAGCATTATACCAGCAGATTCCCATCAACCAGCATCCAACCGGCAGCAACAGATGGTTGCAGAATGGTCATAGGCTCCACTCAAGTATATTACCGTCACGTCCAATTCCTGGGGCACCACTCTCTAACACACAAGCTGGCAATCGGCCCCTGATCGAACATACTGATCGTTCAAGGTCGTCTCAAGCATGAGCTCTCGAAAGAGTCATGCTTTCTCATGCTTTCACTTTACACAGTAGCAGATACACATGTTACTTGCGTTGTTTGCAAGTCTTGTTTACCCGTTTTTACCTTTGTTCTTACCCCAAGCTACCAGTCATCAGTCGCTAGAACTGCCCCGCTCAACAATCCTCTATACACAATTGAACACTCACTCCACAACAATGACAAACCCATGCTCACTAAGCCACACACCTGGCGGTCCATCACCGCCGCCATGCGGAAAAACACTTATCTCCACAACATCTGAATCACCACAGCTACAGAATCCAAACCACCTACAACCAACAAAATGATTACGATATCTTCGCTAAATGTCTGAGGTCTCAACTCCCCCTTCAAAAGGTCCCTGCTTTCAAGAGAAATCTGCACCATTCAACCCGACATCGTATTCCTACAGGAGACCCACTTCGCCTCATCCAAAATCCCTAAATTCAACATTCCTCAGTTCTCCACAGTATATATGGCAACGAGCCCTAAAAAGAAAAACTGCGTCATTACAACCATAAGAGACTCCCTGAAGTTCCAATTTATTTCGGCAACAGCGGACCCACAAGGTCGCTATCACATATTGATCTGCAAAATAAATGATTCTACATATAAATTGGTGAATGTCTATGGTCCTAACACCAATCAAATCCAATTCTTCAACAAACTTAACTCCATCATAAATCAACATAGAAAAGGCAGACTATTCATCGGCGGAGACTTTAACATTATCGGTAATCCTCTTCTGGACTCCTCATCCAACAAAAGATCTTCAAAACAGTCCTTCAACCAATTTCTTCATTCCAACGATCTCTACGACATCTGGAGATGCCAACATAGTACAGAAAAGGACTATACCTACTATTCTCCATCCTACTCTAGAATCGACTTGGTACCATTACTTGGTCAGACCATGCTCTGATCACTATCTCTCTCGACAACAAACAACATTCGTCGATATCCCATTTATGGCAACTGAACACAATCTTGCTGAAAAACTAAGACTACAAGCAACAAATAATAGATGCACACAGAACATTCTTTGAATTCAACGATACTCCTGATATATCTATAACCACTCTATGGTCAACTTATAAAGCATTCATGAGAGGTATTCTGATACAACTAATAAATATAACAGTGCAGCGCTGACAAAATTAAATGATGAATAAAAAATATAAATAAATATGTAAATAAATGGTGATCAAAATAAACCAACTTGGTACATAATAATCAATCCCCTTGATATCCACATCAGGGAAATCTACATATAAATAAGTGTATATTATATAAATAATTGTGTAATACGTGAATCCCTTCTCACTGGGAATACACAGTGCACATAGTGAAATATAAACCGTAACACAATACTGTGAAATGACACACAAAAAAATGTGCAAACCAACTGTGGACAAATGGTTAAATAGTCCCAAAAATAGCAAAACATATAGTGGTACTCCCACTTCACTCTCATGCAATAGTCGTGCTGTGTAGGTGATTCACAAGTGACAATCTTCCAATAGCCAGAATGCCCCCTCACCTCCTTACTTAGACCCCAAAGGGCCTGCTCGCTTTAGGGATCAACCAATCCTACAAGGACAGACTCCTCCCAGGATTCCCCTCAATGATGGCAAGCGTCTCCAGCCTTCAACCAACTAGCAGCCAGCTCCTCCCAGGATCATAGTAAAATACAAGCAGAGATCCTCCATAGTGTAACCGGTTTATTAAATGAATAATCCAAGTAAAAAATGCCCACTCACATAACAATCGTCTTGTTTCCAGCTCATTTACCACATGCTATGGGTGTACTGCATGGGTATCTGCAAAAGGTGATCCAATATGGCCCCCACGCCAGAAATGACGTCACCACAATCCCGGAAGTTCCTCCCCGTGTACCGACGCGTTGCGTCTTGTTTACCACGTGACTTCCTCAGGGTAACGCCCATAGTGGCCGGAACTTCCTTTTATAAGGAAGCTGACATCCAATCCTAATCCGGAGGCGGACCTCCGGTGGCCATTTTGTTGGAGTCAGTTCCTTAACATCAGAAAGGACAGACGCTGACTTCCAATCACAGTCCGGAGCCAAACCTCCGGTAGCCATCATATTGGAGTCCGTCTCTCACTACAAAACTATATAGACGCGATGACATTCGCCAAATACATAAATACTACAGGGGGAATGATCAACATTAAAAACAAAAATGCCCAAATACTCCTATGAATAAATACATAAAACGGGGTCCATCCAACCCTCTATATATGTATTAACCCCCTATCCCAAACTCATATGAGAGCTCCCCCATACATATAGAGCATGCGCCCCCTAGTGTAATAACTAAAAATAGCATGGGACATCACAACAAGGCCCATAATGGCCCACAATCTAATAAATGGTGTCCACACGTCGGGGCTCACAATATAATAAATAAATTATTCCTCAAATCGTCCCATAAAATAAATTAAATATATATATAAACTACACTATTTCATTCATCATAATAGAATAAAATTGAATAATTAATGTATATAAAAAATAATATCCATATATGTATATATATATATATGTACAAAAAAAGGGGACACCTGCTACGGACGTAAATATATTGTACCCTTGTAGACACCCATACCATAGGTTCACAAAATACCTAAAATTGTTTCTAAAATTCCTATTAGTATAAAATGTAAATACATATATAAATTCTTCTTCATAAATATAATTAATAAAATACACAAAACGATAATACATATAAATCAGATCACTTGTATAAACAATTATTAGTAATACAGATAAATAGATCATAAATATACTATTATAAATCACTTAATCATAAATTCAGAATCTAATACCTAAAAATCACTAATAAAGCAATTGAAATCAAAATCTACATTTAGATTTTACTAAAACCTATTTTAAAGGGGTGGACCGTAATGGGTACATTCCTCTGGATAGCTGTCATTACCCCCCTGGCTGTTGAACATCCCAAAGGGCCAGTTTGTGCGGTTACGGAGAAACTGCACCTTAGAAGCTGACTATGATGAACAGGTGAAAATTATTGGGGAACGGTTTGAGAAAAAAGGTTACACATCAGAACATATTAAGAAGGAAATGAAAAATATTGGAGAAATGGATAGATCCCTATTGTTGATAGAGTGAAAGATACCAAATGTTGATGATCAGATAGCCATAACTTTGGATTTTAATGTACACTATAAAAAGGTTGAAAACATTTTTAAAAGACACTGGCTGGTTCTTAAAGCAGATCCTATTTTAAATAAAATCCTGCTGGAACGCCCCACATTTATATATAGCAAGGCACCTACAATTAGAACAAGAGTGGTCAGAAATGTTGTAGACCCGCCGGGAAATAATAAAGGAGTAACATTTTTAGACCAAAAAGGTTTCTTTCCCTGTAGGAATTGTTTTGCCTGTAAAGAAACAAAATGGAAGAATAAAAGGATGAGATCCTTTGTGGCCAATTCCACGGGAAGAGAGTTCATGATTTAAGATTTTATTTCATGTAGAACGGAGGGAGTGGTATACGGTCTGGAATGTCCATGTGGTCTCCTGTATGTGGGGCGGACCAAGAGACCACTATGGAAGCGGCTACGTGAACACGTGCAGAATATTAAAAAGGGTTTTCCGAAGCACAATATTCGATGTATCACAACAAATACCCCTCCGCATTGAAATTTTGGGGCATTGAAAAGTTTAAAGGGCACTGGAGGGGACTCAATAAAGTACGTTCCCTCAGCCAATTAGAGTTCAGGTTGATTTATGAGATGAGGACACAGGTGCTAGAGGTTTAACGGTAGATTTTGATTTAAATTGCTTTATTAGTGATTTTTAGGTATTAGATTCTAAATTTATGATTAAGTGATTTATAATAGTATATTTATGATCTATTTATCTGTATTACTAATAATTTTTTATGTACAAGTGATCTGATTTATATGTATTGTTATCGTTTTGTGTATTTTATTATATTTATGAAGAAGAATTTATATATGTATTTACATTTTGTACTAATAGGAATTTTAGAAACAATTTTAGGTATTTTGTGAACCTATGGTATGGGTGTCTACAAGGGTACAATATATTTACGTCCGTAGCAGGTGTCCCCTTTTTTTGTACATATCTATATATATATATGTATATGTGTGTGTGTATATATATATATATATATATGGATATTATTTTTTATATACATTTATTAATCAATTTTATTCTATTATGATGAATGAAATAGTGTAGTTTATATATATATATTTAATTTATTTTATGGGATGATTTGAGGAATAATTTATTTATTATATTGTGAGCCCCGATGTGTGGACACCATTTATTAGATTGTGGGCCATTATGGGCCTTGTTGTGATGTCCCATGCTATTTTTAGTTTTTACACTAGGGGGTGCATGCTCTATATGTATGGGGGAGCTCTCATATGAGTTTGGGATAGGGGGTTAATACATATATAGAGGGTTGGATGGACCCCCTGTTTTTATGTATTTATTCATAGGAGTATTTGGGCATTTTTGTTTTTAATGTTGATCATTCCCCCTGTAGTATTTATTTATGTATTTGGCGAATGTCATCGCGTCTATATAGTTTTGTAGTGAGAGACGGACTCCAATATGATGGCTACCGGAGGTTTGGCTCCGGACTGTGATTGGAAGTCAGCGTCTGTCCTTTCTGTTAAGGAACTGACTCCAACAAAATGGCCGCCGGAGGTCCGCCTCCGGATTAGGATTGGATGTCAGCTTCCTTATAAAAGGAAGTTCCGGCCACTATGGGCGTTACCCTGAGGAAGTCACATGGTAAACGCGGTACGCGGGGAGGAACTTCCGGGAACGTGGTGACGTCATTTCCGGCGTGGGGGCCACATTGGATCACCTTTTGCAGATACCCATGCAGTACACCTATAGCATGTGTTAAATGAGCTGGAAACAAGACGATTGTTATGTGAGTGGGCATTTTTTTTTTTGGATTATTCATTTAATAAACCGGTTACACTATGGAGGATCTCTGCTTGTATTTTACTATGATCCTGGGAGGAGCTGGCTGCTAGTTGTCCTTGTAGGATTGGTTGATCCCTAAAGCGAGCTGGCCCTTTGGGGTCTAAGTAAGGAGGTGAGGGGGCATTCTGGCTATTGGAGGATTGTCACTTGTGAATCACCTACACAGCATGACTATTGCATGAGAGTGAAGTGGGAGTACCACTATATGTTTTGCTATTTTTGGGACTATTTAACCATATGTCCACAGTTGGTTTGCACGTTTTTTGTGTCATTTCACAGTATAGTATTACGGTTTATATTTCACTATGTGCGCTGTGTATTCCCAGTGAGAGGAGATTCACGTATTACACATCTATTTATATAATATACACTTATTTATATGTAGATTTCCCTGATGTGGATATCAAGGGGATTGATTATTATGTACCAAGTTGGTTTATTTGGATCACCATTTATTTACATATTTATTTATATTTTTTATTCATCATTTAATTTTGTCAGCGCTGCACTGTTATATTTATTGGTTTATTCACTTATTGGGTATAAGATTAGTGTCAGCAGCTTCGAGGTAAGGACTCCATTCAAGCGCAGGAGGATCTTCGTTATATTTATTCTGATACAACTAAACGCTCGCGTCAATAAAAACGGAACCCAACAAATAGATAATCTCCTAACCTCAATCAAAACAAATGAGGAAAGAAACAAAAAATCTCAAGACCCAAAAATCTCTGCATCCCTGATAGCAGATAAAAATAAATTAAGATCCCTGCTACTCTACAAATATGATCTAAATCTCCAAAAAATGAGAGCGAAATTCTATTCCCTAGGTAACAAAGCCAGCTCTCTGCTAGCCAAATCGATAAAACAAAAATGGCTGAAATCCAAAATAGCCTCAATTAAACACCCATCTACAAATACCCAAAGCACAAACCCACAAGACATAGTGAACACCTTTGCAGCATACTACCAAAATCTATACAACCTTAAAAACGACCCTGCCACCACACAACCAACAATCACATCCATACAACAATTTCTTCAAACAACCAATCTCCCTCAACTATCCTCAGACCAATGTGACTCCATTTGTACCCCAATATCACCCAAAGAAATAGAAACGACCATTAACCACTTACCATTCGCCTGCTGTTTATAAACGGCAGGACGGTGGCACTCCAGGGGTGGGTTGCCGTTCATAAACGGCACCCACCATTTCTAGCTGTGCGCGCTCCCTGGGTAATCCGCAATCCGGTGCCCGCTGTGTCTTCTGGACACAGTGAAACACCGATCGTCGGACGGGACCTTTGTACGAGGTCCCGATCATGTGATCACTGATTGGCCAATCAGTGATCACATGCAAAGTAGTAAGCAAGATGTCACTTGTGACATCATTGCTTACTACATGTGAAATCTGTGAATGATCACAGAGGTCACATGGTACAAGGCTATTCACAACAGCCTTGTACCATTTTTTTTTTTTTTTTTTTTTTAATTTAAATATTTATTAATTTTTCACATTATTACAAAATTTCCATAAGAAGAGACACAATACATATAAATATCAATACATTTCTACTCTGTCCCTTCTATTTACCTCTTTTATTTCCCTTCCCTCCCAACCCACCATTTCCCCCCTTCCCCCCCTCCCTCCCCTCTGCAAGATCTCATGCAAGATTGTACCATGTGACAAGCCGTGACCAATCACAGCTCACTCAGTAGTTCTCAATGGCTGCAAGAATGCAGACACAGAGAAAGAGAAATGATTGCTTTTACATCCTATATGGGTGTAAAAGCAATCCGTGTAAAAAAAAAAAAATCTTCATCACCCCCCACAAGTAGTACAGTGTCACCATGGTGACACTGTACTGCTAGGGTGAGAGTATTTAAAAAAAAAAAATAATAATAATAATAATGTAAAAAAAAGTTTAAAAATTATAATTTTTGGATATAAACTAATTTGGCTTTTTTTTTTTTTTTTAATAAAAAGATAACGGAATACATTTCGGCCTAGATTTATGATGAAAGATTATTTATTTGCAAAATTTTATAAGAAAAACACTTTTCCAAATTTTTGGACATTTTCATTTACATAGCAAAAAAAATAAAAATCCCAGCAGTGAAATCTGTCTGTCTCAAAAAAATGGTAAAAAATTTATATGGGTACAGTGTTGCATGACCGCGCAATTGTCATTCAAAGTGTGATAGCGCTGAAAGCTGAATTGCCCTGGTCAGGAAGGGGGTAAAAGTGTCCGGACAGGAAGTGGTTAAAACACTCCCAATTAATAAATCACCAATGACGGTTACACTAACGAATACTATAAACACCTTTCCACAGAAATATCACCACACCTGACCAAACTCTTCAATCACGCTACCACCACAGGTTCATTCCCTAAAGACATGTTGCAATCCATCGTAACGACTATACCAAAACAAGGTAAAGACCCCAAACTTGTCCAAAACAACAGGCGAATTTCGTTACTCAATACCTACATAAAACTATACGCGAAAATCATATCCCGAAGAATCCTCCCCTACCTACCCACCCTAATACACCCGGATCAAGTAAGTTTCTGTCAGGGCAGGGCTGTGGAACGGACAGGTAGGCCTAGTGGCAGGGGAACGCACTGACTGACGACAACCACCACCAACAGACCGTAGGCCCTCAGGGCGCGGAGTCTAAGTCCCAGGCTGCCCTTCACCAGGGCCCCTGATGGTGGGGATGGACTTGACGCAGCCAGGAACCAGGTCGCGGCCCCCGAGACACCCCGGCTACGGTAATGGCCGCCGCCAATGGCGTGTAGCTGGTAGGAATGACAATAGCGTAGTCAGGCAGGCCGGGTCGACAACAACGGGACAAAACGATACAGAACAGTAGACAAGAATCACAGGTCACGGGCCGGGTTCAGCAACGGAAGGTCAGATCAAAGGAAAACACAGAGAATGGTCTAGTCACAAGCCGAGTCAGATACCAGAAGAGTCACGAGAGTATACACAGAGCTGTAGCAACACAAAGACACAAGACACAAGTGCAAAGAGCATGTGCGGATCACAGGCTTATATGTACTCAGCCACACCCCTCTGGGGGATGGACCTCAGAGACCTGAAGGCATAAAAGACTCCCACCATGCTCTGCAGAAACCCAAGATGGATGCCAGTACATGAAGCCGCACAGTCTCTGGGAAAAGGTAGGACCTTGACAGTACCTCCTCCTCAAGCGCCCCTCCCCCTCCGCGGCTCAACAAAAGGCTTCAGAGGAAAGCGGGCATGAAAAGCGCGGAGGATGGCAGGGGCATGGACATCCGCAGAAGGAACCCAGGAGCGTTCCTCGGGACCATAACCGCGCCAATGAACCAGGAACTGCACCCGACCACGCACCAATCGAGAGTCCAGGATCCGGCTCACCTCATACTCCTCATGACCGTGGCCGAGGCAGAGAGGCAGTGAAGCGATTGCAGACCAGAGGCTTCAACAGGGATACATGGAAGACATTGGAGATCCGCATCCCAGGAGGAAGAGCAAGAGCATAGGCCACCGAATTCACCTTGCGGAGAATGCGAAAAGGGCCAACAAAACGGGGGGCTAGTTTAGGTGTGGGCACCCGCAGATTGAGGTTGTGAGTAGATAACCACACCCGATCGCCGACCTGGTATGAAGGAGCGGGCAGCCGTCTGCGATCAGCCTGGAACTTGTGGCGCTGTGCCGAGTCCCTCAAGGACCTCAGGATCTGCCCCCATGAAGAACGCAGGGCAGCAAGGTGGTTCTCCACAGCCGGAATGTCCGGTGGTGAGAACCTCTCAGGTAATACCGCAGGTTGGAACCCATAGTTGGCCATGAAGGGAGACATCCCGGAGGAGGAGTTGACAGCCAAGTTCCTGGCAAACTCTGCCCAAGGCAGGAGATCGACCCAATTTTCCTGATGGTCCGAGATATAACAACGAAGGAATTGTTCCAAGGCCTGGTTGGAACACTCCGCAGCCCCATTGGACTGCGGGTGGTAGGCTGAAGAGAAGGAGAGCCTAATGCCCAACTGGGAGCAGAAGGCGCGCCAGAACCTGGACACGAACTGACTCCCGCGGTCCGAGACAATCACCTTGGGCAACCCATGCAGGCGAAAAATCTCCCTAGAAAAAACCGTGGCCAGTTCTTGTGCTGTTGGTAATTTCTTGAGTGGAATGCAATGGCACATTTTGGAAAAACGATAGACGACCATGAGAATGACCATATGACCCCGAGACACAGGGAGGTCTACAATAAAGTCCATGCCCAGGTGTGACCAAGGACGCTCCCCATTGGGAATGGGTTGCAGAAGACCCATTGGAAGATGCCGTGGAGGTTTATTCTGGGCACAGATCGAACATGCCGCTACATAAGAGGCAATGTCGGCACGGAGAGTTGGCCACCAGAATAAACGAGAGACGACCCAAGACAACTGGTTCCTCCCCGGATGCCCGGCAGTTTTGGAGTTATGGTAGGTATGCAGCAGACGGGTGCGCAACCCCTTGGGTACAAAACATCTACCCTCCGGTCTCTCGGGAGGAGCATCAGTTTGAGCCGCCAAAATCTGCTCCCCAAGGGGAGAAGTCAGACTGGTGCGAATGGCAGCCAGGATCTGATCCGGAGGTATGACCGAGGTTGGCTCAGAGTCCTCCCTGGACAACTCAGATTATTGCCGTGATAATGCATTAGCCCTGACATTCTTGGAACCAGGCAAATAGGAGACCACATAGTTGAACCGCGACAAGAACAAGGCCCATCTGGCCTGACGGGGTGTCAATCTCTTGGCCTCCGAAAGATAAGTCAGGTTTTTATGATCGGTAAGAATGAGGACCGGAACCGCGGAGCCCTCGAGCAGGTGCCTCCATTCCTTGAGAGCCAGAATGATTGCCAACAACTCCCTATCTCCAATCTGGTAGTTGTACTCTGCAGAGGAAAGCTTCCTGGAGTAGAACCCACAGGGAAGTAGGGGTTCATCGGGCGACCGACGTTGAGACAGGAGAGCGCCTACTCCCATCTCGGATGCATCAACCTCGAGGACGAAGGGTAATCCAGGATTGGGATGAGACAGTATCGAAGCTGAAGCGAAGATGGATTTCAGAGCCTTGAAAGCTACGATCGCCTTGGATGGCCACTCATGAGGATTACTGCCCTTCTTGGTTAGGTCTGAGAGAGGCTTTGCCAGCATGAAGAAGTTCCTGATGAACTTCCGATAGTAGTTGGCGAAACCCAAAAAGCGCTGAATGGGCCAAAGACCATTGGGATGAGGCCACTGCAGAACCGCCGCAACCTTCTGAGGGTCCATGGAGAATCCCTCCGCAGAAATGATGTAGCCCAAAAAGGTAACTTGGGATCCATGGAATTCGCACTTCTCGAGTTTACAAAAAAGTTAGTTCTCACCTAATCGTTGCAGCACCTGCTTGACATCCTGGATATGGGACTCCATGGAGGCAGAGTAAACCAGGATGTCATCCAAGTAAACTACCACGCACTGCTGCAATAAGTCACGAAGGACATCATTTATGAATTCCTGAAAAACCGCGGGCGCATTACACAACCCGAAAGGAATCACCAGGTATTCGTAGTGACCGGTTCTGGTGTTAAACGCGGTCTTCCACTCATCCCCCTGTTTGATCCGTACAAGGTTGTACGCCGCCCTAAGGTCGAGTTTGGTAAAGACTGTTGCTCCCTTAAGGCGGTCGAACAACTCAGTAATCAAGGGAATTGGGTAGGCATTCTTAGTGGTGATTCGATTGAGACCCCTATAATCGATGAAAGGCCTCAATTCACCACCCTTCTTCTTTACAAAGAAAAAGCCCACTCCTGTGGGAAGTAGACTTACGAATGTGCCCCCGGGAAAGCGCATCCACAACATACTCCTCCATGGCCTTATTCTCCACAACCGAGAGAGGATACACCCTGCCACACGGAGGAGTGGCACCGGGTTGCAAGGATATGGCGCAGTCGTAAGGACGATGAGCAGGTAAGGCACCAGCGCGTACCTTATCAAACACGTCCAGGTACTCCCCATAATCGGTGGGCAACGCAGAGTCCGAAGAGGCACACAACACCTTAACCGGCCCATGGATGTACCCGGCCCCACACTGTGGAGACCGCGAGAGAATCTCGGCCGTTCGCCAATTAAAGGTTGGATTGTGCGTCTGGAGCCAGGGATACCCCAAAACCACCGAATAGTGCGGAGCAGAAATTACCTGAAAACAGGCCAACTCCCTGTGAACAGCCCCAATAGCTACTTCAACTGGCATAGTCTCGTGGGTAACCTGCGGTGGTTGCAGGGGGCTGCCATCTATCGCCTCGAGAACCAATGGGGTAACTCGAGCCTGCAGGGGAATGGAGTGCTGGGCAGCAAACGAGCTGTCCATAAACAACCCGCCGGCCCCAGAATCTACCAATGCCTGGGCCGTCACCGAGCCCTCTGCCCAAGAGAGGACAATGGTGATCAGTGGTTTATCTTTGCGGAACGCCGGGGACGAGGAGACTCCACCCAAGATCTGTCCCTGACAGGATCTCAGGTGCGAGCGTTTCCCGGACAAACCGGACAGGACTGCCGAAAGTGCCACCAAGGCCACAGTGCAGGCAGCAACCCTCCCGGCGCCGAGCGGCCCGCTCTCCCTCAGAAAGGCGAGCAAACCCCAGCTGCTTGGGCTCACCACCAGACAATCTATCCCCAGGAGGCGTGGGAGGAGAGGGAGGAACGGGTGGGACAGAAAACACAGGTGCCAGTCGATTGGAAGGCCTCCGCAGGCGTTCCTTGAGTGAAGGCCTCTCCCTGAGCCTGGTGTCAATCAGGAAGGAAATTAGTGCTTCCAGCTCCACAGGCAATTCCTTGGCTGCAATCTTGTCCTTCAATGCATCAGAAAGACCCTGAGAAAACGCAGCCACCAGAGCCTCATTGTTCCAACCCACCTCTGCCGCCAGGGTACGAAACTCTATGGCGTACTCGGCAACGGTCCGTGAACCCTGATGCATAGACATGAGCAGCTTGGCAGCCGAGGCGGAGCGAGTCGGTACGTCGAATACCCTACGGAAGATGTCGACAAAACCGGAAAACTCGTGAATCACCGGGTCGTTCCTCTCCCATAAGGGATTTGCCCAGGCCAAGGCCTTTTCTGAGAGTAGCGATATTAGGAAACCCACCTTTGACCTCTCAGTCGGAAAAGCGTGGGGTATTAATTCGAAAAAAAATCCCCACCTGGTTGAGGAACCCACGACACTGACTCGGCTCACCCCCAAAGCACTGTGGAAGAGGGGCTGAACCAGTCATACCTCTGGGCGCCGCAGGTGCCGCAGCAGCAGCCGCTGCGGTAGGCGCAACGAGCGGAACAGCAGCGTGAGCAACCACCGGAGTGACAACCGGCCTAATAGCACCAGGAGTAAGGTGCGCGGTGCGTGCAAGCAGAGTTTGCAATGCCTGAGCGAACTGATCCAACAGGAGGTCCTGTTGATCCAGTCTGGCGACCAACATTGGAAGCGAAGACATACCTGCACCGTCAGGATTCATGGCACTTGTGTAATGTCAGGGCTGTGGAATGGACAGGTAGGCCTAGTGGCAGGGTAACGCACTGACTGACGAAAACCACCACCAACAGACCGAAGTCCCTCAGGGCGCGGAGTCTAAGTCCCAGGCTGCCCTTCACCAGGGCCCCTGATGGTGGGGATGGACTTGATGCAGCCAGGAACCAGGTCGCGGCCCCCGAGACACCCCGGCTGCGGCAATGGCCGCCACCAATGGCGTGTAGCTGGTAGGAATGACAATAGCGTAGTCAGGCAGGCCGGGTCGACAACAACGGGACAAAACGGTACAAAACAGTAGACAAGGATCACAGGTCACGGGCCGGGTTCAGCAACGGAAGGTCAGATCAAAGGAAAACACAGAGAATGGTCTAGTCACAAGCCGAGTCAGATACCAGAAGAGTCACGAGAGTATACACAGAGCTGTAGCGACACAAAGACACAAGACACAAGTGCAAAGAGCATGTGCGGATCACAGGCTTATATGTACTCAGCCACACCCCTCTGGGGGATGGACCTCAGAGATCTGAAGGCATAAAAGACTCCCACCATGCTCTGCAGAAACCCAAGATGGACGCCAGTACATGAAGTCTCTGGGAAAAGGTAGGACCTTGACAGTTTCATCCCTACCTGATGCTACCAGAAGAATTTTATCCCTCTTACACAATTTAGAAAGTACCAAGACCCCCTCCCTACTCCTATCTCTAGACGCAGAGAAAGCATTCGACCGGATACATTGGCAATTCATGCAACTCACACTTCAAAAATTCGGCATCACAGGTTGGATGCTGAATGCCATCTTGTCATTATATTCACATCCATCCACTAGAGTGCTGACAGATGGCACATTATCTGATCCCCTTGACATCTCAAACGGTATAAGACAAGGCTGCCCACTCTCCCCGATAATATTTACAATCCTTATTGAACCCCTAGCTTCCAAACTCAGAGAGGACCGAACATTTCCAGGAATCACACATCTTAACAAGGAACACAAAATCAGCCTATTTGCGAACGATATAATATTAATGATGACCAACCCAAAAAAATCCCTCCAAACGATTCGCTCACATCTACATACATATTCGACAGTTTCATACTACAAACTACTACTACTGAAAATTTCACATACCTAAGAATCGTTCATTGTCTACAAACAACTAGCCTACCCCACAACACTATGATACCAATTACAGCCTACCTCTTCTTCACCAAATCTCAATACCCAGGTAAGGGTATATCCACCTTCTATACATACCTCATAAACTTACAATTCACTCTACAAACAACCTCCCTAACCAATTGGGAAAAAATCCTATCAGACCAAATAACTTTAAAATGTTGGGAAAATACCTTCAGCGTTACCTATAAAGCTACCCGATGTAGCTCCCACTGGGAGTCATATCTAAAAATACTCCACTAATGGTACCTGACCCCGGTCAAACTCTCCATCTACTACCCAAAACTATCTCCTACATGCTGGAGACAATGTGGTGAGCCAGGCTCAACACTACATATTCTGTGGTCATGCAAGTCACTTCATTCCTTTTGGAATAGTACTTTTCAATTAATATCCGAAATAAACAAAATTGTGATAGCCCCGAACCCCTCATTAGCACTCCAACACATCGGAATCAAGAAACTCCCTCCCCACTCCCGAACAATTATCACCCACATACTCTTTGCCGCCAAAATTAATATCACTAGATTATGGAACACAAACAATACCCCCTCAATCACTTCACTAATTACAGACCTTAACACTCATAATTTGTCTATTGCAATATTGTATGCATGAATGAACCATATCTCTTCTCCCTGTTTCTTTTTTTTTTTTCCTGTTTATCTCTGAAAAACTTTATAAAAATATTGAAACATAAAATAGACATAAAACTACATGGATAATGTTAACTATTGTCAATAAAACAGTTAATATCGAACTCTATATTGAGTACCCTTGGATATGAGGTATCGAGTTCGAATATCCATTTTGACTCTTGCTGTGAAACTGCCCTCTTTTTATTCATTCCTCTTTAATGTGTTTTGGTGATATCTATCTCTGCAAACTTAAGTGATGAGGGATCTCTGTTATGGCAGAGGCGGTAATGCTTGGATAAGGAATGTTCCTTATATCCCTTCTTAATATTATTAACATGTTCTCTTAAGCAGTCTTTTAATTTTCTTGTCGTTCGGCCCACATACTGCTTGTTGCAGGGGCACTGGAGTAAATATACAACATATTTGCTATTACATATGATGAAACTGTCTATGGTAAATGTTCTTCCTGTTGATGTGGAACTGAAGGTGTCCAATTTCCTTTTCCTGGTTCTATTACAGCGACAGATTACACACTTATTACATGGGAAGAACCCTTTTAATTCTGCAAAGAAAGTAGCGTTGATAGGAGGGTTGATCACATTTGGGGCTATTCTGTTACGTAAAAGCATAGCTTTTCTAAAAGTGATCTCCGGCCTATCTGGTAAATAGTTTGATAGCGTAGGGTCTGCTTTTAATATCTTCCAATTGTCTTTAATAATTTTTACAACCGCTTTATGTTGTATCAAAAAATTCGTAACAAAGGGACATGATTTGTGTGGTCTTTGTTTGATCTCTTTGTTCAAAATATTATCTGTCAATCATAGCAACCTCATTAATGGTGTTATTGAGTATACTCTCATCATATCCTTTTTCTGAAAATCTATTTTTAAGGATAGCAGCCTGGGATAGATGGGTGTCAATACTAGTGCAGTTTCTCCTGATCCTGAGAAATTGACCTCTTGGAATGTTTCGTAGCCAGATAGAATGGTGACAACTATTGAAGGGGATGTAACTATTTCTGTCTGTTGACTTGAAGAAAGATTCAGTTATAATCCTCCCTCCTTGGTTAAACAGTGTTAGATCAAGGAAATGTACACTCTGGGTGCTGTATTCATAAGTCAGTTTAATATTGAGTGTATTGTGATTTAAAGTGCCAAACAAATTTACCAGTGTCTGCTCATCGCCATTCCAAATTAAAAATATATTGTCTATATATCGTCTATAAAATGAGAGCTCTGGCCAGTCTCTGCCATATATTCTATCTTCCACCTGGCCATGAATAGGTTGGCTAGGCTGTGAGCAAATTTAGCTCCCATTGCAACACCTTTCTTTTGTAGATAAAATTGGTTGTTAAACCAAAAATAATTCTTGGTCATCGCAAATTCTAGAAGTTCGAGTATAAAATCTTTATGAAAAAAGGACATACCAATAAAATAATGTAAAACTTGTTTGGTGTCACGCAGATATGATGGTGTTTTTGTGACTAAAGGTTGCAGGAAATGATCTATGTACTCCCCTGCCCTTGAGCACAATGATGCGATTCCGCTGATGATGTGTCATTGTGCTCAAGGGCAGGGGAGTACATAGATCATTTCTCGCAACCTTTAGTCACAAAAACACCATCATATCTGCGTGACACCAAACAAGTTTTACAAGATATCAGAAATATAACTATGGAGCCCAAAACATTCCTTGTTACTGCAGATGTCACGTCACTATATACCAAGGGTCTGCAACCTTTAAGACATAAAGAGCCACTTGGACCCGTTTCCGAAGGGAAAAAAAGACTGGGAGCCGCAAAACCATTGCAACATTTAAAACAAATCCGACACTGCATATATTGTTTCTTACCTTAATGCAGTGGTGGGCAACCTTTTTTTTCCAACTGAGCCAAATCTCGCCAAAACCACGATTTAAATTTATTTTGAGAGCCACATTTTTAAAACTGAAAATACATCCCCCATATAGTAATTCATCCCCCATAGTAATTCATCCCCCATATAGTAATTCATCCCCCATAGTAATTCATCCCCCATATAGTAATTCATCCCCCATATAGTAATTCATCCCCCATAGTAATTCATCCCCCATATAGTAATTCATCCCCCCTATAGTAATTCATCCCCCCTATAGTAATTCATTCCCCATATTGTGTCAATTCACTTACCTTTGCTCCGCGCGTTCCTCTCGCCGTGTTCCCGCGCCGTTCTGGTCTTCAGGGCGGACTGTGAGAGGAGAGGAGTTCGTCACGCTGCCCCGCCTACATCCTGACAGCCAATGTTTGCCACGCTCCGCGAGCCGGATTAAAAGGTCTTCCGGGCCGTAGTTTGCCCATTGCTGGGCTAGCTGCAGAGTCCTGACTTTTGGGGAGGCCGCCCGAGAGGAGGGAGGGGAGCGGGCGCCCGGCACACAGAAGAGCCGCATTAAAATGTGTAAAGAGGCTGCATGTGGCTCGCGAGCCGCGGCTTGCCGACCACTGAGCTACGGCAACCCTATTGCCTGTCACCTGGTGGGCAGTGTGCTCCGGAGCCGCAGAAAAGGTGAAAAAGAGCCGCATGCAGCTCTGGAGCCGCGGGTTGCAAACACCCGCTATATACGAACATAGACAACAATGATGGTATGGAGGCAGTACGTTTTTATTTGAATGATTTTATTGGTATGTCCTTTTTACATAAAAATTTTATACTTGAACTTCTAGAATTCGCGATGACCAAGAATTATTTTTGGTTTAACAACCAATTTTATCTACAAAAGAAAGGTGTTGCAACGGGAGCTAAATTTGCTCACAGCCTAGCCAACCTATTCAAGGCCAGGTGTGAGGAAGATATAATATATGGCAGTGACTGGCCAGAGCTCTCATTTTATAGACGATATATAGACGATATATTTTTAATTTGGAATGGCGATGAGCAGACACTGGTAAATTTGTTTAGCACTTTAAATCACAATACACTCAATATTAAACTGACTTATGAATACAGCACCCAGAGTGTACATTTCCTTGATCTAACACTGTTTAACCAAGGAGGGAGGATTATAACTGAATCTTTCTTCAAGTCAACAGACAGAAATAGTTACATCCCCTTCAATAATTGTCACCATTCTATCTGGCTACGAAACATTCCAAGAGGTCAATTTCTCAGGATCAGGAGAAATTGCACTAGTATTGACACCTATCTATCCCAGGCTCCTATCCTTAAAAATAGATTTTTAGAAAAAGGATATGATGAGAGTATACTCAATAACACCATTAATGAGGTTGCTATGATTGACAGATAATATTTTGAACAAAGAGATCAAACAAAGACCACCCAAATCATGTCCCTTTGTTAAGAATGTTTCGATACAACATAAAGCGGTTGTAAAAATTATTAAAGACAATTGGAAGATATTAAAAGCAGACCCTACGCTATCAAACTATTTACCAGATTGGCCGGAGATCACGTTTAGAAAAGCTATGCTTTTACGTAACAGAATAGCCCCAAATGTGATCAACCCTCCTATCAACACTACTTTCTTTGCAGAATTAAAAGGGTTCTTCCCATGTAATAAGTGTGTGATCTGTCGCTGTAATAGAACCAGGAAAAGGAAATTGGACACCTTCAGTTCCACATCAACAGGCAGAACATTTCGCGGGGCCTGAGCATGGCGGCAGGGGAGAGCTCGATGTAGGAGCTCTTGGACGGAGCTCCATTGTCTGACCTCCCCAAGCCTCCAGGTCTATCCCCTCAGGCATGTTAAAGCCCTGTGGCGTGGGACTTACCCTGGCCTGACGGCTCCCCGTGGAGGAGAGGTGGATGCTTGCGTGAGGAGAGAGGGGAGCGGCTGGAGACCGGTGGCGAGAGAGTCCCTGGATGCTGGGAGACGAAGGAAGCCGGCGCGATCACGTGACCGGTCGCAAGGCACCACTGGGAGATCAGGAAGCCGGCCGGCCGGCGTCCTGCAGTGAGAGAGCAGCACCGACCTGTTTGCCGGTGGCCGATTCATTCTCCCCCTACCCCCCTGAAACCCCTCGAGCTTAGAGTAAAGCGGGAGGAGAACTATCGAGACCTGGACAAGGAGATCGAGGAGACCCTGGGGAGTTCCCCCCCATGAACGGACCTTAGGGGAACTGAGCGAGAAAGCATTCAGCCGGGTCACAAGAAGAAAACATATGAGGAGGGTGAGTGACCATGGCTGAACTTTGACTTGCATTGGTGTGAAGTACTGTGTTGACCCCTAAAGAGAAGTAGGGTGTAAGTGAAAGGGGGGACCCCCGGAGACTGTATAAAAGGTGGAAGAGGTCCGTGGAAAGAAAAGCTTAAAAAACCAGCAGGGGGATAGGCCAGAGACTTGAAAGTTAAAGAATTGCTTTCCCTCCCTACCCACGAATTTATAAAGGAGTATAAGAAGAATAAGAGCTACAGGGAAAAATGAAAAATAAAAATGTAAAAGGAAGTGGGCTTAAAGGGTCCCAGACTGGTACAATTAAAAAATACACCTCCCAAGGAAACGTAACCCCAGAAAGACCCCAGAGCAGGATTGAAAAAGGAGAAGCAGATCTTAGTATGGAAAGTAGTCCTAGAGTATCATTAGGCCTTGATACTAGTAACCAGCAAATACCAGGCAATATAGAGATAGAAAAAGATCTACAAATACCTAATAAAAAAGAAATGGCAGAAATGTTTAAAGAATTGGAGAAAACAATAAAACAAGAAATGGTAAATATCCGCAGTGATCTGGGACACCTGTTGGAGAGAGTTGAAGAAACGGAGGAGAAAGTTAAAAGTCAGACCCAGGCTATCTCTGAACTAGAAAAATAAATAACACTGTTCAACAAATTTTTATTTTTTGCCAGTTTTGGAAACAAAAGGATCCATTTCTTAATGAATTTCACATTCTGAGTTCAAATATAACAATGAAATTTGTCAATTGGCTCTAGTTTTTCTGTAAACGGAAAGTTTTCTACTATAGGCGTAATGACTACATAATGCACAATAATTATATAGATAGATGTCTTTCCACAAATATAAAGCAAGTGATATTGACTACATAAACAAAGCCTAAATGGCATAATATATTGCATAGGATTACCAAGAAAAATTATAGCCATAAGCTAAGTTGAATCATTTTAATACTTAGGATTCTCACTAGTTTTGTCTTCAGTTTGTGTCGGTTTTGCTTCTCTTGGCTTTTCTCTTGTATTCGAGGAAAGGGCTATCTCTTACAACTGCACGTGACTACACGCTTCAGGTTCTTCCTCACTTGACTCAACCACGAAGGATTCTGGTGCTTTAGGAATTGGTAGCCCCTCTCCATGAGGAACTGGACGTATTGCCGATGGAATATTTGGATAGTGCACAGATAACTTTTTCTTCTTATTTAGCCCTTTTACAATTGGAGACACCATACAAAAGTAACAATTACTAACATGATCTGTTGGCTCTCTCCAAATCATTGGCACAGCGAAAGGCATAGATGCCTTTTTTCCATTCAACCATTGCTCCAGTGCCGTCCCACAAGAATTGCAGCATATATGTGGTGCCCAGCTCTTGTCCTGGTCTCCTATCTTGCAGCCAAAATACAAGTTGTAGGCTTTCTTAATCATTCCTGTTATCCTCTTTTTTGTGAGATAAAAGTTATTTCACCGCAGATATAGCAGAAATTATCTGCTTTATTCACACAAGTTCGAGGCATTACTGAGTAGCCTATATAAGCATAAAACGAAATGTAAAGACACTGTCGAACTACAATCAGCTACAGATACTGCAGCTTTTATGCAGTGAAGTGATGCAATTAAAGGCTAATATTGCATCATCTCAGTATACATGCAATTTTCTATTGGTCACCAGTATCAATTGCGCAATATGCAGCTGAAGTTGCATCATAATTTTGAATGGCTTACGTCATTAGATGGGTGAATATATCATGGAAACTAGAGCCAATCAACATTTTTTAGGGTCATTTTCGTTTTCAGCACCCCAAAATTATGTAAGATTAGCTAATTTTATGCCCAAAACTTTTTACCTGTTGAACAGTGTAATTAACATAGGGAAAGCCCAAGAAAAATTGTTATATAAGGCTGAGATACAAGAAAACAAAGACAGGAAGAGAAACGTCTTGTTACGAGGGGTCCCAGAGAACTCAAAGGGAGAAAGTCTGCAAGAGGTGGTTTGTAAAATATTAACCGTTTCAATACCGTGCAATTTTACACCTACCTGCCCAGGCCATTTTTCAGGTTTCAGTGCTCTCACACTTTGAATGACAATTGCGCGGTCATACAACACTGTACCCAAACTAAAATTTTATCATTTTCTTCACACAACTAGAGCTTTCTTTTGGTGGTATTTAATCACCGCTGGGGTTTTTATTTTTTGCTAAATTAACAAAAAAAGACCAAAAATTTTGAAAAAAAACACATTTTTCTTTGTTTCTGTTATAAAAGTTTACAAATAAATAATTGTTCTTCATAAATTTCGGCCGAGATGTATTCTGCTACATGTCTTTGGTGAAAATAACCCAAATTAGGATGTATTTTTTAGTTTGTAGGAAAGTTATAGAGTTCACAAACTATGGTATACATCTGAATATTGATCAATCCTGAAGTACTGACAGCCAATCTAATTTCTTGAGGTCCAAGAATGTCAGAATAGTACAGATATCCCCAAATGACCCCTTTTTGCAGAGTAGACAGTCCGACCTACTTCATAAGAGACATGGCGAGTTTTTTGAAGTTGTATTTTTTTGTCATAATTTTTCGGAAAATGAAAAAATTATTTTCACTATTTTTTTTTTCACATACTGTCACCAGTGCAGTACAGCGTCATCATATAACTGGCATGGCGGTGAACAGGGACACTGACTGGTGACAGTATGAAAAAAAAAATATATATATATATATATATATTTTTTTTTTTTTTATTATATTTAATTTTTTATTACATTTTTTTTTATTTTTTTAAGATTTTTTTTTCATATTTTACTGTGACCAAAGTAGCACAATGTTACCATAGTAACATTGTACTACTTTGGGGAAGTGATCAGTATTTTTTTTTTTTTTTTTATTACACAGTTTGCTTATAGCAAAGAATTACTTTGCTATAAGCAAGCATTTACCTGAATGAAATCGATTCATTCAGCTTTTTTTTTTTTTTTTTTTTTTTGTGCTTAGCTGTGATTTGGTCACAGCTAATCACATGACATGTGCATGTGATTAGCTGTGACCATTCACAGCTAGGCACTAGTATACAATGGATGGCATCATGAATGAAGCCATCCATTGTATACAACTGTCATGTGACCTGCTGTGATTGGTCACAGCAGGTCACATGGTACCAGCAACGGGAGCCGGTACTCGGATCTGTCATCGGCCATGTCCGAGGTGCACGGCCGGTGACAGATCGCACTGCTGCGCCGCTCTGCATTAGCGCAAACTGCGCATGTGCGGGAGCATGCCAAATGGTGTGCACCCGGAGTGCAGAGACACATTTGAAGCCGCCAAACGGCCATTGGCCGGGCGGCTAATGGTTAAATACTATAACAGACAGCTCTGAAATGGAAAGGACTAAAATAGAAGGAACCTTTAGAAAAGGAAAAATTCAGAGAACTCTGGGGAAAGAAAGGCCGAGAGATATACTAGTTAAATTTTATGAGCTTCGGGATAAAGAAAAAATCTGGAAGAAGATCAAGGGAAAATCAGTAATTAAGTATGAAGGAGGAGACATACAGATATATGTGGATCTGGCCCCAGAGACTCTGTGGAGAAGGAGATCTTTGAGACCCCTATTGGAAAGGTTGAAAGAACATAATGTGCAATATAGATGGGGGACTCCCGAATGCTTAATAGGATGGAAAAATGGGACTACAGCATACCTCAGGTTTCCAGAAGATTTGAAAAATTTTTGTGACAGTTTAAAAATCCAAAGAATGGAAATCCCTGGCTGGGAAGAAGAACAATGGGAAAATAGAACGAAGAGAAAAGAGGACTGGCAATTTGTGGGGGGGGAGGAGGCGGGGGGGAGGAGGCGGGGGAGAGGGATGGAGGAGGAGAAATAGGGGGTTATTTTTTTGGTTTTTTTTTTCTCTCTCTCCTCTATCTCTTTCTGCCCTCACCCTACCGTCCTTGTTTTACTGTGCCTGAGATAAATCTGGGTAGGACTTGGGGGGTTATGGGGAGGTTAGACAAGGGGAAAGTCGTCCATGGACGGAGTTTCAGCCCAAGGATCAAATCAAAAGTGGATTTTATTTTCCATAAATGATTAGTAGGCAAATGATAGGCCTAAAAAGAGGGGGGAGGGATGGGGGGAGGGAGGGGGTTGGAAGGTTGGGAGGGTGGGAAATGGGAGAGGGTTTTTTTTTTCTGCAAGATAAAAGATATAAAAGCAAGTGAGAAGGGAGAAGGAGGAGAGGAAAAGAAGGGAGGAGAAGAGGAAATGAGAAAAGGGGAGAGAAAAGAAAAATATAGATGGAGGAGAAAAGAGGAAATTTAAGGAAGATGGAAGAGATTCAGTTTATAACATATAATGTAAATGGGTTGAACTGCCCTGGGAAAAGATATAGATTATTTAAAGAACTACACCATAGGGAAGCCTCGGTGATATTTCTACAGGAGACACATCTTGAGATAAAATCAAATGTTAGGCTGAGGTCTAGAAATCATCCAACATGGTATTACGCAGACTCCCCGGTTAAAAGAGCAAAAGGGGTAGCAATAGGTTTGGCAAAGAATATTAGGTTTGAGTTGGAAGATAGAAAAACAGACCCAGAGGGGAGATTCTTGTTTTTAAAGGGCAAGTTACAGGAGATCGAGTGTACACTGGCCAATATCTACTGTCCTAATAAAAGACCGGAGGCGTATCTGAAAAAAGTGTTGAGGAAGTTGATGGACTTTAAAAAAGGACATCTGATTCTGGCAGGGGATTTTAACTTTTGTATGGAACCACAAAGGGACGCTACCTCCCATATACAGAGAGAGGGAAGTAGGGCCCTGAAATTATTGAAAAAAGAATTACATATAAGTCAATTGGTAGATGCCTGGAGAATTACACATATGCAAGATAGAGATTATACTTTTTTTCAAACATGCGTAAGAGGTATTCAAGATTAGATCATATATTAATAGAACATCAACTAATTGATCATCTGGTCAAGGTAGAAATAGAGACAATATCTCTATCAGATCACGCCCCAGTTATTATGAAAATGGAATGGGGGAGGAGGAAAATCGGAGGGCTGGGATGGAAATTGAATGAGACACTCTTAGTAGAAAAGGAAATAGCTCAGTAAATAGGGGAGGAGATCGAACGCTTTTTTAAGGAGAATGAGACAGGTGAGGTATCAACAGCCACAGTGTGGGAATCTCATAAGGCATATATAAGAGGAATATTAATAGCGATCGGGGCAAGAAAGAAAAAAGAAAGAAAATGAGTGGGCTCTTAGAAGAAATAAGAAAATTAGAACAAATACATAAGAATAGAATAACAAAAGAAATAGAGCTGAAGTTAAAAAAAAAGAAAGAAGAATTGGAAGAAGTGATAGAAGAGGAGAGGAGAAAAGTATATAATAGAGTTTTTAGTGAGAGATATAGATGGGGAGAAAGACCTGGAAAGTATCTGATGAGAGCCCTGAGGAAAGAAAGAAAAATAGAAATTATATAGAAAAAATAAAAGATGTTAAAGGAAACCTGATGCATTCAAATAAAGAGATCATAAAAGTCTTCATAGAATATTACAGGAAACTGTACAATATAAGTCCCCTGGAAGGTTCAGAAAATATAGAAAGTGAGAAGAATCAAAAAAGAAAGAAATATCTGGAGACGGCTGGGTTAATAAAAATTAAGCGAGGATCAATTGAACTCCCTAGATGCAGATATCTCACAGGACGAAATAAAATTAGCAATGAAGGGGACAGTGTCGGGGAAAAGTCCAGGACCAGATGGATATACAGTGAGATATTATAAAAAAATTTGTGAAATTTTAGTACCAAAACTTAAAAATTACATGAATGCACTAGGTGGAGAGATGGAAGTAAGAAGAGAATCATTACAAGCCCAAGTTGTGCTCATTCAAAAAGAGGGAAAAGATGCCTCACAGTGTTCGAGCTGTAGACCTATTTCATTATTAAACACCGACACTAAGTTGTACGCAAAGGTCTTATCAAATAGATTGAAAGAGCTAATGCCTGAATGGATACATGAGGATCAGGTGGGCTTTGTCCCAGGGAGGGAGGGTAAAGAGAATGGGTTACGATCATTGATGTTAATCCAAAAAAGTAAAAAGGGAAAAGAACCGGTGGTGTTACTCTCTATAGATGCTGAAAAAGCGTTTGACAGAGTGAACTGGAGATTCATGATGGATACTCTAGAAGCCTTGGGAATTGGGCCTAGGATGAGAGAGTGGATAGGAAAGTTGTACAGATACCCTTCTGTGGTTATTGGGGTAAATGGGGAGAGGTCAGAACCCATTGAGATGTCAAACGGAACAAGACAGGGATGCCCATTGTCCCCATTGTTGTATGTTATATCATTAGAACCATTGTTGTCAACAATAAGGCTGAATAGAGATGTAAAGGGAATCCAGATAGGGGACACAGAACATAAAGTTACTGCTTTTGCAGACGACTTGCTGTTCTACGTAGGAAATCGTAGGATAACACTTCCAAACTTAATGAAGTCATTAAAGGAATATGGAGAACTGTCAAACCTAAAGATTAATCCAACAAAAACGGAGATTCTAAATATAATTATCTTAAAAGATACAAAAGGAATTTCCCTTTAAATGGAAAAACAGAGATATAAAATACCTAGGAGTAAAACTTACAGCCTCATATAAACATCTATATAAATTAAACTATATTTCATTGATTAATGAGATTAGAGAGGAGTTAAAAATATTGGAGGGAGGAACCCCGACATGGATAGGCCGTATTAATCTGGTAAAAATGGTAATAGTACCAAAAATTATATATAGATATCAAATGATCCCAATTAAACTCCCAGAGATCTTTTTTAAAATAATTAAGAAACTGATAACAAAATACACATGGAGGAATAAAAAACCAAGAATGTCATACGAGCTGTTGAGTAGGAGGAAAGAAAGAGGTGGTTTAGGGCTCCCAGACTTTAAAAGATATTACAAAGCTGTAATATTGGCAAGAACCATAGATTGGATATATAATTATAAAAAAAGCTGGGTGAGAATAGAGAATGAACTCAGTGGAATAGACCTGGGTAGGGTGATATGGGTGCCAACACAGTATAGGGGTTTAAATGATAATGTAAATACATACACTTTGAATGTTTTAAAAATTTGGGATAATTTACACAAAAATATGAAATGGACTTTTAATTCAACACTGATTCCACTAAAAAACACGGAGTTTTTTCCCCCAGGCAGAGAAGAAATAGGAGGGAGGTGGTTTAAAAAGGACAAGGTGCAATTAAGAGATATTTTGGTGGGGGATGAAATAGGATCATTTGGAAAATTGAAAAAAAAAGAGGGAGAGATCTTCACTAAACTAGATGCATGGCGGTATTTTCAATTGAGGTGTTTTGTTGGAAGTTTGCCAAAACCTTTAAGGACGAGACAATTGGAACTTGTTTGAAAAAGTATTGGGAACACGCGGTGATGGGAAACATGGGATTGCTAAAGTTTATAAAATACTCACTGAATTAGATACATACACAAACCCAACATATATAACAAAATGGGAAATGGATATGGGAGTTGTGATAGATGATGAAAAGCAGAGGAGAATGTATAGATTAACTCACGAGAACGTTTCTATGAGAGAAGTAGAGATGAACTATAAGTGTTTGACAAGATGGCACATTACACCAAATGTAGAAAATAAGATGTGTGGAGAGAGTTCACCACTGTGTTGGAGGGGATGTGGAGAAATAGGCACAATATACCATATATGGTGGGGATGCCCAAAAATCCAGATATTCTGGAAGACAATAATCCACTTGATAGGAAAAGTAACAGAAATAGACATAGATCTAGATCCAGAAGTATGTATTTTGCATAACATGGACATAACAGTAAATAAATATAAAAAATAAGGGATATGGTACTATATAAATGCTGCAAAAGCTCTGATACCCAAGTTCTGGCGGCGAATAGAGATACCGAAGGAAGAGGACTGGATTGAAAGAGTTGAGCAGATCAAAAAGATGGAAAGGTTGTGTCATATCCAAGAAGATAGGATGGAGGCTTATTATGGGAAATGGGAGAACTGGGAAAAAGCTAGATTATATATGAAGTATAGGAAAGAATAAAGAAAACAACAAAAAAACTTCACTTGCTGATATAAGAAGACGCAGAGAAAAGGTAGGATAGGCAGAGGGGAGTAGGGTGGGGGGTGGAGGTGGGAGGGAAATGTTGCATAGAGTAAATAAAGTAGAAATGTTGGATATTATAATATTATAAAATATATTTTATATATATATATATATATATTGTGATGATGAAATGTATTTAAAATGAAAAATTAATAAATATTTAAATTATAAAAAAAAAAAAAAAAAAAAAACAGGCAGAACATTTACCATAGACAGTTTCATCACATGTAATAGCAAATATGTTGTATATTTACTCCAGTGCCCCTGCAACAAGCAGTATGTGGGCCAAATGACAAGAAAATTAAGAGACCGCTTGAGAGAACATGTTAATAATATTAAGAAGGGATATAAGGAACATTCCTTATCCAAGCATTACCACCTCTGCCATAACAGAGATCCCTCATCACTTAAGTTTGCAGGGATAGATATCACCAAAACACATTGGAGAGGCATGAATAACAAGAGGGCAGTTTCACAGCAAGAGTCAAAATGGATATTTGAACTCAATACCTCATATCCAAGGGGACTCGATATGGAGTTCGATATTAACTGTTTTATTGACAATAGTTAACATTATCCATGTAGTTTTATGTCTATTTTAAAGTCATTCGTGCCCACTATTGTTTTTCTATTTTAGATATAAATAATATCATTTAAATCATAGCTATTCTATTCTACATCGTCTAATTTTAGATTATTATCTATTTATATCTCTTATACTAACCCTTTTAACTACCTAGACTATATATGTCTTTTTACCTAAAAACTCAATATTTATATATTCATAGCTATCTTATTCTATATAGAGAATTTTGTTTTTATACTCAGAGCCACTTTATTCCATATGTAGAATTTTTATAAAATATTGTTTTTATCGGGGTTTTATATGGTTATTTTTATATGACATTATGAATACATGTACATTTTTTTTTGGTCATCGCAATTCCATTAGTTCAACATATGTATCTTATAATTTTTTTCGGAATTATTGCTCATTTTATTTTAATTTTATTTTAATTTTGAGGTAATTTTTTTTCTTTTATGCATATTTTAGGATTGTATTTATCTTTTTGTTTTACATACTGATCATGATTTTATTATGGTCAGTTTTTCTTTACCTACTATGTCTACTATGGATCAATAAATTACCTTTTAAAACGATATCACACCATTCTGGCATCCTTTCTTGGGACTTGGGAGTCCACCACCCACAGAGTCCTCAGGGAAGGGAGTCCAGCGGTGCAGTATCCAACCGGATGATCCAGAGGGAACCCCATAAAAGGATAGAGGTGCCCGGATGGAAGCCCAGAGATGATAGACGTGCCCATAAGAGGATTCCACTGAACCATGGAGATGATACATGTTTCTATATGTATATTGGAATTATGCATCTGGTGAGTGTATGATTCGAATATTTGATCACCAGAAGACTCACAGTGGATCACTTACTTTGTTTATATACATAGACTTTGGCACTGAGTAGTCACTTTTATATATATGCACTATTGTCTCTTTTTATTTATCTTTCTATTACAAGTGGGATTATATGCTCATTAAGACTGTGCAATTGTGATCATACTGTTAACAGACTATTTTCTCGATATATCAGTATTTACATTCTATATCTGATTGATATTGGAATAGTGCTGCGCCTTTGTTGTCAGTTTGGTTTAAAGAGGTTTTTGGTGCCTTTTCGGTGTACAGCAGCTTATGTTTAGCGCTCACCTTTACCTTTTTGCATGTTATTGAAGAGGTATGCTACTGGAACCAGCAAGGGAACCTTCCACTGTTATGTTGACAAAAACATGGGTTATAAATTCACTGACATCTTCATATGCATTTGTGTGTTGGAAATGAGTGCTTGCACTGTTGTGCTGCAATCCCTGCCTTTTTTTTCTTTCTACTTGATGCTAACTTTTCACAAAAGGATAGCGATGTGTATGATGTGTGGGCTGTTTTTGCCACCACGGCATAACCTTCTCTATGCTGCATAAGAAGGTGGGCCCTATGAGGGAATCATTGAGTTTCAGACAGTTTTGAACAGAGGTTCTGATTACTTACTATGCACTTCTGAATTTGGAAGCTAAATAGTTCATGCATGGTAGCAAATTCTGTAAATATTGGCAAAACAAATGGTCTCCTTAAGAAGCATTTCCTTAAAAGAGACAATCTGACGGCAATACACAGACAATAATGGCATATACAGGCAGATCAGTATATCTCACTGTATAAATAAGGGAGCTGTCTGTATACAGTCATGGCCGAAATTGTTGGCACCCTTGATATTTCTCCAGGAAATCATGTATTTCTCACGAAACGTATTGCATTAACACATGTTTTGCTATACACATGTTTATTCCCTTTGTGTGTATTGGGACAAAACAAAAAAAGGGAGGAAAGAAAGCAAATTCGACATAATGTCACACAAACCTCCAAAAATGGGCTGGACAAAAGTATTGGCACCCTTTCACAACTGCGGATAAATAAGAATGTTACAAGCATGTGATGCTCCTGTAAACTCACCTGGGGCAAGTAACAGGTGTGGGCAATATAGAAATCACACCTGAAAGCAGATAAAAAGGAGAGACGTTCACTTAACCTTTGCATTGTGTGTCTGTCTGTGCCACACTAAGCATGGACAACAGAAAGAGGAGACGAGAACTGTCTGAGGACCTGAGAACCAAAATTGTGGCAAAATATCAACAATCTCAAGGTTACAAGTCCATCTCCAGAGAACTAGATTTGCCTTTGTCCACAGTGCGCAACATTATCAAGAAGTTTGCAACCCATGGCACTGTAGCTAATCTCCCTGGTCGTGGACGGATGAGGAAAATTGATGAAAGATTGCAACGCAGAATAGTCCGGATGGTGGATAAGCAGCCCCAAACATGTTCCAAAGACATTCAAGCTGTCCTGCAGGCTCAGGGAGCATCAGTGTCAGCGCGAACTATCCGTCGACATTTAAATGAAATGAAACGCTATGGCAGGAGACCCAGGAGGACCCCACTGCTGACACAGAGACATAAAAAAGCAAGACTACAGTTTGCCAAAATGTACTTGAGTAAGCCAAAAGCCTTCTGGGAAAACGTCTTGTGGACAGATGAGACCAAGATAGAGCTTTTCGGTAAAGCACATCATTCTACTGTTTACCGAAAACGGAATGAGGCCTACAAAGAACAAAACACAGTACCTACGGTAAAATATGGTGGAGGTTCAATGATGTTTTGGGGTTGTTTTGCTGCCTCTGGCACTGGGTGCCTTGACTGTGTGCAAGGCATCATGAAATCTGAGGATTACCAAAGGATTTTGGGTCGCACTGTAGGGCCCAGTGTCAGAAAGCTGGGTTTGCGTCCAAGATCCTGGGTCTTCCAGCAGGACAATGACCCCAAACATACGTCAAAAAGCACTCAGAAATGGATGGCAAAGAAGCGCTGGAGAGTTCTGAAGTGGCCAGCAATGAGCCCAGATCTAAATCCCATTGAACACCTGTGGAGAGATCTTAAAATTGCTGTTGGGAAAAGGTGTCCTTCCAATAAGAGAGACCTGGAGCTGTTTGCAAAGGAAGAGTGGTCCAAAATTCCGGGTGAGAGGTGTCAGAAGCTTATTGATGGTTATAGGAAGCGACTGATTTCAGTTATGTTTTCCAAAGGGTGTGCAACCAAATATTAAGTTAAGGGTGCCAATACTTTTGTCCAGCCCATTTTTGGGGTTTTGTGTGACATTATGTCATATTTGCTTTTCTGCCTCTGTTTTATATTTGTTCCAATACATACAAAGGGAATAAACATGTGTATAGCAAAACATGTGTTAATGCAATACCTTTTTTGTGTGAAATACTTGATTTTCAGGAAAAATATCAAGGGTGCCAACAATTTCGGCCATGACTGTATGTCTGGGCTACATGCATATGTATCAGACGTGTAGCCCAATGATATATATTGGTAGATTAGTGGCATGTACATTCAGATCAGTGCTATATAAAGGCAACCTAGTAGCATACATAAGCAGGTAGGTGGCATATACAGGCAACTCAGTGGCCACATGCAGGAAATTCTGTCATATACAGGCAACTCAGTGTTACAATGCATGCAAAGCATACTGACATTTTGTTTTTGAACCATTGGGTGATTGAAGAGGAGTGTCCAGAAAAATGGTTCACTTGATTTATACAGTTTATCAGCAAGTGAAACATTTTTCTGGACACTAGGCACTCTTCTTCAATCACCCAAATGTTCCCTGCAGTAACACCTCCATTGTCGTTGTCAGAATGGTGACAGCCCTAGGCCCCAACGGAGTCTATCATCTACCACCTACAGCTGGGATATAACCCATTGGCAGCAATTCCCTCTATACCCTCCACACAGTAATGTGCTGCTAGGCAGCCTCCAGCAGCACCAGTCTAGCACTGTCTTCCACCCAAACCTGATTTAGTCTTTGAAAGCACTGTGTATTGTAAATAACTGCCATGTTTATTTTTATTAAAGTATTTTTCTACTTCTTTTTATTCTTTTTTTTCATGTCAGCACTGCTAATCTTCTAAAGCCACTCTTGTCTAATACATGCACTGCAGAAACTGCTGCATCACATTTTTCAGGAGTGGGTTCTTGGTGGTGACAACAGTGGAGCATGCCTGCAAAATAAGTTCCAGCATTTCCGCTTGTAGTTTTGTAATGCAGAGCATGTGACAAGGTGACAACCCAGAAGCACAAATGAGAGACATGGAAAGAGCATTGTCACCCAGTAACAGGGAACTTCTATACAGGGAAATCTATGGTTGGATCACAAGTTATTAATTTTATGAAAGCTGATGAATTAAAAATTCTGGTGCAATGCCTTAGAGGCTCCAGAAACAAAAATTAAATGCAAATTTTTTTACCTGCAAAAAAATGTGCATGTATTATTTTTTGTTAAAAGGTGAACTTATCCTTTAAATTGCATGCTTCTTAGTATCATTCATTTCCTGGAATGACAAATCCTTTGCCGCCATCCAGCTATGATTTCCCCTTTATACATAGGACTGCTTTCACACTACTCTGTTGCAAAAGCACATATGCATTTTTGCCGTGGTGCACAGTGGTTTTGATGCGTTTGTGTTGCATGATTCCCCTGGACATAGTACTTCCCAGAGGTGCATTGCGTTTTTACTGCGTTTAACAATTTATTTCATTTGGGGAGGTGCATTTTTAGTGCTGTTTTTCAACTGAACGAACATGCACCAAAAATGCAGCAAGCAGGACTTTAAGGCTGCTTGCACACTGCTCCGCTGCAAAAATGCATATGTGTTTGCTGTGGTGCATAGCACTTTTGATGCATTCTTGCCACATATGCATTGAGTTTTTCCCTGGACATAGCACCTCCCACAGGTGCATTGCGTTTTTGATGCATTTTGCCGCATTTTTTATGTAGCTTTCATTCATTTGAATGGGGAGGTGCGTTTTTGGTGCATTTCATTTAACTGAACAAATATGCACCAAAAATGCAGCAAGCAGGACTTTTAAAAGCACAAATGACCTGAAACTGACCAGTGTGAAGAGATCCGTAGGATTCAAAGGGATGCATTTTTCATTCATTTTTATTTATTTTTTTTTTTAACTGAACAAAAATTGATCAGTTTGAAATCAGCCTAAAGGACTGTGCTGTCTAGCTGATGATTCTAGTTGGCAACTACACATTCTTGCTATTTGTAGTGATTCATTCTAGAAAAAACACCAGGAACAGTACTACACTAGTACTACCTAGAAGACCCAACAGAGATCCAAAAAGTCACTAAAAAGTATAACAGCTCATGAATTTGCAGTTTACAAAAAAAAAAAAACATTTGAGCGCCACCATATGGCCAGAGGTGTACCTGTGAAAAGCAATAACAATGTTAATATTTCTATAAATAAAATACCGTATTTGCCGGCGTATAAGACGACTTTTTACCCCTTAAAAATCTTCTCAAAAGTCGGGGGTCGTCTTATACGCCGGTATAATATAAGAATGATAAATAAGAATGTTACAAGCATGTGATGCTCCTGTAAACTCACCTGGGGCAAGTAACAGGTGTGGGCAATATAGAAATCACACCTGAAAGCAGATAAAAAGGAGAGACGTTCACTTAACCTTTGCATTGTGTGTCTGTCTGTGCCACACTAAGCATGGACAACAGAAAGAGGAGACGAGAACTGTCTGAGGACCTGAGAACCAAAATTGTGGCAAAATATCAACAATCTCAAGGTTACAAGTCCATCTCCAGAGAACTAGATTTGCCTTTGTCCACAGTGCGCAACATTATCAAGAAGTTTGCAACCCATGGCACTGTAGCTAATCTCCCTGGTCGTGGACGGATGAGGAAAATTGATGAAAGATTGCAACGCAGAATAGTCCGGATGGTGGATAAGCAGCCCCAAACATGTTCCAAAGACATTCAAGCTGTCCTGCAGGCTCAGGGAGCATCAGTGTCAGCGCGAACTATCCGTCGACATTTAAATGAAATGAAACGCTATGGCAGGAGACCCAGGAGGACCCCACTGCTGACACAGAGACATAAAAAAGCAAGACTACAGTTTGCCAAAATGTACTTGAGTAAGCCAAAAGCCTTCTGGGAAAACGTCTTGTGGACAGATGAGACCAAGATAGAGCTTTTCGGTAAAGCACATCATTCTACTGTTTACCGAAAACGGAATGAGGCCTACAAAGAACAAAACACAGTACCTACGGTAAAATATGGTGGAGGTTCAATGATGTTTTGGGGTTGTTTTGCTGCCTCTGGCACTGGGTGCCTTGACTGTGTGCAAGGCATCATGAAATCTGAGGATTACCAAAGGATTTTGGGTCGCACTGTAGGGCCCAGTGTCAGAAAGCTGAGTTTGCGTCCAAGATCCTGGGTCTTCCAGCAGGACAATGACCCCAAACATACGTCAAAAAGCACTCAGAAATGGATGGCAAAGAAGCGCTGGAGAGTTCTGAAGTGGCCAGCAATGAGCCCAGATCTAAATCCCATTGAACACCTGTGGAGAGATCTTAAAATTGCTGTTGGGAAAAGGTGTCCTTCCAATAAGAGAGACCTGGAGCTGTTTGCAAAGGAAGAGTGGTCCAAAATTCCGGGTGAGAGGTGTCAGAAGCTTATTGATGGTTATAGGAAGCGACTGATTTCAGTTATGTTTTCCAAAGGGTGTGCAACCAAATATTAAGTTAAGGGTGCCAATACTTTTGTCCAGCCCATTTTTGGGGTTTTGTGTGACATTATGTCATATTTGCTTTTCTGCCTCTGTTTTATATTTGTTCCAATACATACAAAGGGAATAAACATGTGTATAGCAAAACATGTGTTAATGCAATACCTTTTTTGTGTGAAATACTTGATTTTCAGGAAAAATATCAAGGGTGCCAACAATTTCGGCCATGACTGTATGTCTGGGCTACATGCATATGTATCAGACGTGTAGCCCAATGATATATATTGGTAGATTAGTGGCATGTACATTCAGATCAGTGCTATATAAAGGCAACCTAGTAGCATACATAAGCAGGTAGGTGGCATATACAGGCAACTCAGTGGCCACATGCAGGAAATTCTGTCATATACAGGCAACTCAGTGTTACAATGCATGCAAAGCATACTGACATTTTGTTTTTGAACCATTGGGTGATTGAAGAGGAGTGTCCAGAAAAATGGTTCACTTGATTTATACAGTTTATCAGCAAGTGAAACATTTTTCTGGACACTAGGCACTCTTCTTCAATCACCCAAATGTTCCCTGCAGTAACACCTCCATTGTCGTTGTCAGAATGGTGACAGCCCTAGGCCCCAACGGAGTCTATCATCTACCACCTACAGCTGGGATATAACCCATTGGCAGCAATTCCCTCTATACCCTCCACACAGTAATGTGCTGCTAGGCAGCCTCCAGCAGCACCAGTCTAGCACTGTCTTCCACCCAAACCTGATTTAGTCTTTGAAAGCACTGTGTATTGTAAATAACTGCCATGTTTATTTTTATTAAAGTATTTTTCTACTTCTTTTTATTCTTTTTTTTCATGTCAGCACTGCTAATCTTCTAAAGCCACTCTTGTCTAATACATGCACTGCAGAAACTGCTGCATCACATTTTTCAGGAGTGGGTTCTTGGTGGTGACAACAGTGGAGCATGCCTGCAAAATAAGTTCCAGCATTTCCGCTTGTAGTTTTGTAATGCAGAGCATGTGACAAGGTGACAACCCAGAAGCACAAATGAGAGACATGGAAAGAGCATTGTCACCCAGTAACAGGGAACTTCTATACAGGGAAATCTATGGTTGGATCACAAGTTATTAATTTTATGAAAGCTGATGAATTAAAAATTCTGGTGCAATGCCTTAGAGGCTCCAGAAACAAAAATTAAATGCAAATTTTTTTACCTGCAAAAAAATGTGCATGTATTATTTTTTGTTAAAAGGTGAACTTATCCTTTAAATTGCATGCTTCTTAGTATCATTCATTTCCTGGAATGACAAATCCTTTGCCGCCATCCAGCTATGATTTCCCCTTTATACATAGGACTGCTTTCACACTACTCTGTTGCAAAAGCACATATGCATTTTTGCCGTGGTGCACAGTGGTTTTGATGCGTTTGTGTTGCATGATTCCCCTGGACATAGTACTTCCCAGAGGTGCATTGCGTTTTTACTGCGTTTAACAATTTATTTCATTTGGGGAGGTGCATTTTTAGTGCTGTTTTTCAACTGAACGAACATGCACCAAAAATGCAGCAAGCAGGACTTTAAGGCTGCTTGCACACTGCTCCGCTGCAAAAATGCATATGTGTTTGCTGTGGTGCATAGCACTTTTGATGCATTCTTGCCACATATGCATTGAGTTTTTCCCTGGACATAGCACCTCCCACAGGTGCATTGCGTTTTTGATGCATTTTTGCCGCATTTTTTATGTAGCTTTCATTCATTTGAATGGGGAGGTGCGTTTTTGGTGCATTTCATTTAACTGAACAAATATGCACCAAAAATGCAGCAAGCAGGACTTTTAAAAGCACAAATGACCTGAAACTGACCAGTGTGAAGAGATCCGTAGGATTCAAAGGGATGCATTTTTCATTCATTTTTATTTTTTTTTTTTTTTAACTGAACAAAAATTGATCAGTTTGAAATCAGCCTAAAGGACTGTGCTGTCTAGCTGATGATTCTAGTTGGCAACTACACATTCTTGCTATTTGTAGTGATTCATTCTAGAAAAAACACCAGGAACAGTACTACACTAGTACTACCTAGAAGACCCAACAGAGATCCAAAAAGTCACTAAAAAGTATAACAGCTCATGAATTTGCAGTTTACAAAAAAAAAAAAACATTTGAGCGCCACCATATGGCCAGAGGTGTACCTGTGAAAAGCAATAACAATGTTAATATTTCTATAAATAAAATACCGTATTTGCCGGCGTATAAGACGACTTTTTACCCCTTAAAAATCTTCTCAAAAGTCGGGGGTCGTCTTATACGCCGGTATAACATGACATGACACTTTTTAGGGGGGCGGCGCGGTACCGCCGCCGCCCCCCCCCTTCCCCTAACGGAAGGGACACTAAGTACAGGGGTGGGCAGGGCTATTTCTTACCTGGTTCCGGTCCCACGACGATCCGGTCCAGGAAGCGCGGCTGCGCCTTCAGTTCGGCCACTGGATGTTCGCGCGGCTGCTCGGCTCCGCCTCCTCACCAGCGATTGGCCGCCAGAACTGTAGCTCAGGAAAGGCACACAGGCGGCCAATCACCGGCGAGAGGGTGGAGCCGAGCGGCCGCGCGAAAATCGAGTGCAGGACCAGCAGGTAAGTGGTCAGTGTAGAGGTGCTGCTGCAACCACATATGCTGGCTGCAGCAGCACCATACGAGAACAGAGTCAGCAAGTGTCAGTGGGAGGAATAGTGCCCCATCATTGGTGTCACTGATACCAATGATGGGGCACTATTCCTCCCACTGATACCAATGATGGGGCACTATTCCTCCCGCTGATACCTATGATGGGGCACTATTCCTCCCACTGACACCAACGATGGGGCACTATTCCTCCCCCCCACTGACACCAACGATGGGACACTATTCCCCCCCCCCACTGACACCAACGATGGGGCACTATTCCACCCCCCACTGACACCAATGATGGGGCACTATTCCACCCCCACTGACACCAATGATGGGGCACTATTCCTCCCCCCCACTGACACCAACGATGGGGCACTATTCCCCCCCCCACTGACACCAATGATGGGGCACTATTCCACCCCCCACTGACACCAACGATGGGGCACTATTCCACCCCCCACTGACACCAATGATGGGACACCATTCCTCCCACTGACACCAATGTTGGGACACTATTCCTCCTACTGACACCAATGATGGGGCACCATTCCCCCCACTGATACTAATGATGGGACACTATTCCCCCCACTGATACCAATGATGGGGCACTATTCCCCCCACTGATACCAATGATGGGGCACTATTCCTCCCACTGACACCGATGATGGGGCACTATTCCTCCCACTGGTGTGCACTGGAAGAGGGGTAGTCTTATACGGCGAGTATAGCCCAAACACTACATTTTAGCAGGAAAAGTAGGGGGGTCGTCTTATACGCCCAGTCGTCTTATACGCCGGCAAATACGGTACATGAATATAATGGTGATTATGGTGGTTCACACTTTTCCCAGCAACACATCAGAATCGTAATCACACTCAAGTGCAAGTGTCTATGTTAAGTTAACAACACCCCAACACCCTGTGTGGTTCGGTGAATCAGATTGCATGGGTGTGAACACCCATGAGATTCAATTCCAGTGAGGAATAAAAAGGTGCATGCACCTTTTCCACGTATGTGGTGTAAATTGAGCAATTCAAAATGAATGACTCAAATCACATTGCAAAAAATCACATGAATTGAACAGGAATGCAGAGCAATTGCTCTCCAAATCACATGCGGTTTCCCGCCCACAATAGTTGGAACTGGCCCTTAGATAAAACTACAGGAAAACTGCTAAATACTCAGTTTAACCACTTGCCGACTGCAGATAGCTGAATGATGGCTTCACTTGCGGTCGGCCAGTTCTGGGAGGGTGTCATATGACATCCTCCCAGAATGCGCCTTCCCGCGCACCCTGGTGATCTCCATGTTCGCTGTGTCCTATGGACACAGCTGATCACGTGATGTGGTAACAGGCCAATCACAGCGGCCTTTTACCACGTGATCAGCCGTGTCCAATGACACAGCAGATCACCGGTAAATGCAGTTTCTGCAATACTGTCACAGCGTAAGGAAAGTACTACCGATAACCAGCAATTGTCTGAGGATGGATTGGCACCGATCATTAGGGCACTGAAGATCGGTGCCCAGCAGTGTGGCCCACCTGTGCCCAGCAGTGCCACCCATCAGTGCTGCCCAGCAGTGCAGCCCATTAGTGCTGTCTGCAGTGCCACCGATCAGTGCTCAGCAAAGCTGCCAGTCAGTGCCCAGCAGTGCCATCAGTGCCACCTATCAGTGCCCATCATTGTTGCATCAGTGCCACCTATCAGTGCCCATCATTGTTGCATCAGTGCCACCTATCAGTGCCGCCTCATCAGTGCCGCCTATCAGTGCAGACTCCCCAGCGTACATCAGTGGAGGAGAAAAAATACCTGTTTGCAAATTTGTATGATAGGAACAAAGTAAATAAAAATGAAAAAAGCTCTATTTGTGTGAAAAAAATGTCAAATGGGTACAGTTTTGCACGATCGTGCAAGGATTTCATCCCTATACCTAAAGGCAGTCAGGGTGCCATTCTCCAGTTCTTAGATGCCTGTGAATCCCTCCATGGATATGCCTCCCCAGACCATCACTGACCCACCTCCAGAACAGTCATGCTGAACAATGTAACAGGCAGCATAACATTCTCCACGACTTCTCCAGACCCTTTCACGTCTGTCACATGTGCTCAGGGTAAACCTGCTCTTATCTGTGAAAAGCACAGGGCGCCAGTAATGCACCGGCCAATTCTGGTGTTCAATGGCAAATGTCAATCAAGCTCCATGGTGCCAGCAGTGAGCACAGGGCCCTCAGGCCGCCCTCATGAAGTCTGTTTCTGATTGTTTGGTCAGAGACATTTAAACCAGTGGCCTGCTGGAGGTCATTTTGTACGGCTCTGGCAGGGCTCATTCTGTTCCTCCTTGCACAAAGGAGCAGATACTGGTCCTGTTGATGGGTTAAGGACCTTATGTGGCCCTTTGCAGCTCTCCTAGAGTAACTTTCTGTCTCCTGGAATATCCTCCATGCTCTTGAGACTGTGCTAGGAGACACCGTTAATCTTCTGGCAATGACACATATTAAATCTTAACAATCGGCAACTTTATAGCTAACACAAAATGTGTATATCCCTTTCCCCCCAGAAAGTCCAAAACCAAACAAAGGTCTCTCTCAGTGTCCATACAGTGAAATGTTCCTACTATCATGTGAAAAATTTCTCCTTCTTCTTATTCAGTGTTCAATCACACGTGATTCTTATTCCATCTTCTACTTGGTGTCCTCAAAAGAAATTATATAAACACACATAGTACATTATGCGCAGTGTAAACACAAATCTATTGAAAGAATCGCACTCACAAAATGTGTAGCAAATCCATTCTTAGTCACTCCACCATGTGATCAATTCTATACGCCTCCAATTCCTACCCTTACCTCTGTATATAAATATAGACGCCTTATAGCAGGTACCACCAATAGAGCTCTTCCAATCACAACTTCTTTTCCGTGCTCCCTTCCATAGGAGATATACCCT
Organism: Staurois parvus; assembly: GCF_062004578.1. NCBI lineage: Eukaryota > Metazoa > Chordata > Amphibia > Anura > Ranidae > Staurois > Staurois parvus. Next base: position 4,937,341 of record NW_028318030.1, read on the forward strand.
CCGGAAAAAAATTTATATAGTGTAATACCATCAATAACTCAAGTGTCCTTTCGTGCTCCACTCTTATACGCACTCAGATTTGCACTCACATTAAAGAAAAAAAGGAAGAAGGTAAGAGTATGGTGCACCTATTTGGTGATGGGAAACGCTATGGTTTAGTCGCATGGTGGAGAAATGCAACCATTTGATTATTACACTTTGGAGCACATTTGTTTCTTTAATGTGAGTGCGTATCTGAGTGTGTATAATTAGTAATTCTACTACGGTGTTGCACTACGGTATATTTTTTACTTTTTTTTGCACGGTTTTGGAGCCAAAGGTCCAATGAAGATGTAGCATGTGGAAGGAACACTATGTGGATCAGAAATTTGGAGGCTACTTAGTCCTTTTAAAAGCGAATTTGGCTTATTATAATTTATAGTCAAACTTCAAGGTGAGCAGGGATTGGGGTCACAATTCAAACATGGCATTGAATATTGTTGGATGATAGCACAACATATGTTGGATTGGACTGATACTATTTCACATTTTTGCAATCCTTTTTTTGGACTGACACTGCATGTTTCTTTTAGAGCTTATGTTTTCACAATTTGAGGAGGTAGCGCATCACATTTTTTGTTTAATTCCTTAATTTGAGTGTGAGTACACTAGATCACTGAGTGCAGCAATCTCCTCCTTCCTTTATTGCAATTGGGGTATAGCAGCGCACAAGCCTTTACATTTGTATTTTACCCAAAGAAAGCTCAAATTGGGCAGCAGAAATGATGCCTATATAAAGGACACAAATATTACTGTTAGTCTTAGGTTAATAATTAAACCTAGACAGCGGGTAAAATAAGTATTGAACACGTCACCATTTTTCTAGGTAAATATATTTCTACAGGTGCTATTGACATGCAATTTTCACCACAGGTCAGTAACAACCCATGCAATCCATATATACAAAGAAACCCAACCAAAACAAATAAGTTAAAAAATTAGGTCGTGTGTAATAAAATGGAATAACACAGGAAAAAAATATTGCACATGCTAACTGAAATTTATTTAACACTTCGTACAAAATCCTTTGTTGGTAATGACAGCTTCAAGACACCTCCTGTATGGAGAAAATAGTTGCATGCATTGCTCAGGTGTGAGTTTGACCCATTCTTCCACACAGTCTTCAAATCTTGAAGGTTCCGTGGGCCACTTCTATGAACCTCTTTCCATAGATTTTCTATTGGATTTGAATCCAATAGAAAATACAGTCAGGTCCATAAATATTGGGACATCGACACAATTCTAACATTTTTGGCTCTATACACCACCACAATGGATTTGAAATGAAACAAACAAGATGTGCTTTAACTGCAGACTGTCAGCTTTAATTTGAGGGTATTTACAACCAAATCAGGTGAACGGTGTAGGAATTACAACAGTTTGCATATGTGCCTCCCACTTTTTAAGGGACCAAAAGTAATGGGACAGAACAATAATCATAAATCAAACTTTCACTTTTTAATACTTGGTTGCAAATCCTTTGCAGTCAATTACAGCCTGAAGTGTGGAACACATAGACATCACCAGACGCTGGGTTTCATCCCTGGTGATACTCTGCCAGGCCTCTACTGCAACTGTCTTCAGTTCCTGCTTGTTCTTGGGGCATTTTCCCTTCAGTTTTGTCTTCAGCAAGTGAAATGCATGCTCAATAGGATTCAGGTCAGGTGATTGACTTGGCCATTGCATAACATTCCACTTCTTTCCCTTAAAAAACTCTTTGGTTGCTTTTGCAGTATGCTTTAGGTCATTGTCCATCTGCACTGTGAAGCGGAGTCCAATGAGTTGTGAAGCATTTGGCTGAATATGAGCAGATAATACAGTTGCAAGAAAAAGTATGTGAACCCCTTGGGATTACGTGGAGTTTTGCATGAATTGGGCATAAAATGTGCTCTGAACGTCATCTAAGTCACAACAATAGAAGAACACAGTCTGCTGAACATAATACTACACAAACATTAGATGTTTCCATGGTTTAATTTCACATAACATGTAAACATTCACAGTGCAGGGAGGAAAAAGTATGTGAACCTTTGGACTTAATAACTGGTTGACCCTCCTTTGGCAGCAATAACCTCAACCAAACGTTTCCTGTAGTTGCAGATCAGACCTGCACAACGATCTGGAGTAATTTTGGACCACTCCTCTTGACAAAACTGTTACAGTGTAGCAATATTCTTGGGATGTCTGGTGTGAATCGCTCTCTTAATGTCATGCCACAGCATTTCAATCGGGTTGAGGTCAGGACTCTGACTGGGCCACTCCAGAAGGCGTATTCTGTGCTGTTGCAGCCATTGTTTTGTTGAATTACTTGTATGCTTTGGGTCATTGTCCTGTTGCATCACCCATCCTCTGCGGAGCTTCAGTTGGTGGACAGATGGTCGTACGTTTTCCTGCAAAATGTCTTGATAAACTCCTAAATTAATTTTCCCATCAATGACAACAATCCGTCCAGGCCCTGAGGCAGCAAAGCAGCCCCACACCATGATGCTCCCTCCGCCATGTTTTACAGTGGGGATGAGGTTTTGATGTTGGTGTGCTGTGCCTTTTTTTCTCCACACATAGTGTTGTGTGTTCTTCCCAAACAACTCAATCTTGGTTTCATCTGTCCACAGTATATTTTGCCAGTAGTGCTGTGGAACATCCAGGTGCTCTTTTGCAAACTTCAAACGTGCTGCAATATTCTTTTTGGACAGCAATGGCTTCCTCCGTGGTGTCCTCCCATGTACTCCATTCTTGTTTAATGTTTTCCTTATTGTAGATGTGTCAACAAAAATGTTAGCATGTGCCAGAGATTTCTGTAGGTCTTTAGCTGACACCCTGGGATTCTTCTTTACCTCATGCAGCATTCTGCGCTGTGCTCTTGCAGTCATTTTTACAGGATGACCACGCCTAGGGAGAGTAGCAACAGTGCTAAACTTTCTCCATTTGTAGACAGTCTGTCTTACCGTGGACACATGAACAGCAAGGCTTTTGGAGATACTTTTGTAACCCTTTCCAGCTTCATGCAAGTCAACAATTCTTGATCGTAGGTCTTCTGAGAGCTCTTTTCTGCGAGGCATGGTTCACATCAGATAGTGCTTCTTGAAACCAGTAAACCCAAAACAGGTGTGTGTTTTTTAAGGGCAGGACAGCTGTCAGCAACACATCCATTATCATCACACTGATTGGAGTCAAGGTTGGCTCACTCCTGGCTCCAATTAGCTCTGGGAGAAATCATTAAGCTAGGGCCTCACATACTTTTTCCTCCCTGCACTGTGAATGTTTACATGTTATGTGCAATTAAACCATGGCAACATCTAATGTTTGTGTAGTATTATGTTCAGCAGACTGTGTTCTTCTATTGTTGTGACTTAGATGACGTTCAGAGCACATTTTATGCCCAATTCATGCAAAACTCCACATAATCCCAAGGGGTTCACATACTTTTTCTTGCAACTGTATTGCCCGAAACACTTCAGAATGCATCCTGCTGCTTCTGTCAGCAGTCACATCATCAATAAATACAAGAGAACCAGTTCCATTGCCAGCCATACATGCCCACGCCATGACACTACCACCACCATGCTTCACTGATGAGGTGGTATGCTTAGGATCATGAGCAGTTCCTTTCCTTCTCCATACTCTTCTCTTCCCATCACTCTGGTACAAGTTGATCTTGGTCTCATCTGTCCATAGGATGTTGTTCCAGAACTGTGAAGGCTTTTTTAGATGTCGTTTGGCAAACTCTAATCTGGCCTTCCTGTTTTTGAGGCTCACCAATGGTTTACATCTTGTGGTAAACCCTCTGTATTCACTCTGGTGAAGTCTTCTCTTGATAGCTGACTTTGACACACATACACCTACCTCCTGGAGAGTGTTCTTGATCTGGCCAACTGTTGTGAAGGGTGTTTTCTTCACCAGGAAAAGAATTCTTCGGTCATCCACCACAGTTGTTTTCCGTGTTCTTCCGGGTCTTTTGGTGTTGCTGAGCTCACAGGTGCGTTCCTTCTTTTTAAGAATGTTCCAAACAGTTGTTTTGGCCACGCCTAATGTTTTTGCTATCTCTCTGATGGGTTTGTTTTGTTTTTTCAGCCTAATGATGGCTTGCTTCACTGATAGTGACAGCTCTTTGGATCTCATCTTGAGAGTTGACAGCAACAGATTCCAAATGCAAATAGCACACTTGAAATGAACTCTGGACCTTTTATCTGCTCATTGTAATTGGGATAATGAGGGAATAACACACACCTGGCCATGGAATAGCTGAGAAGCCAATTGTCCCATTACTTTTGGTCCCTTAAAAAGTGGGAGGCACATATGTAAACTGTTGTAATTCCTACACCGTTCACCTGATTTGGATGTAAATACCCTCAAATTAAAGCAGACAGTCTACAGTTAAAGCACATCTTGTTCATTTCATTTCAAATCCATTGTGGTGGTGTATAGAGCCAAAAATGTTAGAATTGTGTCGATGTCCCAATATTTATGGACCTGACTGTATATGGAAAGAAGTTCATAGAAAGAAAATAAAGCTGCTAGAATGGCCCAGCCAATCACCTGGCTTGAGTCAGGTGATTGGCTGGGCCATTCTAGCAGCTTTATTTTCTTTCTTTGTAACCAACTGAGAGTTTCCTGGGTTTTGTGTTTGGGTTTATTGTCTTGCTGAAATGTCCAACTTTGTTTAATGTTACCCTTGTTTCAATATCCTGGTAGATGGCAGTAGATTTTTTACCAAGAATGTCTTGGTACATTTTTCCATTCATCCTTCCTTCAACGATATGACATTTGACCGTACTGTGCTGAAAAACTGCCCCACACCATGATGTTCCCACCTCCAAATTTCACTGTTGTTATGGTGTGTTTGAGGTGATGTGCAGTGCCATTTGACCTCCAAACATGGTGTGTATTATGCCATCCAAACAGTTCAATTTTGGTCTTATCTGACCAGACTAAATTCTCCCAGTATTTCCCAGGCTTGTCTAAATATTATACAGTAAACTTTAAACGAGCTTCAGCATGCTTTTCTTCAGCAATGGAGTTTTGCATACAGACCGTGGCAATTGAATGCATTTCTTACTGTTTTCTTTTAAACAATTGTACCTTTAGGTCTTTCTGAAGTTCTCCACAAGTGGTCCTTGGCTCTTGGACGACTCTTCTGATAATTATTTTCACTCCTGTCTTGCAAGAAGCACCTGGTCGTGGCTGGTTTGTTGTGAAATAAATAATGTTGTTTCTACTTCTGGATTACTGGAATGTTCAGAAGTTTAGAAATCCTTCTGTAACCAATGCCATCAGTATGTGTTGCAATAATAAGGTTGTAAAGGTGTTGAGAGAGCTCTTTACTTTTACCCATCACCAGTTGATATTGATTTGCACTGACAAGCGGCAGAATTGCTTTCTAATTACTGATAGATTTCAGCTGGTGTATTGACATTCCATGCCTTTTTGCACCTCCCTTTCTTCATGTATTCAATACTTTTTCCCTGAACCATTCAATTTTATTACACATGACTTCATTTCTGAACTTATTCAATTTGTTTTTTTTTTATGTATGGATTGAATGGATTGTCACCGACATATGGTGAAAATGTCATGTCAATAGCACCTTTAGAAATATATTTACTTACAAAAAAGGTGACACGTTCAATACTCATTTTACCCGCTGTATATTTTTTTTATTGTAGTCATGTCAAAATGGAACATAAAACTATTCAGACCATTCACACCCTGGTATCCTAGTACATTGCATTAAGTAGTTTCTGTGCACATTATCATGTGTTGCTTAAGCCAGCACATTCAAATAGATGGGCTGCCAATGCACCAAACTATCAAAAGACAGACATGAACCATATTTCCAATGAAGTGTAATACAGAACATAGTGGTGCTTTGCCTTAGTGTGTTGTGGTACCTTTGAAAATGAATGGCTACACAACGCAGTGGAGTAAGTAATGTATGTTAACCGCCTCTCGCTCGCCGTATAGACAAATGACGGACCAACAGGAGCTCTCTCATTCTGGGAAGATGTTATATGACGTCCTTCCACTCTAGCCATGTATGCACGCCGATTGCTAGTGAACTGTGTCCCTTAGACACAGCCCATCTCGATCGAGGTAAAGAGCAATCAGCCACAGCTCTTTACCATGTGATAGGCTGTGTCCAATCACAGCTGATCACAAATGTAAACACAGAGCGGTAACTCGCTGTTACCAGGTTCACAGATCTTGTGCAAGGAGAGGAATCTTCTAACAGTGAGTTACTGTTCTGTACACAGTACACAAACATAGCCATCATGCCCGTCACAGTGGCTGCCATAAGTGATGCCCATCAGCAGTGCACCTGTCGCTTATCAGTGCCCATCAGCGGTGCACCTGTCGGCCATCAGTGCCCATCAGCGGTGCACCTGTCGGCCATCAGTGCCCATCAGCGGTGCACCTGTCGGCCATCAGTGCCCATCAGCGGTGCACCTGTTGCCCATCAGTGCCCATCAGCGGTGCCCCTGTAGGCCATCAGTGCCCATCAGCGGTGCCCCTGTAGGCCATCAGTGCCCATCAGCGGTGCAGCTGTTGCCCATCAGTGCCCATCAGCGGTGTTCCTGTCGCCCATCAGTGCCCATCAACGGTGCACATATTGGCCATCAGTGTCCATCAACAGTGCACCGTCACCCATCAGTGCCCATCAGCGGTGCCCCTGTCGGCAAACAGTGCCCATCAGCGGTGCCCCTGTCGGCCATCAGTGCCCATCAGCGGTGCCCCTGTCGGCCATCAGTGCCCATCAACGGTGCACCTGTTGCCCATCAGTGCCCATCAAAGGTGCACCTGTCGCCCATCAGTGCCCATCAGCGGTGCCCCTGGCGGCCATCAGTGCCCATTAGCGGTGCACATGTCGCCCATCAGTGCCCATCAGCAGTGCTCCTGTCGGCCATCAGTGTCCATCAGCGGTGCACATATTGGCCATCAGTGCACATCAACAGTGCACCTGTCGCCCATCAGTGCCCATCAGTGGTGCCCCTGTCGCCCATCAGTGCCCATCAGTGGTGCCCCTGTCGGCCATCAGTGCCCATCAGCGGTGCTCCTGTTGGCCATCAGTGCCCATCAGCGGTGCTCCTGTTGGCCATCAGTGCCCATCAACGGTGCACCTGTCGGCCATCATTGCCCATCAGCGGTGCCCCTGTCGGCCATCAGTGCCCATCAGCGGTGCCCCTGTCGGCCATCAGTGCCCATCAGCGGTGCATGTCGACCATCAGTGCCCATCAATGGTGCCCCTGTCGGCCATCAGTGCCCATCAGCGGTGCCCCTGTCGGCCATCAGTGCCCATCAGCGGTGCACCTGTCGCCCATCAGTGCCCATCAGCCGTGTTCCTGTTGGCCATCAGTGCCCATCAGCGGTGTTCCTGTTGGCCATCAGTGCCTATCAGCGGTGCACATATTTGCCATCAGTGCCCATCAACAGTGCACCTGTCGCCCATCAGTGCCCATCAGTGGTGCCCCTGTCGCCCATCAGTGCCCATCAGTGGTGCCCCTGTCGCCCATCAGTGCCCATCAGTGGTGCCCCTGTCGGCCATCAGTGTCCATCAAAGGTGCCCCTGTGGGCCATCAGTGCCCATCAGCGGTGCCCCTGTCGGCCATCAGTGCCCATCAGCGGTGCCCCTGTCGGCCATCAGTGCCCATCAGCGGTGCACGTCGGCCATCAGTGCCCATCAATGGTGCCCCTGTCGGCCATCAGTGCCCATCAGCGGTGCCCCTGTTGGCCATCAGTGCCCATCAGCGGTGTTCCTGTTGGCCATCAGTGCCCATCAGCGGTGCACATATTTGCCATCAGTGCTTATCAACAGTGCACCTGTCGCCCATCAGTGCCCATCAGCGGTGCCCCTGTCGGCCATTAGTGCCCATCAGCGGTGCCCCTGTCGGCCATTAGTGCCCATCAGCGGTGCCCCTGTCGGCCATTAGTGCCCATCAGCGGTGCCCCTGTCGGCCATCAGTGCCCATCAGCGGTGCCCCTGTCGGCCATCAGTGCCCTTCAGCGGTGCACCTGTCGCCCATCAGTGGTGCACGTCGGCCATCAGTGCCCATCAACGGTGCCCCTGTCGGCCATCAGTGCCCATCAACGGTGCTCCTGTCGGCCATCAGTGCCCATCAGCGGTGCTCCTGTCGGCCATCAGTGCCCATCAGCGGTGCACATATTAGCCATCAGTGCCCATCGACAGTGCACCTGTCGTCCATCAGTGCCCATCAGCAGTGCCCCTATCGGCCATCAGTGCCCATCAGCGGTGCACCTGTCGCCCATCAGTGCCCATCAGCGGTGCCCCCGTTGGCCATCAGTGCCCATCAGCAGTGCACATGTCGGCCATCATGTTTATGCCTTCTTGCTGGACTGACTTTGGCCTGTTAATCGACCATGTTTTTTGCCTGCCACTTGGATTGATCTTTTGCCCTGCTACTGTAGTCGTGGGATTCAAGATAACACAGGGGTCTCACATATGTGAGGGGGTTCAGAGTTGAGTTCTGCGTAGAGAAAAACAACTGGGTTTCATAATCCCCGGAACAGTGTCTGTTAGTCTGGGTCCGGAAGATTCGAAAAGATTGGGTCGGACGAAGCTTCTACCCCTGTGCCCTGCTCGTACCTGACCGAGGCCCTAAGCCTGATGTTCCTGCCTGCTGCCTGGACCAATACTTAGCTGTGCTGACCATATCTCTGCCTGCTACCTGCAATGGCCCAGGAAATTTTATGGACCATGTTCCTGCCTGCTTCCTGGACAAATACTTTGGCTGCGCTGACCATATCTCTGCCTGCTTCATGTAATGACCCAAGACATTTTATGGACCATGTTCTTGCCTGCTGCCTTAACCAATACTTTATCTGTGTTGACCATATCTCTGCCTGCTGCCTGTACTAACCCAGGACTTTTTTATGGACCTTGTTCCTGCCTGCATGTTAGCCGGCTGCCTGTACTGACCCGGACCAATGTGCTCTCCTCAAACCATGGGCAATCTTTTGTTTACATTGTTTCCTATACAGTGTTTGTTTATTTGTGTATTACATCTGTTGCAATGTTGGGCACATAATCTGTTCAGGCATTGAAAATGTCTTACACATGTGGTATCCCCATAATCAGGAGGAGTAGCAGTATGCATATTCGTGATTTAATTCCTGGTATGTCCATGCTGTTGCTTAGAAATATCTTATAGATTGACAACTTTGTGTTAAAAAATTACATTTTCATTTTCTTTCCACATTTTCTGAAAACTTGTGGAAAAAAATGACATGTTCAAAAGACTCATTATGCCTCACAGAAAATGTGTGTGCTTTCCAAAATGGAGTAATTTTGTGGGCGTTTCTACTGGGCCTTCAAAAATGTGATAGGTTGTCAGGAAATAAGATGTCATTTTTGCTCCTAGAATGCCTAAAGGTGCTACGTGGATGTTGGGGCTCTCTGTGGCCAGGCTGTGGAAAAGTCTCACACATGTGGTATCCTCATACTTAGGAGGAGTAGCAGAATGTATTTTGGGGTGTAATTGTTGGTATGTACGTGCTGTGTTGGAAATATCTTGTATATGGACTCTGTATAAAAAAATAAATAAATAAATAATTTTCTTTCCACATTTTCCGAAAACTTGTGGAAGAAAATGGCATGTTCAAAAGACTCATTATGCCTCATAGAATATAGGTTGGGGTGTTCTCAAAATGGGGTAATTTTGTGGGTAGTTCCATTGTCCTGATGCTCCAGGGCCTTCAAAATTGTAATAGTTGCTCAGGAAATTTATACCCCTAGGACACCTGACAGTGCTCCTTGCATGTTGGGCCTCTCTATGTGGCTGTCCTACCTTTTCCCAGAGGTTATGCTGCCCCATGTGCTAGCATCCATCTTGGATTTCTGCAGAGCATGGTGGGAGTCTTTTATGCCTTCAGGCCTCTGCGGTCCATCCCCCAGAGGGGTGGGGTTGATCACACATAAGCCTGTTGTCCGCACGTGCCCTTTGCATTCGTGTCTTGTATGTTCATGTTGCAACAAGCTCTGTTTATACTCTCGTGGCTCTCCTGGAAACTGACTCGGCTTTTGACTAGACTATTCTCTGCATTATCCCTTTATCTGTCCTCCCGTTGCTGAACCCGGCTTGTGACCTGTTATTCTTGTCTACCGTTCTGTACTCTGTCCCGTTGTTATCGACCTGGCCTGCCCGACTACGCTATTGTCCTCTGGTTCCTAACAACTATACGCCATTGGCGGCGGCCATTACCGCAGCTGGGGTGTCTCGGGGGCCGCGAACTGGTCCCTGGCTGCGTCAAGTCCATCCCCACCATCAGAGGCCCTGGTGAAGGGCAGCCTGGGACTTAGACGTCGCGCCCTGAGGGAATCCGGTCTGTGGGTGGTGGTTGTCGTCAGTTGGTGTGTGACCCTGCCATTAGGCCTGCCTGTCCGTTCCACAGCTCCAGTCCTGACAGTGGCTAGGCTGTGAAAAAGTCTCACGTGGTATCCCCATACTTAGGAAGAGTAGCAGAATGTGTTTTTGGGGGTTATCACTTCTGCCAGGTAGTACCAGGGTCGCTGGTTTGAATCCCAGCCACGGCTCCACCTGCCTGGAGTTTGCATGTTCTCCCTGTGCCTGCGTGGGTTTCCTCCAGGTACTCCGATTTCCTCCCACACTCCAAAGACATGCTGGTAGGTTCATTGGATCCTGTCTAAATTGTCCCTAGTATGTGTATGTATGAATGTAAGTTAGGGACCTTAGATTGTACACCCCTTGAGGGTTAGGGACTGATGTGAATGTACAATATATATGTAAAGTGCTGTGTGAATTGACAGCGCTATATAAGTACCTGAAATAAATAAATAGTTGCAAGTATGCATATGTCATGTGAGAGAACCTGTTACTATGACAATGGCCAAAAAAAATTAGTTTTGAATAGAATTGTGGGAAGAAATTACAACTTCAAAAAGCTCACTATGCCTCTTACTAAATACCTTAGACTGTCTACTTTCCAAAAAGGGGTCATTTGGGGGTATTTGTATTTGTCCTGGCTTGTTAGTGTCTTAACCACTTCCCGCCCACCTGCCCGCAATGTACTGTGGCTGGGCGGCAGCTACAGGCAAAGCCGCTCTGGCTGTACCCCCGTGACTGCTGTGTCAAGCGGCCTCAGCGGAATGAAGATCCCAGTGAACGGGACCTAGTGATCATGTGATCACTATGCAAGCAAGCTGTTATGAATCAGTGTCATTCATAACAGCTCTGCTTCTCTTCCTAGTGAGCTGTAATTGACCCACAGCTGTCACATGATACATGGGGCCAATCACAGCACCCTGTACCTTGTGACCAGCTCCAGCCAATCACAGATCACTATACTGAGCTGTCAAAACTTAACTCATTCATGACAGTTCATGAATGAGTTAGGTTCTGACAACAAACTTTGCATTGCAGGAGAAATGATCTTTATTTCTCCTGCAAAGCAAAGTGTAAAAAAAAAAAAATCCCTGACCACACCCCCACACACAGTAGTACAATGTTAATATGGGTAATATTGTACTATTCTGATAAGTATTAAAACAAAAAATAATAATGTAATACCATATTGAGAATTTTTTTTTTTTTACTTTTTTTTTTTAACTACTTGCCAACCCACTTTTTGTAGGTGAGCAGCAGCTCTTGGCAAAGCGATGTAATCTTGTGTCACTTCCTATTTTGGGGTGTGAACGCACCTGCGCCCCCCACTGCCCCGACCCGTCGTTCCAAGGAGAGAAGAGAGAACACGGCACCCAGTAAAAGCACCACTAGATTTTACACGCATGCGTTAGATTAGCACATTTAACCTTTTGATCGCCTCTATTAAGCCTTTGATCAACCAGTCACCCAGTCAGTGCCATTAGTACAGTGTCAGTATATAGAATTTTTACTGATCACTGTATTCCTGCCACTAGCGACATCAAATATCATCAGGGACAGTAAGCATCCCTCCCAGCCAGGGTCAGCTAGCATTAGATTGCCCGCACACTATCGCACTCACACTATAGGTTGCTGGTCACCACCATTACTAGTTTAGTGTTTGTTTGGATCAATATATTGATCATGAACAGAACTATACTAGTGCCTCCTTTGTATAGTGTCCACAAAAGCGCAGAGTTAGCAGGATCGTCCCCGTTTGCTGCCAGCACTAGCATTTAGCCCCTCCGCTGTTTTTCATGGAAGATTTGTATCAATTGATTGTGGGCCAAGGCAATTTATATGCACAATAATACATCATCGCCCACCAAAATTCAGCTGTTGCCAGACAATTTGCATGGAAACCTATCACGGTTTCTGAATTTAAAACACTATTGGTCCTAACCCTCAACATGGGCATTAGAGAAAAGAATGACTTGCGGTCATGTTGATCCACAGAGCCTATTCATCGTATGCCCATGTACTCTGCTGTTACATATATGCCCAGCATGGACTAGCAATGTACTGGTACGTTGCTGGATTTTGAGTGGTTATACCAGGATGATGCCTGCATCATCCTGGTATCATTTTTTTTTTCAGCTGGTGGTCGGCTTTCTTGTAAAGACAATCCTAGTGACCAATTAGCTCCCCCCCCCCCCCCCGCTGCCTTCCACAGTTTTCTTGGGCTCTCTTGTCCCACAGGGGAATCCGAGAATGCATCCGGCAGTTCCCACTGGCTGACCATAGAGCTGGTCAGAGACTCCAATCATCTCTATAGTCTAAGAAATCGGAAGATACAAGCATTTCATCACTTCATTTTCGCAGGATATAAAAAGCGCCATTTGTAAATTGGGAAAGCATCTGATCACACTGATCTTGGTTTGATTAGATAATGTAAGGGCAGAGGAGATATCTACAGTCTGATAGACCCCAGATTTCTCAAAAAAGAATATATGACAAAGCCCATTGAAGTTATATCTTGGTGAGATTTGCATTTGAAAAATCGCTGCGCAAATACTGTGTGACGTAAAAAATTTCAACATCCACCGTTTTATTCTCTAGGGCCTCTGCTATTAAAAACAAAATATAATGTTTGGGGTTTCAAAGTAATTTTTTAGCAAAAAAAAAGTTTTTTCATGTGAACAAAAAGTGTCAGAAAAGGCTTGGTCTTCAAAAGCAGGTGATGTGTGGCATAAGCTTCTAATAATGGCCCTGAAATGCCAGGATAGTAGAAGCAACCCTTCCAAGTGACCCCTTTTTGGAAAGTAGTCACTCCAAGGTATTTGCTAAGAGGAATGGTGAGGATTTTGCAGATCTAATTTGTTGCCACATGTTTTTGGAAAATGGAAAAAGAAAACAAAAAAATTATTTTTTCTTTTTTTCTTTTTCAAAACCCTATGACAAAAATGATATCTGTAAAATATTCACCATGCCTCCTATCAAATTCCTTGCAATGTCTACTTTCTAAAAAGGGGTCATTGGGGGGGGGGGGGTTTGTACTATCCTGGCATTTTAGTGTAGAAGTCATATGAGGAAATATGCCCTTTGAAAGCCTGGAGGTGGTCATTGGATTTTGGGGGCTTGTATGTAGCTAGGCTGCCAAAAAGTCTCTCACGTGTGGTATCCCCATACTTGGGAGAAGTAGAAGAATGTGCTTTGGGGTGTTATTCCACATATACCCATGGCATGCATGAGCAACATATTAAAGTGACAAAATTTCATATTCAAAAAATTTATGGCAAAAAATAAAATGTTCCATGGATTCAACATGCCTCTCTGCAAAATCCTTGGGGTGTCTACTTTCCAAAAAGGGTTAATTTGGGGAGGGGGGGTTTGTACTGCCCTGGCATTTTAGCACCTCAAGAAATGTGATAGACAGTCAGAAAGTAAAAGCTACGGAAATTCCAGTATATATACCATAGTTTGTAGACTCTATAACTGTCACAAAAACCAATTAATATACATGTACTGAGATTTTTTTTACCAACCACATGTAGCAGAATACATTTTAGCCTAAATTTATGACTAACTTTGAGTTTTTTGGATATATTTTATAACCAAAAGTGAAAAATATAGTTTGTTTTTTTTTCAAAATTTTTGGTCTATTTGAGCTCTATTTGTGTGAAAAAAAGGACATAAATTTCGTTTGGGTACAGCATTGCATGACCACGCAATTACCAGTGAAAATAGCGCAGTGCCGAACAGCAAAAAATGGCCTGGTCAGGAAAGAGAGTAAATCCTCAGGAGGGCAAGTGGTTAAGAAATACAGGTGTAATCAGTTTTTAGTGATTGGTACCATAGCTTGTAGACTCTATAAGGCTACGTTCACACTAGCCTTGTGTGCAGGCGGCAGAGAGGCGTTTGGTAAGCGTTTTTACCGCTTCCCAAACGCCTCTGCCAATTCTGCACATTACAGCACATGGTGCTGTTCTAACAGGAGCGTTTGCATCGCGTTGCGTCGCGGCAAAACGGACGCCTCTGGACGAGTCAGGAGGCTTTGAAGCCTCCTATTCTCGTCTATGGTGCCGCTCCGCAAACGCCCGGCCGGCGTGTGCGGTTGCGACGTGGTTGCGGGGCGTTTGCGGAGCGGTAACACCACTCAAATGCATTATAGGCATTTGTGGGGCGTTATTAACGCTCGGCAAACGCCTAGCAACCGCCGCTAAACCGCGCATGCGGCGTTTGCGGAGCGTTTGCCGAGCGTTAATAATGCTCCGCAAACGCCGGACCAACGCTTGCCAAACGCTATAGGGGCGTTTGGCAAGCGTTGGCAAAACAGCCTAGTGTGAACGAGCCCTAACTTTCACACAGACAAAATAATATAGACAGATTAATGCAGGTTCAAATTTCGTCTAAAAATTAAAAACGTTGTTCGCTCGGTAATCCGATGGTGCCATCAATGATTTCGAAAATCAGCTGATCAAGTCATAAAGTTCACCCCATATAACAAGCGGAACTTCTGTTCCTTCCAGGTCACGGCTAATGCGCATATTCTTTTCAGAAAAACGTACGATTTGACCATCATTTAGTCGAAAATCGGTCGTTTTTCACATATTTTCCAACATGCCCGATCATCAAAAAGGGGAGGAACCACGAAAATTGGCTGGTGCCATTGACCCACTAACAGAGCAAAAATTGGCCGATTATTCTTAGTTCCGATTTTCAGATGAAAAATTGGTCGAATTTCGAACCATGTATGACAGGCCTTAGGTTATTTTTACCAAAGAAATGTAGCAGTATACATTTTGCAGTAGCAGTATAAATTTTAAAACCTATGAAGAAAAACTACTTATTTGCAAATTTTACAACAGAAACAAAGAAAAATGTGGGTTTTTTTTTCATTTATAGAGCAAAAAATAAAAAACCCAGTTCTGATTAAATACCACCAAAAGAAAGCTCTATTTGTGTGAAAAAAGGACAAAAATTTCAAATGGGTACAATGCTGCACGAGTAATTGTCAGTCAAAGTATGACAGTGCTGAAAGCTCAAAATTGGTCTGGGCAGGAAGGGGGTATAAGTGCCCAGTAGGCAAGTGGTTAAAGCAATGCAAGGTATTGGCAGACTGTCAGTGTAAGCTGTCTGCTCATACGTGCAGGCAGTTACACAACGTCAGGGAACATCACTGAACTATGGTACCACAACACTCAACAGGGCTGTGGTCGTTCACAGAGACCTATAAGCCGACAGTTGCAGTGGGTGTCAGTACCTGTAGTTATCATGTTCAGAGAAATCTGTGAATGAATGATGCAGCTGGGTGCACGGAGCCCCACACAGCTTTTTTTTTTTTTTTTTTGTGTGTGTGTGTGAACGCATCTGCTCGCTGTCACAATGAGGGATCAGGGGCTGCAGCAACAGTAACATGATACAAAAGGGGAACTTATCCTTTATTAATTTAGTGTCAAAGAAGTTGCAAGGTGTGCACTACAACAAAACAGTGTAAGGCCTCGCTCATACATTTGTATTTTAACATGGCACATCAAAACGCACTTTTCTTCTTTTATTTTCATGGCTACCCAAACACTGTTGGGCTGATTTACTAAAGGAGTTGTGAATCTTCACACAATAAATGATGTGCATAAATACTTCAATTATGCAATTATGTGCAGATGAATTATTTTTTTTTATGTGATTGGATAATTGAACTGAATGTTCACATAATTTATTTGTGTGACGATTCTCAGTGCCTTTAGTAAATCAGCCTCCTTGTTTTGCTCTGCAGACATGTGTAGCCTGGTTTATTCTGTAGGTTTAACACCCAGCTGCCACACATATGACCTGGGCTCTGAGGTTGTGCCGTGAGAGCATGTAATTCCTAGCATACTGACCAAACTGTCAGCTCTCAATCCCTGTGATCCTGAGCTAGCAGAAAGGGTTCCTGATCATATGACCACTGTGTGAGCCAATCACAGCAATCAGGAAGATTGGGACTCCACCTCCTTGTGTTAAGATCCATTTAAAGGGACTCCAGGAACCAGTTGAAAGGTGTAAAGCATATTTAAAGCCAAGAACAAAAATGTAATACATTTCTGCTTACCAGTCCTTAGATGTGGTGGCTGTTTTAATTTTCATTTGTCAGGTTAAGAGCATTTTTGGCAAGTGTAGAATTGCCTGTTAATCTTGCCAGGAATGCCGCATCCACGTCACTTCCTGCAAGCCAAACTGAAATCACAAACCATTTTATCTTATCCTTCTGTGAGCTACTAATCATCCAACCCCCTATGTAATGGAGATGAAGAGGTGCAAAATAGGGTACAGCCAGAGACACCGTAACATCCAGTTGTGTTTATATTTATTTTTCTTAAAGGTGATTACAACATAAGTACACTTACATGTTTCAGCTGTAAGGCCTTAACCACTTCCTTTCCGGCGACACGCATATATTTGACCTCTCAGCGGCTGGACTTTAACGCCAAATGACCGCATTAATGCGTCTACAGGTAAACAGTTTACTATGCTGAGTGTGCTCACTGCGCACTCCCAGCACAGTAATTAAACTATCATGATAAGCTCCTGATGCATATTTGTGATCACAGCAGTCACATGATCGGAATGCCTGCCTCCCAGCATTTCCCGAAAGGGGTTAATTATAGCATGTCAGCTCTGAACAAAGCATGCCCCTGATAAACAACCCTCCCACCACATGCAAACAAGACCCAGGTGTGTGCAATTAAAACCAAAGCGGAAAAATACAAGACATCAAAAAAATTAAAATCGACACATATACAGTGCTCAGTATAAATGAGTAAACCCCTTTTGAAAAGTAAGATTTTAATAAATATCTCAATGAACACAAGAACAATTTCCACATTTTTGACAAAACTGAGATTTATAGAACATTTGTTTAGCTCATTACATGCAAGTAAGTTTAATATTATAACTTCGATTAAAAAATCTTCAGTTTTACTCAAATTAGTTGAATGAATGAAAATGAATACACCCCACAATAAAAACTACTACATCTAGTATTTTGTATGACCTCCATGATTTGTAAGAACAGCACCAAGTCTTCTAGACGTAGACTGAACAAGTTGGAGACATATTGCAACATGTATCTTTTTCCATTCTTCAAGAACAACCTCTTTTACAGCCTGAATGCTGGATTGAGAGTGATGCTCAACTTGTCTCTTCAGGATTCCCCATACATAGGTCTTCGATTTGGTTCAGATCAGGAGACATGCTTGGCCACTGAATCGCTTTCACCCTGTTCTTCTTCAGAAATGTAACAGTGGCCTTAGATGTGTTTTGGATCATTGTCATGTTGGAAAAGTGCACGACAACCAAGTGCACGGAGTGATGGTAGCATCTTCTCTTTCAATATAGAGCAGTAAATCTGTGATGTTATGATACCATCAATGAAATGCAGCTCCCCAACACCAGCAGCACTCATGCAGCCCCACAGAAGGACACTGCCACCACCATGTTTCACTGTAGGCACCGTGAATTTTTCTTTGTACTCCTCACCTTTGTGACACCATACATTTTTTAAGCCATCAGTTCCAAAAACAGTCCCAGTAGTCTTCTTTTTCAGCATGGGCCCCGGCAAATTCTAAGCAGGCTTTTTTTTGCATAGGCTTTAGGAGAGGCATCCTTCGTAAACAAAGCCTATGCATGCTATTCCTCTGCAATGTACGCAGTGTCACCCCAGTTTGGCTTTCTACTTCTTTAGATAACTGCAGTTAACTTGCATGGCGATTTTCTTCAACCCTTCTCAGAAGACACTCCTGTTGAGGTGTTAACTTCCATTGATGACCTGGACATCTCTGTGAGATGGTTGCACTTACATCTTCGTTACATATTTGTATCACTTTTGCTACAGTATTATGTAAAATATTTTCTTTCTCAGGCCTTGTGGCATTTCTCTTTCATGTAGTGCCATTGCTGACAGCAATTAAATGGGAAGGGGTTTTCTTTAAGTAACTCCCATTTATTATCAACTGTCTGCTGGACACCTTTTTAATGAATAATTAGACTCACCTGTAGTTGAATTCTTGTTAATTAGGAATTTGTTGCCTAAAATGTAGCTTTGCTCCTAAGACTTTCATGTATTAATTTTTGTAAAATGGTCTTGCATGAATTTGTTAGGAAAAATACTTTTTTTGTGTGTTCAAATTAACAAATCTTGTTTGCAATCAATGGCCTGCATTTGTGGGAGTATTTTGTAGTATAGCGTCCCATAGAAAATGTTAATTCTGCAAGGAAAGGTTTTCTGACAAATCTGTTGGGTTGTATTCATTTATGCTGAGCACTGTATAAGTTAATAAAAAAATGTTAAGTGAGTAAAACAAGGGAGCCAATGCGTAATTGGAATCTGATATATCAGTTCATAAATGTGACTAAACAATACCCCATATATAAGAGCATATAAACATATAAATAAATATGTGCATTGAAATATATGGACATGCATCTGTGTGCTCATAGCTAACTATAACAGACAGAAACCATGCGTTAACATGTATGGACATGCTTCAGTTTATTCATGGCAAACTGTAACACACAGAATGGTTGCAGGTACATCTCCACAATGTCAAAAATCATATATGGACATGCATGTCAATAGATCAAACCACACTGAAAGATAAGTAATGAGAAAATCTATCCAAAAGGTAGACTGGTAAAAGGAAAATGAAACAACAAAAACAAACAGCAAAGATCACTTCAGGAACAGGTCCATGTTCCATCTTTGGTTAAGACCCAGTGGGGTTCTAGTGTGAAGTGTGAAAATCCACCAAACTTACTTTTCAAGGAGCTTGTAATGGATATCCACCCCTCTTGGTAAATTAAATACACGCTCCACTTCACAAAAAGAGAATTAACTCATATTACCTGTGTGTGTCTTTGAAATGTTTGGAAGCGTCAGATATGTTTCTAGCATTTGGATTCAAAGAAACTTTGTAGTGTTCCATTATTCTTGTTCTAATGGGTCTAACAGTACAACCAACATATTGGAGTGTACATAAGGTACACTCTACAAGACAGACAACATTTCCTGGACCCACAATTGATGTAATGTTGAATGGAGTGTTCTGCATTAGTGACTCCAGCGTAAGATGTACACTTTTATCACATTAGTGACAGGCACTCAGACCACAGCAATATGAGCCAAGAGTGTCTATGATGTTGAGCATGAACAGGCTCAGGAACAACATTATTATTACACAGTATTTATATAGCGCCAACGGTTTGCTCAGCGCTGTACATTACAATGGGAGACAAAACATGAGACAATACAGTAACAATACAATAAGATACATGAGGGGTTCGAGTGCCCTGCTCCTTGGAGTTTACAATCTAGGAGGGAGGGGAGAGTAGTACAGGAGGAAATAGCGGTGGGGGTGGAGTGGTGGGGAAAGCGGAGGTGATCAGCAGTTAGGTGAGGGCAGGGTAGGCTTCTCTGAAGAGATGGGTTTTCAGGGTGCGCCTGAAGGTGAGGAGGGTAGGTGACAGTCTGATGGATTGGGGTAGTGAGTTCCAGGGGATGGGGGAAGCCCTGGAGAAGTCCTGGAGATGGGCATGGGAGGAGGAGACCAGGGAACTGGAGAGTAGGAGGTCTTGTGAGGAGCGGAGAGTGCGTTTTGGGTGGTAGATGGATATCAGGCCGTTGATGTCGTTTGGGGCATTGTTATGAACAGCTTTGTATGTCAACATTAGTATTTTGATAGACTGAAGCGGGGATAGCCTGTGTTGGGGTAGGCCGGTGAGGAGGGAGTTACAGTAGTCAAGTCGTGATATGATAAGGGAGTGAATGAGTTGCTTTGTAGTTTCTGGAGTTAGGAACGTGCGTATTTTGGAGATGTTGCGGAGGTGGAGTCTACATGAATTTGTCAGTGATTGGATCTGGGCTGGAAAGACAGGTTGGAGTCTAGAATGACATCTAGTACTCTGGCTTGTGGGGTGGTGCTGATGGTGGCGTTGTTGGTCGTGATGGAGAGGTCGGGGGCATGGGCTGGGGGGAAAACTAGGAGCTCGGTTTTGGCAAGGTTTAATTTGAGGAAGTGGCGTGACATCCAGTCTAATATGTCGTTCAGAAGGCTAGTGATTTGGGCGGAGACTGAAGGGGTGAGGCGAGGGGTAGAGAGATAGATTTGAGTGTCATCGGCATAGAGATGGTAGTTGAAGCCGTGGGAGTGTATCAGTTGGCCAAGGGAGGAGGTGTAGATGGAGAAGAGAAGAGGCCCGAGGACAGAACCTTGCGGGACCCCAACAGAGAGGGGGAGTGAGGGGGAGGTGGCAGCATTATAGGTAATGCTGAAGGAGCATTGTGATAGATAGGAAGAGAGCCAGGAGAGAGCAGAGTCTCTGAGGCCAAAAGAGTATAGTCTTTTGAGGAGGAGGGGGTGGTCGACCGCGTCGAAAGCCGCAGAGAGGTCGAGGAGTAGTAGCACTGAGTAGTGGCCATTGGCTTTGGCGGTTAGCATGTCGTTGGTGAGTTTGAGTAGGGCAGTTTCGGTGGAGTGTAGGGGACGGAAGCCAGATTGTAGGGGATCAAGGAGCTTGTTGTCGGTGAGGTGGGAGCTTAGGCGATTATTGGCTAAGCGCTCAAGGAGTTTGGTAAAAATGACAGCAGGGAGATGGGTCTGAGGTTGTTTGGGTCGGTGGGATCCAGGGAGGGTTTTTTAAGTATGGGAGTGATGTGCGCGTGCTTCAGAGGGGAGGGGAATGTGTTAGTAGAGAGGGTGAGATTAAAGATGTGAGTGAGGGAGCGTAGGATGGAGGAGGAGGGTGATCGTAGGAGTTGTGTGGGGACAGGGTCAAGGGGGCAGGTGGTCTTCAGAGAAGACCTTAGTGACCTCTTCGGTGGTAACGGGGTCGAAGGAGTGGAGTGTTGAGGGGGTTTTAGCGTGAGGAATGTTGGGCGGGGTGGAGGTCTGGACAGTGGTGAGGTCGAAGGAGAGGAGTGTTGAGGGGGTTTTCGTGTGCAGGATGCTAGTTGGGGCAGAAGTCTGAGCAGTGGTGATGTCCCTGCGAATTGCGTCAATCTTGCTTTGGAAGTGGTTAGCAATCTCGTGGGCGGTGAGTGAGGTACTAAGTGGAGGTGGGGGCGGAGAGAGCAGGGAGTTGAAGGTGGAAAAGAGCCGGCAAGGGCTGGAGGAGAGGGTATTGATGAGGGTTACAAAGTAGGCTTGCTTGGCAGTATGGAGGGAGGAAGTGTAGGTGAGGAAGGCGGATTTATATCGGGTGAACGCTTGCTGGGATCTGGTTTTGCGCCATAGTCGCTCTAGCGCGCAACTGCGTCGCTTGAGGTTTTTGGTATGGTCATTCTGCCAGGGTTGAAGCGGTCGGGGTCTAATGTTTCGTGTGGTTAGGAGTGCTAAGGAGTCAAGAGCAGATGACAGTGAGTTGTTATAAACAGTAGTGGCCAGGTCAGGGCAGGACAGGGGAAGGATACTGTCGTAGAGTTGGTCAGGTGCAGAGGGGAAGGGGGCAGGGTTCAGGTTGCGGAGGTTTCGGCTGGTGATGGTTTGACGTTTGGGGGGGTAGGTGTAAGAGGACGAGGAGACGGAGAAGGTGATGAGGTTGTGGTCATAGAGGGGAAAAGGGGTGTTTGTGAGGTTGTGGGGGGTGCAGAGATGAGAGAAAACAAGGTCCAGGGTGTTCCCGTCGGAGTGGATGGAGGACTGTACGCACTGTGCGAGTGCAAAAGAGGAGGTTAGGTGGAGGAGTTGGGACGTGGCCGGGCTATTGCTCAGAGGAGAGAAAGGAGGGTAACCAGGCAGAGAAGTCGTCAAGGAAGCGGGATACGGGTCCAGGGGGACGATAGATTACTGCAATTCTCAGGGGGATTGGAGAGAATAGTCGGATGCAGTGGGCCTCAAAGGAGGAGAAGGATAGAGAGGGAGGGTTTGGGAGGACTTGGAAGGTGCTCTGTGGTGACAGGAGCATACCATCCCCACCACCTTTCCGACCGCTGGGTCTGGGTGAGTGGGTCCAGGTGAGACCTCCATAGGAGAGTGCTGCAGGGGAGGTAGAGTCGGTGGTTTGGATCCAGATTTCGGTGATCGCCAGGAGGTTGAGGGAGCGGGAGACAAAGAGGTCGTGGATGGCGGTACGTTTGTTGCAAACCGAATGGGCGTTTAGGAGTGCACACAAAAACAGAGAGTGGTTTTGGAGAGCAGGGGGACCGGTATTAGGTTGAGGGGGTTGCGGCAGTTCGTGGAAGTAGATGGGTGCCTTGTGGGTGAGTGAGGTGGAGGAGGACCGAGGTTTCGGGGAGATGTCCCCCGCGGTTAGGAGGAGGAGAAGGGTAAGAAAGGTGGCATGGGAGGGGGATCTGCAAGAGCATGTGATTCTACCATTGGTGGCGTTCTGGTCAGTGGGAGAGTGGAGTAACAGGAGGAGGTGGTGACAGCCGTAGAGGGGAGATGGAAGCAGTGAGGGCGTAATGTATAGTTGTTTGGGAGCAGCGGGGGTGGAGAGAAGATATTTTGGGGACGGAGGAGAAGAGTATGAGGAGGAGGAGTACAGGTGGCATTTTAGAGAGGTAAACGAAGTGGCAGACAAGTGAGGTGAAAGACTCTCAGGGCGCTTGGCTGTAGATAGTCGTCGTGCAGTGGCGTTGTACCTTTCTGTGACGAGTTCTCGGATTGGGATGGGTAGAGTTGAGTTTGGCTTGAGGAGGTGCGGGGTGGACGTCCGCAGTGGAAGTATTTCCGGGGGTCATTGGATGGGCTTTGGGTCAGGGCAGGGTTGCGCCGGGGCAGGCAATGGTAGGCCTCGCCAGGCTGAGGTCGTCTGCTGAGTTCGACGGCGTGGAAGCAGGCTCGCTTCTGGTCCCTCTGTTGTTATTAGGGCGGCAGGAGACCGGTGGGCGGCCTGATTGGGCGCTGTAGGCCGCATGCTGGCGACCGGGTTGGGCGCTGTAGGGGAGGCCTTCAAAGCTCGCCCTGTTGCTGGGTGCTGGTTGTTGGGTGCTGGCTGTTACCGGTAATCCTGTTTGCTGGGTGCAGGGTGGCCTGGAGTGGCCCCTGGGCCAATGGGTGCTGGCTGCTGCAGGGTGCTGAGTGGCCTGGAGTGGCCCCTGGGCCGAGGCTGGGTACTGGGTGCTGGCTGTTGCAGGGTGCTGGGTGGCCTGGAGTGGCCCCTGGGCCAATGGAGAGGGCCAGGGGCCACTGGGAGTCAACCTCCGGAGCAGGTAAGTCAGCAGGGGCCGGGGGGCGGAGCAGCGGCGATCCGAGCCGATGATCGGCGTTCCGGTTCGGCAGTGGCAAAAATTGAGGCCGCGGCTTCGTAGGCCGCCGTAGGGTGTAAATCCCGGAGCTCCGGGATTGGATCGAGAATGGCCCAGCACCCCTCCCTGGGTGCTTCTATGGGGCCGCAGGGTCGCGAGGGCCCCTCCGGAGTCCGCTGCCTCCCGGATGGCTCCGTCATATTGCCATATTGCCGTCATATTGCCATATTGCCAAGGGTTGGGGACCAGTGGCTAGAGAATTTGCACCCATTCCTTAAGACAGGGAACAAATCTTTGTCTGTATAAAGTACAGACGAAAAACAGAGGGGATACAAGAATACAAAGACTTAATGTCTATTGTGACCCACAAGTAATTTTGTTGCCAACAAAGCTTTTTTGTAACTTTCAAATTAAGCAATTCGTTCTAACTAGCTCTTCCACTTATTCATGGATCAGCTTACCACGTTTGAACATCTCTGTGAGAAAGACCCACACATTCACAAACAGATCTCCACCCTATGCCACACAATGCTCTCCATGCTATTCTAAGGACCTCCGTTCTGTTAACAAGTGGGAGTCACACCTTGGTGTTCCTTTTGAATCAGAAGATTTAAATGCTATATGGTTGGCCACTAAAACCTACTCTGTGAATGTTGCCACACTGGAGGCCTCATTCAAGGTCCTTTCCTGCTGGTACATAGTGCTTTTTGGGACCTGGAAAAGCACCTACGTGTCTGCTGGACGTACCCTATAGCTCACAGGTTTTGGATCAAATTTCTATTCTTCTCTGCACAGTGCTGGGCAGATCTATTGCTCTGGACCCTGCTATAGTGATGCTTAATCCATGCCCCCCAGACATTATACTGCTCAATTTAAGCTTCTTTTACAAATTACAACAGCTGCTAAGCAGACATGATTCATGGCAAGATTGATGCCACCCTGCGTGACAGTGTCTTTAAATCTGCTGAAATTTGGCAGCCCTGAATAGATGTCTCTCCACTAACTTTGATTCCACATTGTTGACCAATAAAGATGTGCGCCAGGATTGTGTTGCTACTAGTGGCGATCCTACTACAACATATGGAGCCCCCCCCCTTCACTCACCTCATTCCTCCTTACCCAGCTACTTACCTCTTAGTCCTTCCTTCTTGTTTTTTAAACTCATTTATAAAGGACACCATGTTATTGGCATGGGCATAGTACTTTTTATCTCATAATTTTCAGCTGTACTATACATTTATCAGGACTAGCCTGAGAAGTCTCAGCTTGCTGTTCATAGTCAATGCTCAGCTTTACATGTCCTGCTTTACCTGAATTTTATATGTGTACTTTGAAAACCTGAATAAAAATCTTTTGAATAGAAGAAAAGTTTATTAAATACACTTTAAAGATGTATTAATCATTACATTCAGTAAATGCATTAATTTGTATATTGTATATATGCCTGGCATTCAACTGTAAAGCAGAATTCCAGCCAAAAAAAATATATTCTATTAAAAGATGAAAAACCATGATTTTGCTGCAATATTGTCTTTCAAGCCACAGTTGTCCCATGAAGCACTCCTATCTTTAGTGTTGGTGGTCAAGCACTATAGCTGACTTTGTGTTCTTTACCTATAGCAGCCCCCTTTCCCATAAGGAGAGCAGGCCCACCGGTACTCGGTTGCCCTCAGGTCTAATACACAATGCTATAGTGCCTGGCTACCACATCAGGGCAGGCATGACCTAAGCACAGTCAACAGGAACTTGCGATTGTCAGACAGGCAGAGTAGTCCAGTGGCAGTCCAAGTTCATGGCAGGCAACTTTCAGAGAGTAGTCAGTGTGAAATCTGTTGTGAAAAGGCAGGCAGAGTTCAGAGAGTATTCCAAAGTCCAATCCAAGTTTTATACCAAGGAAATTCAAACTAGCTGGCAGGCTGGGGATCAGATGAAGGCTAAGGTCAGGGTACGGGAAACAGGAAGCTTGAAGCACATGTTGCAAACACAAGCATGACATTAGGGGCTTAACAGGCCTAAAACAGGTTTGGTCTTTACCCAGAGGCTGTGTCTGCATTAATCACCCTGCAGGTGGACAGTCAGATAGGGAGCGTGCAGCTCAATCAAAAGCAGGATGCTGGAATGAGACCAGCTGTTGCCATGGAACATGAGAGTTACATTCTCCTGACAGAATATTGTTTTTGCTTTTTGTAACAGTTGCTTGCTTAGAAGGTTTCCAACAATTTGTAACTTCTCTTTGGGCATAATAGCAGCTCAGGCTAATGGAGACTCACAAAACAAAAGCAGGCTGACTATTGCAAGGGGTACTTGAAGTTGAGAGCAGCATTGGCTGTTCTACGACTGTTGATGGACAACCCAACTAAGGGTTATTATTTATTTTATCCATGTTGTATTTATTTGCTCAAAGTAAGTAAATGTTTTTACTAGGTAAAACTGTTTTTAACATTGATGGTGGTTAATGTAATTGACGCATAATGTGAAGTTACCGTCTAAAAACACTCACAGGATATTTCTCTTCCATAGGTACAATGCACTCCGCTTGATGATGTTACAACGGTTAGAGGAACTAACAAGCTATGAGAGCTATGCATAAAGAAAACACAAGAGATGAGAATATGAAGAAAGTTGGATGTTACATCTGCCATACCATGGACCTTACAGCTCAGAAACTCATCACACTATAAATTAGTTGTATGTTTACATATAACAATGTGAACTATATTCTACCTTTTACTTTGACAACACATGCAGTCTGAGCCTTTAAGCTTTTCTCAGGATATACTGATCACAGCTGCCTCATTACTGATATAATGCCAGGAAACTATCTCCAAACTATTCATGCATCACACATCTGTGTTGTGATCAGGAAAGTAGAAATGTGTACTTTCATCATAAACCAAAAGTGATAATAAAATTTTTTTTATTCTTGAAATAAAAAGGTTATACTTATGACGTTGCACAGAACAGTTCCTTACCTCAATTTTGGCAGTCCTGCACTAGCACTGTCTCTTCCTCTTTCCTCCGGGTTCCTCCTTAGCAAGCCATGTACTATGGGGGCATCCATGTGTGCAGAGTCCTGAGCCAGGCTGTGTGCGTCTATAAACACACACAGCGTAGGAAAAGTATTCCCCTGCTTCCTCCTCACAGGAGTTAAACTGTCAGCAGCAAAACCCTATGGCTCCAGCTGCTCTGTTTCTCTTGTGGGTCTAGGAAGTGAGAAGAATGGTGCTGTAGTTTGGACAGCAGTGGAGCAGTGAATGGAGTCAAGTAAGTGTTTAGCGATGGAGGGGAGAGGAAAAGAAAGATAGTAATTAGTTTTTTACCTTATGCACGGAATGCATTAAGGTAAAAAAAATAGACATTAGAACCACCTTAAACCCTTCCCACTTAACCCCGACATCCCTTTAACTGAGCTAAATTTTCCTGTAGGTGGGAAGGTCTGACTGCTCACATGACCACTGTCCCACCAGCTCCCCGATCATTACTAGAAACCGGGAACTGTCTTTGACAGCTCAGTCACTGTACTGGGAGTGCACAATGAGCATGCTGTCAGCACAGAAATTTATGCCATCCATGGAGGCAGATGTACAGTGTGTGGCTGTTAAAGCCCACACTCTTTGCCACCCCACATATGGATTACATGGACAGCAAGAGGTTAACATTTCTGCAGGTTTTCAAAATTTATATTTAACACGGAACTGAAGGCATTTTTCTAAAACCTGGGAGCTGCCAGGGTATTTATCACAGAAGAGACATGCAATGTCTTTTTTTGCAATAAAAATATACATACCTATCTGTTTTCAGAGATCTAACTGAGCTGTCCATGCCCACTGCCCCAAAGAAGTAACCTCAAAATACCACCTTGGCACCAAAAGCCCACTTTTTTAAGGGAACCCTTGCAGAAAAAAAAACTAGCAGTCTCATTGAACATAAAATAAAAATATACCTCCCAAAACAAATACCCCCCCCCCCAAATAATACCCCCTGAAACAAAAATCTAGTTTTTAAGGGAAATTTTGCTTCCCAAATAGAGAAAAAACAGAATACCTCCACTCTGAAAAAGCCAATTTGTTAAAAGGGAAGGCTTACAGCAGCAGAAGAAAAATGTTAGATGGCACAGCAGCTAAAAGTGATCAACAAAATCAAATCTCAACCACAAATACATTTGATGATAAAAAAAATCTGACAATAATGAGAAAAAAGGCAGCAAAGTTGACTGTCCAAAAAGCTATCAATCAGAAATATTCTTATGCATTTTTCAGCTTTCCCTATTGTTTCCTTACAACAGCTTCCAATTTGCGGACACTATGTCTGCTCTCTTCCTTTCTTTTTTTTTATAGTTAGTGGGCTGGCATAACTTTATCCCTGGTATAAATCAAATGACTGCAAGATATAACAATTGAGATGAATAGGTGCTATGCTCCTAACAGGCTCTTTAAACTAATGGTTAATGGCATCTCTATATGGCGGCAACTGGCTTCAGTGCCACTTTCCTCCAAATTAGTACCTCTACTCTTGGGTTGGAATGTTTGTATATAAGAAGTATGATTTTACTGGTGACATTTGTTAGCTATTACCGATTCTGCAAATTCAGGTGATGATGGCAAATGTTACAAGTGATTAGAGACCATAAAAAGAAATAAATCTCCTTTCACAAATACTATATCTCTAAAGCAGGACCATGCAGTGAAGGGATGTCATGTTGAGTGGGAAGTGATTTGCTTGGATAGTGAATCGGGTCACACTGAGTGGAAAATACAGTCAGGTCCATAAATATTGGGACATCGACACAATTCTAACATTTTTGGCTCTATACACCACCACAATGGATTTAAAATGAAACGAACAAGATGTGCTTTAACTGCAGACTGTCAGCAGTTCACCTGATTTGGATGTACCTACACCGTTCACCTGATTTGGATGTAAATATCCTCAAATTAAAGCTGACAGCCTTCAGTTAAAGCACATCTTGTTCGTTTCATTTCAAATCCATTGTGGTGGTGTATATAGCCAAAAATGTTAGAATTGTGTCGATGTCCCAATATTTATAGACCTGACTGTATGCGCTGCCTTTTTCAGTACTGTGGAGAAAAATTCCCCAAATATTCTTTTCTTAAATACATGTGCTTGCTTCTAAATTAACACAAATCCCTTTTATACGAGTAGCTTTAATGTAAAAAAAACTTTGCTAATTACATAGCTACATAGTTGGCAAGGTTGAATAAAGACAAGTTCATCCTGTGCTAATGGGGAACAAACATTTATATAAGGTTATAATGTATAATTAGAATACAAAAATGTACTGTACAGACTTGTAGATCTTTTATGTAAAGTAACTTGTATTTTTAAATGTTTTCTTTTTTTTGCATTGAATGTAATCACTTTGAGGATGCCTCAACAAGATTTACTTGCAGTTTAGAAAAAGAAAATAATATATTAGGGTTGATTTACTAAAACTGGAGAGTGCTAAATCTTGTGCAGCTCTACATTTGCCAATCAGCTTCCCGGCTTTATTATCAAAGCTTAATTGAACAAGTTGAAGTTAGAAGCTGACTGGCTACCATGTACAGCTGCACCAGATTCTGAGTGAACCAGCTTATTAAATAAACCACATTGTGTTTCCCTGTAGTTAGCACGACCTGATTCTCTTAGGGCAAATACGCTGTAGTCTCAGTTCACAAACGCATAACCCATGGAACAATTTTTTTTACAACTTTAGACTTTTATGAAAAAGGACAGCCTAGCAAAGAGTTAGGCCTCATGCACACTGGATATCTTTATGCTGCTAGTAGGGGCCTCCAACATTTTTTTTTTTTTTTTGCCTCTAAATGCACCAGCATGTTAGCCTCTGTGTCCATGCACACATAAGCATTTACTGACAGAAGGAAAAAAAAACAATGTCAGCGTGTCCAGGAGCAGCAGCGTTTTGGCAATAATAATTTATTCTGGCCAATGAAATTAATCTCCAAGCACTTGACGTGCTAAATGCATTTACACATTTATAAGCATCAAGTGTTTTTTCTGCCAAAACGCTGCTGCCATGTGGAAATGCATCTAGGAGAGATGGCCAAACATCCACTGTGCATGAGGCCATAATGTGGTAAAAAGTGGGTTTGGCTACATAGCGCTGAACACTGAGTGTAATTTAAAGGGGTCATCTTAATCTACACTCAGAACACAATGCATTTGTTTGTCCCAGCCCTTGTACTACTGCCTGACTACTTAGTAACTAGTGGGGGTATTTAAGATACAGCACAACATAAAGAATGCAGCACATAAGTTTATGTAACAGCGCTCCTTACATGTATGCTCAGTGAAGGGAAAAAATGCCCTGGCATGTGTGAACAGTAGATGAATGGAAAAAAATGCCCAACTAACAATGGTCAATGGAAGCAAAAATACCCAGAGTAATTGGGCAGTAGAAGAAAAATTAAATGCCCTGCTGTTGGTGGTGGGTGGGAGGAAAATACCTGATGTTACTACAGGAGCCTATAGTCTATGGCAGGCATCACTAAATGGTGGACTGCGGTCCAGATCCGGACCCAGAAACATTCCTTTCTGGACCGCAGCCTCACCAAATAGTTGTCTGAATGTCCTCTCCCTACCGGAGGCTCCACCGCCTGCTGCTATTATCCTCAAGGAAAGGCACATCATTTGAGGCGCAGCAGGTCTGTCCCTTCCATAACATTGCAGCACTGCCCCCTTCCTCCCCCCCCCTCCCCACACTGTCCTACCTTATTCACACAAGATGGGAAGCACGTCAGGTCTGGACATGGGGCTGAACTTCTCATATTCGGAAGTGGCTGATTGGTCATGTGTGATTGGTTGCTAGGCAGTGGGGTGGTCTAATCATTTACCCGCCTTTAACATGAAAAGTACCGCCCTATGTCCAGACCTGCCGTGCTTGCCGTCTTGTGTAAATAAGGTAGGACAGTGTGGGAAGGGGGGAGTGCTGCAGTGTTATGAGAGGAACATGAATCTGTAATATGTTTGTAATTGGGGGGGGTCTGTGATGGAGGGGATCTATAATGAGAGGGGGTCTGTGATGGAGGGAATCTTTGATGAGGGTATCCGTGATTTGGGGGGTCTGTGATGGGAGGGTCTTTGATTGGGGGTCTGTGATGGAGCAGTTGGTGATGGGGAGGGGGCTTGTGATGGGGGTAGGGGGTCGGTGATGGGGGCAAATCTGTGATGGGTCGGTGAGTGATGTAAAAGTAGGGGAATGGAGGTGGGGGGAGGAACTGTGATGTGAGGGATCTGAGTCATAGCACCAAAATGACACTCGGACCTCCACTGGAAGAAAATGTTATTGACTGGACCCCCGTGAATTTTAATTCAGTACCCCTGGTCTATGGTATACTTTAAACAGTGCTGTCTTCATGGTGACAATAAGTGTGAGTTTTCATGAGGCTTGTATTGGGGAAGGCATAAAAAAGTAATGTAGTGTGGTGATGACAAAAACACGTCAGTAAGATAAAATAGTAGTTATTTTGAGCAGTGTTTCTCAACCTTTTTTCAATCAAGGCACCCTTCAAAATGGACAGCCCCGAGGCACCCTTTAAAATTATGGGCAGTCTTGAGGCACTCATTTTTAAATTTGAAAAACCATTCTAATAGTTTAATATACCACAGCAACATCCACACATGTAGGACACCCAATATTAGAGGTGAGTTATTCTTCTAAAGCAAATTCACTTTTGCACACTGGTACTGACTAGTATTCTGGTGTTTCTCTTCTCCAACAGTTTTTCTCCATCACTGAGCTAAGGTGACCCCAGCACTGATGGAGAGGGGCAGGGGAGGGTCAAACTAGAATGCTGTGCAGGCAGTTGACATCCTCCTTATCAACTGATGGTGTCATTGGTTGTCAGGACGCCAGTGGCTAGAAGGTCGTAATAGTGCACAATGAAAACCTGTGGCTTTATGTAACTAAAAGGCGGGCTTGTTCCCCCCACTGGCTTGTATACAAGTTTTGGGCAATTTTAAGACATTTTGCCAAGGCACCCCAGAAGAAACCTCAAGGCACCCCAGGGTGCCTGAGCACCCTGGTTGAGAGAACGGCTAAATGTTAATTTTATTTAAAAAAATGCGTGGTTACACTAATGTTAGATTTATTATTGTGAACTCAAAATTTTTGTTGCAGAAATGGTCGTCATGGGACAAAGGGTGCTACACATCGTGCCAAACAGAGGTAACCTATGAATTAGGATGAAATATCAGACATGTCTTCCCTGTCCGTAGTTGGGGATATACCCAGGGAGCTCTACATTCTCTGAACGCATCCATTTCCAATCACACTGTATACAGTACATGGCCTTACTGTGCTGTCTGCCCCTATTTTTGTGTTTATATTCCTATACGTGTATACATTTCCTACACATATTATATTGATGATTTAAATGAATAACCTGTCTGACTTGTGTTTTAATCTCTGTCATATGTTTTGGTAGCAATAAACCAAATGCTGCTATTTAGCATACTTTATTATTACAGACTTTTTTAAATTTTCCAGCCTCATTCAGTTTTTAGACGCTGCCCCCTTTCTCCACCTATACCCACCTTTTATATGCGTAAATGGCCTTGAATCCTGCAATGTGAAATTGCCTTAGATCAATGGAGCAGGATTTGGGAGGCTGCTTCCAGATCTTCTATATGTGTAGTATATAAAGAAAAATACTTATAAAATCCTGATGTTTTCGTATAGGACTCCTGAGGTTCTCCATGCTCATAATCTGACTGTTTCTTCTGTCTGCTGGAGTTGTGGCGAGGAAACTGGCACTCTTTTCCCACATGATCTGGGCCTGTCAGTACATTGCACCCTTTTGGAGTGAGGTTCTTGCCCTACTACGGCTTCAATACACCAATAATCACATTGAACCCGTTGATTGCCAGGAACACTCACATACACAATAAACCTCCATTCCTAGTATAGTGTCTGAACAGATCAATATCTTTGGTCAGATCAGCACTATACCAGCGTTCACATTAGTATAGTGTCCCCAAAAACGCAGCATTAGCGGGATCATCCTCGAAACCTGCCAGCACCTGCGTTTTGCCCCTACGCTTACCCCCCTTCTCCCCCAGCAAGTGCAGTGTCAGTAGGTCACTGTCACTTGATACATTACACACAAAACCACAGTGTTTGCAAAATCAGGCCTGATCTCTGTTAGCACTTGCTGGTAACTTTTTTTTTTTGTAGCGGTTCAAGCAGTCCCTGACAGCCAGGTGCTCTTTTTCCTGTGAGTCGCACTAGGTACCTATAATTTTGTGGCAAATGGAAAATAATTTAATGTCAATGGAAAGGTACTCTAGTGAAGAGGCCTACAGTATTCTGAGCAAGTCAGGTGAGAGCAAAGGGGAAGACACACTGACAGAATCAGCCTCAGAATACGAACCTGTAGACAGCAGTGGCACCCTGACAGATAGCTCAGATGGTGGAGAAGAGGTCCATGCTAAGATCAGGCATACCTGACCCCGTTCCCAGGTTGCTAAGATGTTACAATCACATGATGACTCTCATATGCAGCAGAGTGCCAGTACTAGTGCCCCTCTACCTTTTGGTGACCTGCAAGCACCAGCAGCCTAGTACATCCTGGTCTTTCACATACCAACACTGCAGTATCACTTGGTGACGTGGCAAGTCCCATAAGTGCAGTACAAGCTGGTGCGGTGGCGAGCACAAGTATTGTACCGCAACCACCAAGAATTCACACACAGGCCCGTAGAGCCCCTAGTATCCTTCCGGATCTGCTTGCAAATCCAGATTGGCATCCCACAAATTCTGCAGCATCCGTACTTCCCCCATTCACTGCCCAACCCGAAATTCAGGTGGAAGCAGCAAATTTAAACACTCCCCTTGATTTTTTTGGAGCAGATTTACATGGAAGATCTGTATGCATTGATTGGGTTGGCAGCGATAAAACTGTTGTGCATATAAATTGTTTTGATCCACAAATTCAAACCTTGCCAGACCATTCACATGGAAACCCATTACGGTTTCCAAATTTAAAGTTTTTTTTGGGCCTAACCCTCAACATGGGCATTACTAAAAAAAATTAATTGCGGTTGCATTGGTCCACAGACTTGATTCATCATATGACCATGCTGCCATGGCCAGGCATAGATATGACAGTATAATGCGTTTTATGCATTTCAATGACAAGACACTCTGTTGTCCTCGGGGTGACCCTGAAATTGACCAGCTTCACAAAATTCAGCCCCTCGTAAATCGGCTTAACCAAAAATTTGCAGATGTCTATACTCCCCAGCAAAACATTGATGAGTCCTTCATTACTTTTTCTAGCCGATTTGCATTCAAAGCCCCCCGGATGCTCAGACTACATGGGGAGCAGTGGTAAGATAGTTTGGGACTTCGTGTCATCCTTTTTCCATATCGGGTACCACTTATATGTGGACAATTTTTATTCAAGC
This sequence comes from Staurois parvus, assembly GCF_062004578.1. Classification (NCBI taxonomy): domain Eukaryota; kingdom Metazoa; phylum Chordata; class Amphibia; order Anura; family Ranidae; genus Staurois; species Staurois parvus. The sequence continues at coordinate 4,971,367 of NW_028318030.1, forward strand.
GTGCCACTATTTAGACATTTGTACAATCTTGGAATTTGTGCATGAGGCACCGTGTGACCTAATCGCCGGGGCTACCCCCAACGGCTTGTAAATACCCATCTTAGAAAGGGGGAAAAAGATTGCGTGAGAAATGAGGAATTGCTTGCAGTGAAGTGGAAGGACAAAAGGGATGTTTTCGTCCTGTCTTCCATTCACGTAGACACGACCATCCAAATTGCCATGGCAGCTGGTGTTGTTGAGAAGCCGCTCTGTGTCCATGACTATAACCTTAACATGGGAGGGGTGGACTTCAACGACCAGATGATGAAGCCATACTTGGTTTCTCAAAAAGGCAGACGCTGGTACAAAAAAGTGTCTGTCTATTTATTTCAATTGGCTCTGTATAATGCTTTTGTGCTTTGAAAAGCAATTGGACGAAGTTGGTGCTTTCTAAAATTCCAGGAAGAGAACATCACAGCCCTTTTGTATCCAGAAGGTGCTATGCCCCAAACCCCTAACCCAAATGCAGTTAGCTGACTGCATGAGAGGCATTTTCCTGATGTTATTCCTGGTACCCCAACCCAAAGGACACCCCAAAAAAGATGTGTCTGTAGCAGACATGAAATTAGGCGTAACACCTGTTTTTTTTTTTTGTCCCTCCTGTCCTGGCCAACCTGGTCTCTGCCTCAAGGACTGCTTCTGTCACTACCACACACTAATGGACTATTAGTATAGTGTACAGCACGGCACAGTTTAGGGCACATATTTACACAGGGTCTCGAAAGATGTTAGGTAGTCAGGAAACTAGCTATCGCATTTGGAGAGAGCCTACAATCTGTTTTAAAAAGTTGAAATTAAAAAAAAAAAGTAAAAAAAAAGTCCCTAAAAAAAATTAAAATTTTTAAAAACCAAAAATAGTTTTTGTTGCCATTACTGTTCTACTGTTACGCTTTTACTGTTTTATTGTTAACCATTGTTTTTTTTCTTTGCAGGAATGCCATTCAGCTGCAGCACCGACCCATTTATTCTGACAGCAACAGGAATTTACTCTCAGAATATACATAAGTCAGTGTGGGCAGCGCTGTTGGATGAGATTTTTCATCAGCAGTTAAAAAAGAGCATGGGGGTCTTGGGCGGCTGGTGGTTGGATTGCCCCTATACTTCGGCATATATATTTTATAATATTTTTTGGCACATTTCATGTGTGCCCACCATTAGAAGTGGGTGGATGCAGGGTGGTATATTCTAATGGTGGGCATACCACACACTTTTTCTGGCAGATATTTCTTCACTTTTTTTCATTCAGCCCACAGGCTGCATAAAATAAAAGAACATAGCATGTACATCCAACAAGGACCAGCGACGTACTGATACATCACTGGACTTTGAGTGGGTATACCAGGATGATGCCTGCAGCTGCTTTTACAAGCAGTGGGAGAAGATGCCCCCTTCCCCCGCTGCCTTCCACGGCCTTCTCGGGCAGTCCTGTGCCATCGGGGGAACCGGAGAATGCAGCCAGTGCTACTGCCAGCTAACCATAGAGCTGATTGGAGACCGAAATGGTGCCAATCATCTCTATAGTCTAAGAAATCAGAAGCTATGAGCATTTCATCACTTCAGATTCGCAGGATATAAACAGCGCCATTTGTAAATTGGGAAAGCATCTGATCACACTGATCTTGGTTTGATTAGATAATGTAAGGGCAGAGGAGATATCTACGGTCTGATAGACCCCAGATTTCTCAAAAAAGAATATATGACAAAGCCCATTGAAGTTATAGGGGATATTTGCATTCCATATTTGCATAAAAGTGCTAAAAAAAATATGAAAGGGACAGTGTAAAAATAATTTAAAAAATCAAAATAACTTAAAAAATAAAAAAAAAGAGCAACCTCGCCCCTCCGTGTGCATGAGCGTTGACCCCATGCCAGTATGTAAACAGCGGTTGCACCATGCTTGTGAGATATCGCCGTGAACGTCAGATCAAGGGCAGTAATTCTAGCACTAGACCTCCTCTGTAAATCTAAAATGGTAGCTTCTAAAGGCTTTTAAAACGTTGCCTATGGATATTAAAAATGTATGCAGTTTGTCGCTATTGCACGGGGCATGTACAGTTTTAAAGCATGTCATATTTGGTATCTATTTACTCGGCATACTATCATCTTTTATATTTCACCAAATGATTGGCCAATATATTGTGTTTTTGCACATTAAAAGTAAAAAAGTATATTTTAAAGAAAAAATTACGCCTGAAAAATCACTGTGCGAGTACTGTGACATAAAAAATTGCAGCACCCACCATTTTATTCACTAGGGTATCTGCTTTAAAAAATATATAATGTTTGGGGGTTTCCTAGCAAAAAATACAGATTTTTTTCATGTGAACAAAAAGTGTCAGAAAAGGCTTGGTCTTCAGGTGGTTAGAAGTGGCATAAACGTCTAATGCTGGGCATAAAATGCCCCCACCCCCCAAAATGGCCCCTTTTTGGAAAGTAGACACCCCAAACTATTTGCTGAAAGGCATGTTGAGTCAATAGAAGAATTTATTTTTTTACCACAAGATTTTGAAAAATGACGAAAAAAATTATCACTTAAATTATTTATTGCTCACACATGCCATGGGTATATGTGGAATTACTCCCCAAAATACATTCTGCTACTTCTATGGGGGTACCACATGTGAGAGACGTTTTGGGCAGTCTAGCCAAGTACAGGACCCCAAAATCCAATAAGCACCTTCAGGCTTATAAAGGGCTTTATTTCCTCATTACACTTCCTGACTACCTATCACAGTTTCGGAGGCCCTGAAATGCAGGATAGCACCAAACCCCCCAAAATGACCTATTTTTGGAAAGTAGACACCCCAAGGAATATGATAAGAAGCATGGTGAGTATTTTGCTGATCTCGTTTGTTGCCACAAGTTTTTTAGAAAATGAAGAAAGCAAAACATATTTTTTTCTTTTCTTTTTTTATATTTCAAAACCGTGTGAGAAAAAATGAGATCTACAAAATACTCACCATGCCTCTTTTTAAATTCCTTGGGTTGTCTACTTTCCAGAAAGGGGTCATTTGGGTGGTTTGGCGCTATCCTGGCATTTCAGGGCCTCCGAACCTGTGATAGGTAGTGAGGAAGTGAAATGAGGAAGTTACGCATCTTCAAGCTTTCAAAGTGGTCATTGGATTTCAGGCTCTTGTATGTGGCTAGGCTCCCAAAAAGTCTCACACATACTTGGTAGAAGTAGCAGAATGTATTTTGGGGTGTAATTCCAAATATACCCATGGATTGTGTGAGCAATATATAATTTAAGTGACAAATTTGTGTAAAAAAAAAAAAATTTGTTTTGCCATTTTCCAAAAACTTGTGGGAAAAAAATAACTCTTCCATGGAGTCAATATGCCTCTCAGCAGATAGCTTAGGGTGTTTACTTTCCGAAAAGGGGTCATTTGGGGGTGTTTGTACTGTCCTGGTATTTTACCTCAAGAAATGTGATAGGCAGCCAGAAAGTAAAAGCTGTGTAAATTCCATGATCTATACCATAGTTTGTAGTATGGGTACAGCTTTGCATGACCGCGCAATTGTCAGTTAACAACTTGCCGACCGCAGATAGCCAAATGATGGCTTCACTGCGGCCGGCTAGTTCTAGGAGGGCGTCATATGACGTCCTCCCAGAACGCGCCCTCCCGCGCAGCCCCCGGAGATCTCCATGATCGCTGTGTCCTACGGACACAGCTCAACGCGTGATGTGGTAAAAAGGCCAATCACAGCTGCCTTTTACCACGTGATCAGCCGTATCCAATCACACAGCATATCACCGGTAAATGCAGTAGCCGTTTATCGGCTGCACTTTCCTCACGCTATCACAGCGTGAGGAAAGTACTGCCGATAACCGGCAATTGTCAGAGGAAGGATCGGCACCAATCATCAGGGTACTGATGATCTGTGCCCTGATGATCAGTGCCACCCACCAGTGCCCAGCAGTGCTGTCCACAAATGCCCATCAGTGCCTAGTACTGCCACCAACCAGTGCCCATCAGTGCCGTCCAACAGTGCCACCCAGCAGTGCCGCCAGTCAGTACTGCCTATCAGTGCCCATTAGTGCCGCCTATCAGTGCCCATCATTGTTGTATATCAGTGCAGCATCTTCAGTGCCGCTTCATTAGTGCCAGCTCATTAGTGCCGCCTATCAGTACCGTCTATCAGTGTAGCCTCATCAACGCACATCAGTGAAAGAGAAAAATTACCTGTTTGCTAAATTTTATAATAGAAACAAAGAAAATCTTTTTTGTTAATAGTGCAAAAAAATAAAACACCCAGCAGCGAGTAAATACCACCAAAAGAAAGCTCTATATGTGTGAAAAAAATGATAAAAATTTCATATGGGTACAATGTTGCATGACCGCGCAATTGTCATTCAAAGTGCTGAAAGCTGGAAATTGGCCTGGGCAGGAAGGGGGGTATAAGTGCCCAGTAAGCAAGTGGTTAAACTAGAGCAGCGTTGTATAGCAAAAAAATGGCGTAAATTGCAGTATCTATACCATAGTTTGTAGATGCTATAACTTTCACACAAAGAAATCAACATACACTTATTGGGATTTTTTACCAAAAATATGTAGCAGAATACATTTTGGTCTAAATTTATGACTAACTTTTTTTACTATATATTTTTTATAGCCGAAAGTAAAAAATATTTTTTTTTCAGCATTTTCAGTCTTTTATTTTTTTTGTTTATAGCACAAAACATAAAAGGCACACAGGTGACCAAATACCACTGAAAGAAAGCTCTATTTGTGTGGAAAAAAAGGACATAAATTTTGTTTGGGTACAGCATTGTATGATCACGCAATTACCAGTTGAAATAGTGCAGCGCCGAAGAGCAAAAAAAGGCCTGGCCAGGAAGGGGGGTAAATCCTCAGGAGGGGAAGTAGTTAAGGCCGCAGAGGTGATGCCTGAATATTGAGGCTGTGCTTCAGATCTAATGTCTGTGGATTTTTGATGTGGGGGAGGTCTCTGACATCTAGTGGTGCTGCTTTGGTGTTGATGATCCTCCCTACCTATCATTCGGTCCTTTATGTTCCTTCTGCAATTGCAATGACGCCTGGGCCTTAGTTTCAACGTATGTGTATCACTGTTTTAAAGAATGATATTGGCAGCGTGGTCCTAAGGACTGTACTACGGATAACTTATCTCTTCCCCTAAGGAAGCCCAGGTTGGGCGAAACATGCAGGGAAGCACCATCTATATGCCGCAGAAAACAGTCAAGCATGTTATGATTGTCAAGATTTATTGTACCTACTTGTACCCAATATAATTTGATTGTAATAAATTGAAAAAAAAATTAAAAAACGAATCTGTTTGTTTATTTTTATGCACCTTCGAAAATTCCATAATTTGCTTTTCTTGGTTTAATTCTAATGGGGATGTGGTGCAATATGTTGATGGTCAACCACTCATCATTGTTCTAATTTTTCAGTATATTCATAACAGTACTTGCCCCTCAAGGAGCTTACATTCTAAGGTCCCTAACCCACATTCATGCATACACATACATTATCTCACAGAAGTGAGTACACCCCTCACATTTTTGTAAATATTTTATTATATCTTTTCATGTGACAACACTGAAGAAATGACACTTTGCTACAATGTAAGGTAGTGAGTGTACAGCTTGTATAACAGTGTAAATTTGCTGTCCCCTCAAAATAACTCAACACACAGCCATTAATGTTTAAACTGCAGGCAAAAAAAAGTGAGTACATCCCTAAGTGAAAATGTCCAAATTGGGCCCAATTAGCCATTTTCCCTCCTCGGTGTCATGTGACTCGTTAGTGTTACAAGGTCTCAGGTCTGAATGGGGAGCAGGTGTGTTAAATTTGATGTTATCACCGTAAAAAAAAAAGAATTGTTGCTCTACATAAAGATGGCCTAGGCCAGTGATGGCGAACCTTTTTGAGCCCGAGTGCCCAAAACTGCAACACAAAACCAACTTTTTTATGTCAAAGTGCCAACACTGCAATTAACCACTTGTCTACCGGGCACTTCTACCCCCTTCCTGCCCAGACCAATTTTCAGCTTTCAGTGCTGTTGCACTTGACAATGACAATTGTGCGGTCATGCAACACTCATTTTTTCACACAAATAGAGCTTTTTTTGGTGGTATTTAATCACCACTGGGTGTTTTATTTTTTGCACTATAAATGAAAAAAGAGCAAAAAATTAAAAACATAAAAGGTTTTCTTTGCTTCTATTACAAAATTTGGCAAACAGGTAATATTTCTTCTTTGATGTGTGTTGGTGAGGCTGCACTAATAGGCAGCACTGATGGGCATTGATGAGGCGGCACAGATAGGTAGCACTGATGAGGTGGCACTGGTGAGCATTGATGAGGAGGCACTGATGATGCACTGATATGCAGCAATGATGGGCACTGATAAGTGGCACTGACTGATAGCACCAACTGGAGGCACTGACAGACGGCTGGGCATCATTGATGGGTGGCACTGATGGGCGACACTGCTGGGCACTGACAGGTGGCACTGCTGGGCAGCACTGACAGGTGGCACTGCTGGGCAGCACTGACAGGCGACACTGCTGGGCACTGATGGGTGACACTTCTGGGCACTGATGGATGACACTGCAAGCAGTTAATCTCACCTCTGGCAGTGTCGGTGTGGCTTCCAACCCAGCAGTTCATTCCCATCCACGCTGAACACATCACCCCTGGCCCCGGAGCAGTGTGGGAGCCTCTTCCTCTCTTCCACGCCCATCCCCGGCTACATCACCCCTGGTGCCAGATCCGCATAGGAGCCGTTTTCTCTCGGCCACACCCACCCTGGCCCCAGAGACATGTGGGAGATGTAGTTTGATGGGGGTCCAGTGTGGACGAGATCTGGATGGCCGGTCAGTGTGCATGGTCCGTGTGCGCTCATCTTCCTCTTCTTCCTGGTGTGCCCACTGAGATGGCTCTGCGTGCCAGCAGTTCGCCATCACTGGCCTAGGCTGTAAGAAGATTGCCAAGACCCTGAAACTGAGCTGCAGCATGGTGGCCAAGACCATACAGCGGTTTAACAGGACAGGTTTCACGTAGAACAGGCCTCGCCATGGTCAACCAAAGAAGATGAGTGCACATGCTCAGCGTCACATCCAGAGGTTGTCTTTGAGAAACAGACGTATGAGTGCTGCCAGCATTGCTGCAGAGGTTGAAGGGGTGGGGGGTCAGCCTGTCAGTGCTCAGACTGCATCAAATTGGTCTACATGGCTGTCGTCCCAGAAGGAAGCCTCTTCTAAAGATGATGCACAAGAAAGCCCGCAAACAGTTTGCTCAAGACAAGCAGACTAAGGACATGGATTATTGGAACCATGTCTTGTGGTCTGATGACACCAAGATCAACTGATTTGGTTCAGATGGTGTCAATCGTGTATAGCGGCAACCAGGTGAGGAGTACAAAGACAAGTGTGTCTTGCCTACAGTCAAGCATGGTGGTGGGAGTGTCATGGTCTGGGGCTGCATGAATGCTGCCAGCACTGGGGAGCTACAGTTCATTGAGGGAACCATGAGTGCCAACATGTACTGTGACATACTAAAGCAGAGCATGATCCCCTCCCTTTGGAGACTGGGCCACAGGGCAGTATTCCAACATGATAACGACCCCAAACACACCTCCAAGACGACCACTGCCTTGCTAAAGAAGCTGAGGGTAAAGGTGATGGACTGGCCAAGCATGTCTCCAGACCTAAACCCTATTGAGCATCTGTGGGGCATCCTCAAACAGAAGGTGGAAGAGCGCAAGGTCTCCAAAATCCACCAGCTCTGTGATGTCATCATGGAAGAGTGGAATGGGACTCTTCCAGTGGCAACCTGTGAAGCTCTGGTGAACTCCATGCCCAAAAGGGTTAAGGCAGTGCTGGAAAATAATGGTGGCCACACAAAATATTGACACTTTGGGCCCAATTGGACTCACTTTTGTTGCCAGCGATTTAGACATTAATGGCTGTGTGTTGAGTTATATTGAGGGGACAGCAAATTTACACTGTTATACAAGCTGTACACTCACTACGTCACATTGTATTAAAGTGTCATTTCTTCAGTGTTGTCACATGAAAAGATATAATAAAATATTTACAAAAATGTGAGGGTGTACTTACTACTGTGAGATACTGTATATTTGCAAATGTGCAACTAAAATATGTTTTTAACGCACATTGTTAGAGTAATTTGTTGGGCTTTTTTGCTGGTAAGGCTGATGACACATGGGCGACTCTGATGGGGGAGATTTACTAAGACTGCACCATTCAGAATCTGCTTTTAATTTCAGCTTGTTCAATTAAACTTTGCCAATAAAACATGGAAACTTATTGGTTTCTATAACATCATGATTGACAGGTGCTACTGTCACCCACCCTACTCCTTGTCAGCATAACCTAAGTGTCAGTACACCAAATCACTGATCTCTGCTGGCACTGGATGGCTGATTGTAGTGGGGTCATGATAAGTCAGTCAGTGGTGGTAGCGAGGGCCATATTTGCTGGAGTGCTCCATGAATATGTAAAGCAATTTATATTTTTTTGACTAAATATATTTTTTTTGCCTAATACATTTTATATATACGGCAGTCATGATACATTGTTATTATTATGGGTTTTCCAGAGGGAGCTTTCCTTGCAGACTTTGTCTCAAATTGAACTTTGCCCAGTTACATAAGAAAGAGATACCAGTATATGATAGGTCATTCCACAGACTCATTAGCTTGTGTGTGTAAATTTCAGCTTGTACTATCTAGAGCTTTCTATGAGGTGTTTTACAACACAGACACTAGGTGAAGCCTGTAAGGCAAGTGAAAAGAAGCAGAGAGGTCCTCTTGCTGGCTGCATATGTGCTTAGGAAATTATCAATTGCAATGCTGGATATTCAAATAAATAATATTAACAGGGTGCCTGTTAACCTTATGCTACAGTATTAAGAAATCAGTAGTGCCGCGACCTCATTATACAACTGACCTAGCATGTTTTATACATTGAATAGTGTACCATGATTATAGGAGGCTTTGCTATAAATTGTAAAATAATATTTATTTGAATATCCAGCATTGCAATTGATAAGGACATCAATGCATTACATCATACTTGGCGCCCAATGACCAAGGGAAGGCATCAGGAATGAGGCACTGCTGCTGCATAATGGTGCAAGCATAATGTAACGCAGTGATGTCCTGCAGCAGCAGTGCCTCATTCCTGATGCCTTCCCTTGGTCATTGGGAGCCAAGTATGATGTAATGCATAGATGTCCTGCAGCAGCAGTGCCTCATTACTGATGCCTTCCCTTGGTCATTGGGTGCCAAGTATGATGTAATGCATTGATGTCCTTCAGCAGCAGTGCCCCATTCCTGATGCCTTCCCTTGGTCATTGGGACCCAAGCATGATGTAATGGAGTGATGTCCTCCAGAAGCAGTGCTCCTTTCCTCATGCCTTCCCTTGGTCATTGGGCCCCAAGCATGACGTTATGCAGTGCCCCATTCCTGATGCAGTAGTGCCCCATTCTCGATGACGTCAGGTGCCAAGCATGATGTAGCACAGTGATGTCCTTTAGAAGCAGTACTTAATTCCTGATTCTTTCCCTTGGTCGTTTGGTGTCAAGCATGAGGTAATGCAGTGATGCCCTCCAGAAGCAGTGCACCATTTCTGATGCCATCCCTTGGTCATTGGGTGCCAAGCAGGGGCGGACTGACCATTCGAGCACTCAGGCACTGCCCGAGGGCCCGGGATCAGTAGGGGGCCCCATGAAATGCCTGTTACCTTTTTATAGGCTTTTTTGAGTGTGCTTTGAGTGTGGGCAAGGACACAGGGGCCCCATGGTCCCCTATTGCCTGGGGGCCCCATGAGTTGTCAGTCCGCCCCTGGTGCCAAGCCTGGTGTAACACAGTGATGTCCTCCATTCATGAAGCCATCCTCAGCTGACAGATCATTGGGTGCCAAGCATAATATAACACAAGTCCTCCAGCAGCAGTGCCCCATTCCAAATGCCATCCCTTGGTCATTAGGTGCCAGACATGACATAGCACAGTGATGCCCTCCGGAAGCAGTGCTTCATTCCTGATGCCATCCCCCAGCTGACAGATCATTGGGTGCCAAGAATAATGGCCTACAGTCATTGCCAGGTCAAGAGGTACCAAGCATTATGTAACAATGATGTCCTACAGCAGCAATGCCCCATTCCTGATGCCATCCTCTGTGTTACATCATGCTTGGTGCCTGTTGACCAGAGTTGTTCTTTACAATATAAAGCCTTTGTTTGAGGCAAGCTTATAAACTTTTAATAATTTTAACCCACAAAGTATGCCCTTAACCAGTTGTGGACATAGAGCATGCTACACGCTCCCAAAAAACTTCATCAAGTACACATGGTATGTGTAATATGCCCTGTCTGTCTGCCCCACCGCTGCTTCCCCCTTACACTTGCTGGCAATGCCCGATGACAGCCAGGAAACGCTGCGTAAACACAGTAGCTGTAGTAGCTGCTGGTGACAGAAAATAAGTCATATGGGACAGTACTTCGTGTTTCATTTATCTACTCTATTTTATTATTCTGCAGATAAAGGGGCTGAGCGTTGATCTGCATATGATATCAGTTAAAGCACCTGTCCAAAAAAAAAATATATATATATATATATATATATATATATATTTTACTTTGCTCCTTTTAAAATCTTTATTAAAGTGTTTTGCACAGGGCAGCCTGGATCTTCCTCTTCTTGGGTCCCCTGCCAGCGCTCCTGGCTCCTCCTTCCTGTCGAGTGCCCATAGCAAACAGCCCGAGCTGCTGCTCTGTGTGTCCATTCACATGCGGCCCTGCCCCCTCTGTCTCCTCATAAGCTCACTGGCTGTGATTGACATTGCCATTGGCTCCCACTGCTGTTTCAGCCAATGAGGAAACAAAGACCCGGGACAGCCGAGGTTCTCGTGCTTATCGTTGGATCGTGATGGGGCTCAGGTAAGTATTAGGGGGGCTGGGGGGGAGGAACTGGCCCTAATAAGCCCTAATTCTACAGCTTCTCCCTTTAACTATTAATTTTCTGATCATTTTTAAATTTTTCACCAATGTTTGCAGGCAATAATAATTAAACTTTTTTTTCCATTGTGTTTAATAAAAAAAATTTAAAAAAACCACCCACATAATTGAAAAAAAAAGCCTTTATTTAATTTGTAAATAACTTTGCAATGCTTTGTGCTAGAATCATATTTTAGTGTAATTTAACCACATGTCTACAGGGCACTTATACCCCCTTCTTTACCAGGCCAATTTTCAGCTTTCAGCACTGTCGCACTTTGACAATTGCACGGTTATGCAAGATTGTACCCATATGAAATTTTTATAATTTTTTTCTCACAAATAGAGCTTTCATTTGGTGGTATTTACTCATCGCTGGGTGTTTTACTTTTTGCGCTATAAACAAAAAAATGTGCAAAAAATTAGAGAAAAAAAAAGTTTCTTTGTTTCTATTAGAAAATTTTGCAAACAGGTAATTTTTCTCCTTCACTGATGTGCGTTGATGAGGCAGCACTGATGGGCACTGATAGGCAGCTCTAATGGGCACTGATAGGCAGCACTGATAGGCGGCACTGATAGGCAGCACTAGTGAGGTGGCACGGATAGGCGGCACTGATGATGGGTGCTGATAGACAGCACTGATAGTTGGCACTGACTGGCATCACTGCTGGGCACTGACTGGTGGCACTGCTAGGTATTGGCTGGTGGCACGGTTAGGCATTGACTGGCGCAACTGCTGGGCACTGGCTGGCACAACCGCTGGGCACTGACTGGCAGCACTGCTGGGCTGCACTGATGGGCTCTGGTGGGCACTGGTGGGTGGGCACAGGTGGGTGGCACTGCTGAGCAGAGGTAGGTGGCACTTCTGGATGGCACTGCTGGGCACAGGTGTGTGGCACTGCTGGGCACAGGTGGATGCACTGCTGGGCACAAGTAGGCGGAACTGGTGGGTGGCACTGCTGGGCACCGATCATCAGGGCATTGATCATCACTGCCCTGATGATCGGTGCCAATCCCTGCTCTAACAACTGCCGAGATCTGACAGCGTGAGGAAAGTGCAGCCGAGAACCGGCAATTGCATTTCCCTGTGATCAGCGTGTCATTGGACATGGCTGATCACGTGGTAAAAGGCCTCTGTGATTGGCCTTTTACCACATCACGTGATCAGCTGTGTCCGTAGGACACAACGATCAAGGAGATCGCCGGGTGCGTGCCCCCGGGGGAACGCAGGAGAGCGTATTCTGGGAGGACTTCCTATGACGCCCTCCCAGAACTGGCTGGCCGCAGTGTAGCCATCATTCGGCTATCTGCGGTCGGTAACTGGTTAAAAAAAAAAAGCAAATTCTAATAATCCCAATGCATGTGAATTAATTGGTTTACGTGCTAGTTATAGTGTCTACATATGGCGGTATATATACTAGAATTTTTTTTCTACTAGTAATGGCGGCAATCAGCGACTTATAGCGAGACTGTAGGACTGCGGTGGACATTCTGACACTGGGGGGATCTGACTTGGTGTCAATGGCATCCCCAGTGACACCAATACAGTGATCAGTGCTAAAAAAAGCACTGACACTGTACTAATGGCACTGGGCAGGAAGGGGTTAACATGAGGGGCGATCAAAGGGTTAACTGTGAGCTGTGTGTGTTTTACTAAGGGGCTGTGCACAGTCATCCAGAGCAGTGTGCCCGAGCTGACATCAGGCACACTGCTGACATCCCCATCGGAGATGCTTGGTAATTACCGGCTGGGATCCGGTGATTGACAGCCGCAGCTGCGAATGGCAGGGCGGGTAGGGCACGCGCGCCCCGTGTGTTGCTAACCATCCATAAATTTAGAGACAGTTTGGTTAAAACAGGCACTTTTTTCTTGTCCATAAATGTTCATAGACAGAAGAAAAGTGGCCATAAAAACCCCCTTGCCATGGGCTCTGAACTGTGCATGCACAGTACTGCAGCCAGCCAATTAGAGAACTGGGTGTGCACCTGTGACATCATGGCACTTTTTAGGCATGCCTTATATTCACACACTCCACCACACAAGTTGAGGCTGAGCCCAGCAGTTCATTGATTGGCTCGCTTTGGAACTGTGCAGGCACAGTTCAGAGCCAACAACAGGGGTATTTTTTTGTAAGCTTTTCCTGCCAGCTGCCCCCCATACTGGTTAAAGTATCTTTAAAAGGGTCACTCTGCCAAACTCTGATGTAAGAAGGGACTCTGACAGAATCTGATGTAAGGAGACACTCTGCCAGACTCTGATGAAAGAGGACACTCTGTCAGACTCTGATGTAAGGAGACACTCTGCCAGACTCTGATGAAAGAGGACACTCTGTCAGACTCTGATGTAAGGAGACACTCTGCCAGACTCTGATGAAAGAGGACACTCTGTCAGACTCTGATGTAAGGGGACACTCTGCCAGACTCTGATGTAAGAAGAGGACTCTGATTTAAGGGGACACTTTGCCAGACTCTGATGTAAGGGGACACCCTGCCAGACTCTGACCAACTCTGGTGTAAGGTGGTGGCACTCTGGGGACACTGATGTGAACCTGGCACTCATCTTAACTGTTGCATTCCATATGTTGTTTTGTTTATTACTTACACCTAAACTTGGTACTCTGTACATTATGCATTGATATACAGTATATAGACCTGACCAAGGTGTTCATTGTCTCAACAGCTGCTGGTTTTAATGAAATTCTTCCTTATGGTAGGCTCAGTAAGGCAGTCTATACATTAGATTTTTTTGTTCAACAGCGGGGTTGAACAAAAAAACGGAAAAAAAAACAGATTCCTACATGTACACATTCGACATTGATGCAGAAATCACTCCTGCTGAGATATTGTGGTCTGACAGAGGAGAGACTTAGCACTGATAAGTGCTGTCAGCTATAACCGCCGGTGCTGATCATGTGGAAAGTTTCCTAGAGGCTGGTTGTACAGAAAGTACACTGCCCTACAAATTGCTGATTCCTGCCCTCTCCTCTGACCTTCTGACGCCCAGTACACTCCGCTATTGATTCCTGTTTTTGTACACTGCCCTGCTGGCCTCATATCCTCTGCTCCCTGGCATTTTTTACTGCACCCCCATATCATACTGGCTAAAGCTGGCCCTGTACCAGCATCCTGATCACCGCTATATGCCATACCAGTGTCCTAATCACTGCCATACACAATACCAGCATCCTGATCACTGCATATCTCATATCAACATCCTGATTGCTGCCTTACCCCATTCCAGTGTTCTCATCACTGCTATACACAAGCCACTTACTAAATACCTTGGACTGTTTACTTTCCAAAAAGGGGTAATTTGGAGGGTATTTGTTCTATCCAGACATTGGTCTCAAGAAATGAGTTAGGCCGTCAGAACATCAGGATTGATCAATTTTCAAATATATGTATCATAGTTTGTGGACGCACATCAACGTGTTTTTGTTTTCAAAATTGTGGGTATTTCTTCCTCTATATAGCAAAAATAAAAAAACTAGTGGTGACTAACCACTTCAATACCAGGCACTTTTACCCCCTTCCTGCCCAGGCCAATTTCAGGTTTCAGCGTTCTCACATTTTGAATGACAATTGCACGGTCATGCAACACTATACCCAAACGAAAATTTTATCATTTGGTCACACAACTAGAGCTTTCTTTTGGTGGTATTTAATCACCACTGGGTTTGACGATCGTGGCGTTAGACCCCTGACCTTTTCACCAAACTCGTGACCGAAGGACTAGCCAATCTAAAACCGCGATGTCACATGCATAACAATGTCACGCCCAGCTGCACCCTGCACAACGATTTTCCAGCTAATTGGACCACAATCTATGTACCGGCAGCCTGGGAGCGATTGTTACTGGGTCCGGTTAATTACGCAATTAACCCTTCACACTGCCACCACCTCCTTTTTGTACAGAGAAAGAGGAAACTCGGCGATATCAGCTATAACACTATAATGGATGAGATAATAGTCTGTATAACACGGTCACCGCAGACTGGGTATACAGAGGCTTAAACAAACACAGTAGCACTGTTTTTAGAGGCAGGAATTCGGAAATTGCAATAAAGAGCTATAGAAACAGTTCAACACTTTCAGAAGGAAAGATTTATTACTAAAAGGTCAAAAGGGTGCAATAAAAATATTTACAGAAAAAAGATGTAACTAATATACATATAAATATACAGAGAACAACAGCAAAGCAAAGAGATAACCGAGAGGAGTTAGAGGGTTAAAGTACTTGCCAAAGTCCTGGGTTAGCAGATCAAGTTTCAGAGCGAAACGGCTGTCTCCCAAGTTGGTTCTGATATTAAACAAGAGAATTCTTCAACTTCCTTTCTTAGGCCTGGCAACCCATTTTGTAGTTCCCCAGCAGGGGGTGTCTCTGAAGTCCAGGACCAATACCCCGGTTAGGGAGGGATCGTCTGGGCGTAGACCTAAACTAGAGCCAAAATCTCTTATAGTTCATATTTTGGCTCATAACTTTCCCTATGCACAAGTGACATTCCACCCGCGGGTAGATTATTATGCAGATGCCTCTGAGGAGCGGGTAGATATGATATATGAAATACATATTTGAAGGGTTCCAGAGATGTAATCTTCTGCTTTCCTAGGTATATCAGTCAGGGAGTGTGACCTATCAAACTGTTTGTCTCCTCGTGGCCAATCCGAAGATATGCCTGGTTTTTATGTAAGTCTCTCATATTCCAAGATCTGAGACATAGGGGAAAAATGGATTTTAAAAGTGTTATCTGGTTCGTGCTTCCCTGGAATGCCTTTGAACTCCTGGGAAGGCTTGTGTATCTTTTACGATGTGCTATATTGCACAGCACTCTTAGACAACCAGGCGCTTCAGCTCAAAGATGTTTTAAAGCTCTGGGGTTCCCTGCTGTGCCCTGGCCTGCCTGTGACCCTTCCAACACACATATGTCCCTGTGGATTAACAGAGAGGAAGGGGGAGAATGAGGGACAACATGGAGATTTCTTAACAAAATGGAGGACTGCGTCAGTCTCTGGGTTGTTACACTGGGGTTTTAATTTTTGCTAAATTAACAAAAAAAGACAGAAAATTTGGAAAAAAAACCCACGTTTCTTTGTTTTTGTTATAAAAGTTTGCAAATAAATATTTGTTCTTCATAAATTTAGGCCAAGATGTATTCTGCTACATTTCTTTGGTGAAAATAACCCAAATCAGTATTTATTATTTAGTCTGTAGGAAAGTTATAGAGTTCAAAAACTATGGTATATATCTGAAAATTGATCAATCCTGAAGTACTGACTGCCAATCTAATTTCTTGAGGCCCAAAAATGTCACAACAGTACAGATATCCCTCAAATGGCCCCTTTTTGCACAGTAGACAGTCTAACATATTTCATAAAAGGCATGGCGAGTTTTTTGAAGTTGTAATTGTTTTGTCATAATTTTTTGGAAAATTAAGAAATTAAAAAATATATTTTCACAATTTTTTTTTATATACTGTCACCAGTGCAGTACAGCATCATCATATAACTGGTGTGGGAGTGATCATGTCCACTGACTGGTGACCGTGTGAAAAAAAAACTGAATTTCTTTGCTATAAGCAAGCATTTAACTGAATAAAATTGATTAATTCAGGGGTTTTTTGTTGTGATTAGCTGTGATTGGCCGTGGCTAATCACATGGCACAGGTGAGCTGTGATTGGCCCAGCCAGTGCATGTGATCACTGTGACCATTTACAGCTAGACACACTTATATACAATGGATGGCATGAAAGGAAGCCATGCATTGTATACAACTGTCATGTGACCTACTGTGATTGATCACAGCAGGTCACATGGTACTGGCTATGGGGCCGCTACACAAATCTGTCATCGGCCATGTTCGAGGTAAACATCCGGTGACAGATCTCGCCACAGCATGGCCCTACGGCATGCGCAAAGTGCGATCCGGTTAGGACGTCATCTGATGCCCTACCGAACGGACGAGAGGCTCACATGGCCATCATTTTACTATAGGTCGAGCGGGAAGTAGTTAAATGCAACCAAAAGCAAAACTCTATCTGTCTCAGAAAATTATAAAAATTTAATTTGGGTACAGTGTTGCATGCCTGAGTAAAAGTGTGATAGTGCTAAAAGGTAAAAACTGGCCTGGACCGGAAGGGGATGAAAGTGTCCTGATTTGAGGTGGGTATTTGTGGTTAGTGGTTTCAAATAACCAATACTTTGTTTCCCGTTTTGCAGACTTCCTTTTGCGTCTTTATGCCAGATCCCTTCCCTGTGGCTCAGGCAGAAGCATTCTTTCAAGATCTCAGACTTCCTGGATTATCCAAAGCAGTGCAGATGGCCCTCAACGCCGGTGTCACCGTATCTGAAGTGCTCCAAGCTATTAAAATCTCTACGCTCCACCGCGGCTGCCAGTCCCGACGGCTTCTCCGGTCTCTATTATAAGAAATATGCAACCCTGTTGGCGCCCTTCTTGGCTGACTATTTCAGTGAGTTACGATAGGGCTCTTTGCCCTCTCCAGACGCGCTTAGAGCTCATATCTCCATGATTCTTAAAACGACCAATGATGTGCAGGAACCGCAAGCCCATATCTCTTCTTAACCACCTAGTAATAGTAATATGACAGACGCAAGGTGGTTCTCTCGTTCTGGGAGGACATCATATGACGTCCTTCCATACTCACCGTGCATGCGCGGCTCAGGGAGTGTGCAGCGCGGCGATCGGTGGTGCGCTGTGTCCCTCGGACACAGCGGATCACTGATCACGGAAAGAGCCGAAGATGTCGGCTCGGTCATGTGATCAGCTGTGTCCAATCACAGCCTAGCACATGTAAAAAGGGAAATGCCGGTTATCGGCATTTCTCTCCTCTCAAGCTGTCACGCTGACAGCCCGTGAGGAGAGGAGAGCCGGTAATCGGCTTTCCGCGGAGGGGACATCTACACTGATCAGCAGGGCACTGATGATCAGTGTGCCCTGATGATCAGTGTAGCCCCAGCAGTGCCATCTGTCAGTGTCCATCAGTGCCTTGTGTCAGTGCTCATCGGTGCCTCGTGCCAGTGCCCATCAGTGCCACATCTCAGTGCTACCAGTGCACATCAATGCCACATATCAGTGCCCATCTGAGCTGCATTTCAGTGTCACCCATCAGTGTCTGTCAGTGCCACCTATCAGTGCTGCCAATCAGTGCCACCTATCAGTGCCAGTCAGTGCTGCCTATCAGTGCGTATCAGTGTCGCCTAACAGTGCCAGCCAGTGCCACCTAACAGTGCCAGTCAGTGCCGCCTATCAGTGCCAGTGTCGCCTATCAGTGCCAGTCAGTGCTGCCTATCAGTGCCATGTATCAGTGATGCCTGTCAATGCCCATCAGTGCCACCTACCAGTGCCTCCTCATCAGTGCCCATCAGTGCCACCTATCAGTGTCCATCAGTGCAGCCTATCAGTGCCCATCACTGCAGCCTCATTAGCGCATATCAGTGAAGGAGAAAAATCACTTATTTACAAAATTTTATAACAAAAGCTAAGAAAAAACGTTTTTGTTTTTCAAAATTTTCAGTGGTTTTTGGTTTGTTTAAGAAAAAATTAAAAACCCAGAGTTGATTAAATACCACCAAAATAAAGCTCTATCTGTCACAAAAAAATGCTAAAAATTTCATATGGGTACAGTGTTGCACGACCGCACAATTGTCATTCAAAGTGCGACAGCGCTGAAAGCTGGAAATTGGCTTGGGCAGGAAGGGGGTATAAGTGCCCTGTAGGCTTGCGCTTAATGAAGATCTGAAGATATTGGGCAAGATCTTTAGTCTTCGTATCAATAAATATTTGCGTAGTCTGGTCCACAGGGACCAAGTAGGTTTCGTCCCTGGGAGGCAGGCGGGTGATAACATTCGTAAGGTATTAAATCTTATACAGTTTCTACAACACCGGAAAATCCCAGGATTCCTACTGTCCTTAGACATATATAAAGCCTTTGATTCTCTATCCTGGGAATATCTGTGGTTTGTGCTGTTTCATTGGGGCTTTGGGAATTCTATTCTTTTTTGGATTCAAGCCTTGTATTCCTCCCCTTCGGCTTCCATTAAATACGCTGGGTATTGCTCAGATCCCTTTCCTATTTGGTGAGGGACGAGACAGTGCTGCCCCCTGTCCCCGGTACTCTTTGTCCTGGTGCTTGAGCCGCAGGCTTTAGTGCTCCGGACCAATTATAATGTATCGGGTATTCCATACGCGGGACAGGAGTTCAAGTTGAACCTTTTTGCAGACGATGCCCTCTTGTCTCTCACTAATCCCCTGACGACGCTTCCAAATTTGCAACAGGTTCTTGTGCGCTTCTCCTTGATTTCGGGTCTCCGTATTAATTTGGATAAGACTATCGGTCTCAATATTACTTTGGCCTCAGATTTAGTTTCAAGCCTACAGTCCCACTTTCCTTACAAATGGGCTTCCTCTTCTCTTGAATACCTAGGCATTCGCTTGACCGCCACCTATGACTCATTGTTTGCTACAAATTATTATCCATTGCTTCTTCTTTTATGCACTCTTGGCAATGTCTGTACCTGTCTTGGATAGGACGGGTTAATTCAGTGAAAATGACCATCTTGCCGAAATTGTTATACTATTTTCGCACCCTCCCAGTGCGGGTTCCTCCTCATTTCCTTCGGTTGATTCAGGCAAAGATTATGCATTTTATCTGGGCCAATAAGCACCCCAGAGTCTCCAGAAATACGCTTTTTGTTCACAGACTCCAGGGTGGTCTTGGAGTACCTAATGTAACTAATATCAGGCGAGCCAGATTGCCCCACTGTCTATGTTGCACGCTTCCTCGGACGTTCCTCCCTGGGTCCTGCTGGAACTATCTAATTGTGCCCCTATTGCGACATCGACGCTTCTATGGCTTCCCCCTGCCCTACGCCCTATGGCACTGAGTCCGATTTTGCTCCATGGCTTACAAGCATGAGACTCGGTATGTTACTCCACTGGCCTGATGTCATCTTTCCTACCTTTGCTCCCAATTATTAACAACCCTCTCTTCCCACCTGGCTTAGATGAACCAAGGCGTTTTCTTGGTGGGTGGTGTGGCAGGCGCAGCACCCTTTGGTGCCTTGTGCGCTGTGGCATTAGAAAAATTATGCAATTGCTGTTTCTTTGTTTGATTAGACTGACTTTACTCTGTAATTCCTCCAATGCCGCTCTATGGATGCAGTAGGTTTAAAGAGCACACCAAATACTTTAGTTAACTTCTTTAATAACTTCAATCTTCTTCATATAACACTGCTTACAATGGCTTATTTCTTTCATATTACAATGGTTTAATTCGTATTACATTGGGTTGATTCAATAGCTTATCTCGTTAGATTCGTTAGCTTATGTTGTTAGATTAATTCGTTAAATTCGTAAATTCGATAGGTTCGATTATGATTTACTCTACAGGGACTTGATTCGTAAGTTCGGTGGAACTACAAGTAAACACATACAACAGTTTTTAGACACAGATCTACCTGCACTGTTAAACAATAGAGGAACACACAAGTGCATTAAATACCTATTTGGCATTCTCTACTTCCATGGAGCTTCTCTGATTGGAACTTTGTCTGTTTCCTCCTCTGTCTGGTGAGCATGTGTCTCTAGAAAATCCTAGCAGGGAGTTTTACACAGGCACAAATGTGAAACTGGCTGGGATTGGTTAAGGCTCTGTACAGTATGAGGCTGTCTGTGATTGGCTCACCTTTAACTAACTCTTAAAGGCATATTTTCCTTTTCTGCTTCTGCTAACACAATTAATATAAAAATGTCATATAACAATCAAAGACATAAATTACAGCAATGATTCTGCTTTTGGCTTTAACATGTGCACATATACACTGTACTGAGGTTATTGGCAGGTTTGGTATACACATATATGTGAACCATATTAGCAACCTAGGACTGGTCTTAGCTGGCCAGCTACAGGTGGCCAATGGTTTTTCGCAGGTGCGACACTTTTTGACTTCTCGGTCCTTCCCCACTTGGAATTCTCTTCGGGAGTCACGGGTGTCCCTCCAGCGGAATTATTTTGTTACCTTCAATGGTGGAGTTGGCTGACATTACTGTGGGTCACTTCCGTTTTTCCCGTACCAGAAATCTGCCTTTGAACTGCTTTGCCAACAGCGTCCGGGCCTTATTTGCCTTCTTTATGCAGCTTTGAACAGACGCTCAACGCTCGGGCAGTCATGGATCTGGAGGACTGGAATAGGGCCTGGTCACTTATAGCTAAATGTTCATTTAATACGACCACGCTCAAGGCGGCATACAAGGTATTGTTTCGTTGGTATTGGGTTTCCGGCTCGTTTGGCCCAGGCGAACCCTGCCTGCAGTGATCGATGCTTTCGGGGTTGTGGCCATCATAGTGATGTATTGCATATCTGGTGGCTGTGCCCGAGACTGTTTAATTTTTTGTCTCGTGTGTTTGGCTTCTTTTTCAACTTGTTCCATCTCTCCATACGCCGGGATGCTCGGTATGCTTTGCTTTATTGTCCCATACCAGACCTCTTGGTTCACCAGCAGAAGTTGGCTTCCTATTTGTTTTTGTTGGCCTGAACAATTGCTCAGGCCTTGAAGAGCCCGTTTGTCCCTCTTCAGGGGGTGCGGGACCGTATGACCACTATGATGCTCAATGAACAGATGTCGAGTATCTGTAATGACTCCCAATGAAAATTTTTGAAAATATGGGAGCCATGGTTGCAATATGTCTTTCCCACACTCCCCCCGGCTAGTCTGGGGTTGTGATGTTGGTTGGTATTGGCGTTCTTGGACTCCTGCTCTTGGTCTTGTTATCTTTTTCCTTTTGTACTCCTCCTTTTCTTTTTCTGTTTTTTTTTGGTGTGGCAATGGATAGCTGCCTTTAGTTTGAGTTACTGTCAGTGTTATACTAATGTTTTTGTCATTTATGTGCCATTGATAGCCCCTGCGTGGGCGCATCTTTTGCTGTTGGTGTTAGAACACTGTTTTTTTATTTTTTTTTTATGTGCAATTGATAGCTCCTGCGTGAGCATGTTTTGTTGCTCCTGTATTAAACTGTTTATAAATTAATAAAAACATTGAAATACAAATAGCCAATGCTGTCATAATATATGATCTTTCAAGTTTCCATGTTGATCTTACCTCAGGCTGCTGGAGTAGAATTCTTTGTTGTATGGGTTTGTATATTGTCGAATTGTATAATGTTGATCATGCATCAAGCTGTTGGAATACAATCCCGTGTTTTCAGCTCAGAAAAGCTTTATAATTTTGCACTTTGAACTGATATAGAGAAGAGAGGCTATAGATAAACAGGTACAACTTATGTAGGAGGATTTGTTTCATCTCTGTGTATTACCTGAGCCCAGTCACTTCACTGAATATATATAAGGGATTACAACCACTTTTATCTTACTTTACAGTGAAATAGTGCTTTGCCAATGCAGGCTTACCTAACTGCCTCCCTCCTCAGCTGCATCTGGGTAGTTGGCTCTAATAAATCCATCAAATGAGTCAGGCAGCAAGTGAACATGTTGACCCTGAAGCGCATATGTTGAAAACATAAAAAATCAGCAAGTGTAAGGATTTAAATGACTTTGACAAGGACCAAATTGTAATGGCTAGATGACTTGGTCAGCGCATCTCCAAGACTGCAGCTCTAGAGGGATGTTCCTAGTCTGCAGGGGTCAGAACCGACCAAAAGTGGTCAAAAGAAGGAAAAACAAGGTCATGAGTGGCCAAGGCTTATTGATGCACGTGGGAATCAAATGCTGGCCCATGTAATCGAATTTAATAGGAGAGCTCATGTAGCTAAAATTACTGAAAAAGTTAATTCTGGTTCTGATAGAATGGTGTCAGAACAGAGTGCATCGCAGTTTGTTGTGTATGGGGCAACGTACCCACAAACCTGTCAGGGTGGCCATGCTGACCCGTGTCCACAGCCTAAAGTGCCTACAGTGGTCATGTTAGCGGTAGAACTGGACCATGGAGAAATGGAAGACGGTGGCCTGTTCTGATCAATCACATTTTTAATTTTACAGCATGGGGATGGCTGGGGATGTGACATTTGTACTGACAATCAATCTGATTCATAACACCTTTGCTTCTGTTCTTGGAGAGCGGTTATTGGCCCACAGCTCTCACATGGTGCTTGGGGCCAATCACAGCACCCTGTACCATGTGACCAGCTGGAGCTTACAGATCACCGTACTTTGAACTGTTGTGAACTTAGACCATTCATGACAGTTCAAAGCAAGCATTTGCTCCTGCAATGCAAAGTGTATCAACAACAAAAAAATCCCTGATCACACCCGCAGAGCAGTACAATGTTACTATGGTAACAATGCACTACTCTTATGAAAGCATAAAAAAAGAAAAAATTTAAACTTTTTTTTTTACATTTTTTAGTTTTTTTTTAACTACTTGCCAACCGCACATGTGGGCGAGTGACAGCTCGCCCGGAAAGAGACGTAACCTTACATCACTTTCTATTTCCAGGTGTGCATGCGCATGTGTGCGCCCCCTGTTGCCCCCTATCCCAGTCCATTAAGAGAATAGAACACCACACTGAGTAAAAGCACTACATTATACACACGCACTTGTTATATTACTACTTTTAACTGTTTAACCACTTGCCTACCAGGCAATTATACTCCCTTCCTTACCAGGCCAATTTTCAGCTTTCAGCGCTGTCGCACTTTGAATGACAATTGCGTGGTCACGCAACATTATACCCATATTAAATTTTTATCTTTTTTTTTCACAAATATAGCTTTCTTTTGGTGGTATTTACTTGCCGCTGGGTGTTTTACTTCTTGTGCTATAAACAAAAAAATAGCAAACAATAAAAAAAAAAAAGTTTCTTTGTTTCGATTATAAAATTTTGCAAACAGGTAATTGTTCTCCTTCACTGATGTGCGCTGATCAGGCTGCACTGATAGGCAGCACTGATGGGCACCGATAGGCAGCACTAATGAGGTGGCACTGATAAGTGGCACTGATAGGCGGCACTGATGAGCTGGCACTGATTATGGGTACTGATAGTCGCACTGACTGGCGGCACTTCTGGGCACTGACTGGCGCAACTACTGGGCACTGACTGGCGGCACTGCTGGGCACTGACTGGCAGCACTGCTGGGCACAGGTGGGCGGCACTGCTGGGCACTTGTGGGCAGAACGGGTGGGTGGCATTGCTGGACACCGATCATCAGTGCCCTGATGATCGGTGCCGATCCCTGCTCTGACAACTGTCGGAGGCCGAAATTTATCCAATCATCTCTATAGTCTAAGTAACCGAAAGCTACCAGTATTTAATCATTTTGGTTCTGCAGGATATAAACGCCTATAAATTTGTAAATTGGGAAAGCATCTGATCACAGCGATCTTGGTGTGATCAGATGCTTTAAGGGCTTATTGTTACACCGATGTCCTGGGCCAGAAATGTGGAAACAATTAAACATTGCAAGAGAGATGGGAATATTACAAATATCTCTTTCCTAAAACAGCTGGGAATATTCTAGTGTTGTGTAATCCTGCTGAGCTCAGTCTGCAGTGTGAGGAGAAGAGAAGCCTGAGCTCTGAGGGATCGCTCTACTTCTCCAAGGGATCTCTCTACTTCTCCAAGGGATCACTCTACTTCACCAAGGGATCACTCTACTTCACCGAGGGATCTCTCTACTTCACCGAGGGATCTCTCTGCCTGTCTGAGGGATTTCTCTACATGTCTGAGGTGACTGGACTTCTCCATCTCTGAGGTGACTCTGAACGTCTCTGAGGTGACTGTACTCTGAAGTGACTCTGTACTCTAAAGTGACTGTACTTCTCTGAGGGATCTCTCTACTTCTCTGAGGTGACTGGACTTCTCCATTCTGAGGTGACTCTGTACTCTGAGGTGACTGGACTTCTCCATTGTGAGGTGCCTCTGTAGTTCTCTGAGGTGACTCCGTACTCTGAGGTGACTCTTGTACTTCGCACTCTCACCCGGAGGATCAGGCAGCATGCCAATCACCAGCGACGGTCAGGTTCTCAGGCTCCTCCCCCTCCTCTTCTTCTTCTCTCTCCAGTCCAATCAGCAGTGTGTGGGATCAGAGCCTGAGGAGCCGATGGGTGTGCGGGGCCCCACTGTTGTGGTCATAGGAGCGGGCATTGCCGGGATCGGAGCCGCCGAGAAGCTCTATCAGAATGGATTCCGTCACATTCGGATCCTGGAGGCCACCGGGAGGAGCGGAGGACGGATACGGACACAGAGTTTTGGTAATTCGGGTGACACAGTGGTAGAATGTGAATGTGGAGGAGGGAGACTTCCTCACTGAGGAGGAAGCTTTCCTCACAGCACTGGGTGTCCATTAGGGGCAACAGTGAACAGTCAACTGAGATTTCCTGTAAGGACAGGGATCTGTATCTGTGAGATTATTATAGGGGGCGGGATTTATCACAACTGGAGCAGCTGTGCATGACAACCAGTCAGCTTCTTCAGTTAACCTCTCCATGATGAGGGTAAAACAAATCCTAACACGTGAGCAGACTTCTGCAGCTGTGACATGTCATGGTAGAACTGTACAGATCATCACAGCTACTTGGTGTCTCCAGGTGGAGTATAACGCGTTTGTTTTGGGAACAATTGGGCTTCCATCTGGTGGTAAGCCCTGGTTCAAGCTGATATGACTTGTCATGCAATTTGACAGCTTTAAATCACATGACAACCCGCATCCTATTGTTTGCAATGAAACGGCTCAAATTGGTGCGACTCCGACTTTGTTGGAGTTTCACCGATTTTGAAAAAAGTCTCCTGCACTACTTTTTTGAAATTTCAGGTGCGACTTGCATAGACAACTGTGCACAAAGCCGTACAGATGTCTTCAAAGTTGTAGCTGAAATCGCACGGACAGGCAACTCTGAAATTGTGCAACTTCACTTGAAGTCACATGATTTCAAAGTTCTTTCTTTCTGTGAGCAGACAGGCTCTTTATCGCATAGGAGACATGCAGTGTCCTTTCTACAGTAAAAAAGAGCTGTGAGCCTGAACAAGCAAAGCTCAGTTTACATTCCATTACAGATACTGTGTGCTAGGATGAATGAACTCGTACATGTGCAGGAATTACATCATTCTGCGCTGGCCAGTGAAAATGTCTGCAGCCCCCCACCTGATGAAGCCAGATAGAAGATGCCAGCAAGGGACCTTCAACCTTTGAGGGAGAGGTAAGTATTGGGAACTTTAATTCCACTTTAAAATGATATTCCACTTTCATTTTTTCTTTAAAATAACAAACATATTATACTTACCTGCGCTGTGCAATGGTTTTGAAAGAGCAGCACCAATTCTTCTATTCTGGGGTCCCCTGCCAGTTTTTCTGGCCCCACCCCCGCCAAATGTTTGTGTGTGCTTACTTCTGAGCCCTGCTCTGTGTGTCCATAAGACATACAGAACGGGGCTCGGTCTCACCCCCCACTCCTTATCATTGGCTTTGGTTGACAGCAGCCATTGGCTCCTGCTGCTTTATCTGTGCCAATAAGAAGTGAGAGAGACTCAGCTTCCATTCATGTCACCAGATCAGGATCATGCTCAGGTATGTGTTTAGGGGGGCTGTGGGGGAAAATGCATGCAGAAAGTTTTTTTTGTTACTGCGTAAAATGCAGTAAGGTAAAAAACCTTCAGCCATTACAAACACTTTAAGATTTGAAATTGAAAGATAGAAGCTAATTGGTTGCCATACACAACTGCTCCAGATTCCGGTACCTTCCCTCTGTATCTTAAATTATTATTATTATACAGGATTTATATAGCGCCAACAGTTTGCTCAGCGCTTTACAATATAAAGGGAGACAATACAGCAACGATACAGTTCAATACAAGAGGGTTAGGAGGGCCCTGCTCCTGGAAGCTTGCAATCTAAAAGGGAGGGGCTAGTAGTACAAAAGGTAATAACTGTGGAGGATGAACTGATAGGAGAAATAGAAAATTCAGTTATTAGCTGAAGGCCGAAATGAAAAAAAGCACCAATACAGGTGCAGAAAAAACCCGCCCCTAAAAGCCGCCTGTCCGCTGTCGCCTGCCCTCCGGCCGCCACTCGATAGTTTAGTCTTACCTGAGAAACCATCGATCCCAGCGTTGGGCATAGAGATGAAAGAAGGAAAGATGGCCCTTGGAGAACCGGAGCGATGTCACTTACGGTTCCAGCTATTTTTTTTTATTAAAGCAATAGATCAATGCTTTTTTTTTATCTAATGCTTTACATTGCAGAGGAGAAATGTGGGGTCTTATTGACCCCATATGTCTCCATAAAGAGGACCTGTCACTAATTATTTCTATCACAACGGATGCATGCATTTCTTGTGATAAGAATAAAAGTGATTACAATTTTTTTAAAAGCAACAGTGCAAAAAAATATTTTTTTTAAAAAAGTTTAAAGTGCCCCCGTCCCCCCGTGCTCGCACATAGTGGTGAACACATACGTAGGCCATGCCCACATATGTAAATGGTGTTCAAACCACACACATGAGGTATCAACATGAACGTCGGAGCAAGAGCAATAATTCTCGCACTAGACCTCCTCTGTAACTTTACACTGCTAACCTGTAGAAATTTTTAAAGCATCAGTCATGGAGATTTTTAAGCACCGCAGTTTCACGCCATTCCATGAGCGTTCGCAATTTTAAGTTGTGACATGTTGGGTATCTATTTACTTGCTGTAACATCCTCTTACATATTTTACAAAACAATTGGGGTATATATTGTTTTTTTTTAATCAAAGTGTATTTTTTTCCAAAAAATATATATTCATTTTTAAAAACTGCGCATTCCGCTTTCGGCCAAGTGCATTTTGAATTTTCGGTTTCGGCACCTGAATTCTCATTTCAATGCACCACTACTACTTGGGGAGAACAAATAACAGGAATGACACAGAGTGTGCAGAGGGAACACAGATTAGGGAAGGAGGAAATAAAACCAGGAAAGGTGTCCAGACAAACTCTTCTGCCAGGGAGATACAAAAGAGGTAAACTTACAAGGGTAGTGGCTTGTCTTATCTCCCTGATATTCTCTCCTGTCTGCTGGCAGAGCTGTGAACTTTAGCACTGTGCTTCTGTCAGCCTTCCCCTCTAGCTGAGCCAAGACATACAATCAAGGCTTGAATTGCACACATTATATTTAGGCCCCATGTACACGGGACACTACTGAACATGGAAACTGACTGCTGCAAAACGTAGGTTAAAAAATGTCTGTTTAGCATCGTTTGCATAACGCGTTTATGTGCGTTTGCGTTTAGAAGTGTTTTTTAAAGATAAGCACAGGAGAACCTCCCAAATGCCCAGAATGCGAGTGGTAAATCATTAACTATTTCAGACTGTTTCAGAGAAATACAGACAGTAGAAGCAGAGACCACAGCATGTGTTGATATTAGCTTAGGTGTGAGTTGCTCATTAACATTTCTTTTGTTTCCAAGGGTGGGAAAGGTGTTTGGTGAAGTGAGTCATTAAGGCCACCTGGCAGGGGGTCTTCATGAGGAATTTGAGGTGTGAATGGTCATTTTGTTTCCAAGGGTGGGAGAGGTCTGAGGTATGAAGTGGTCATTAAAATGTGTGGCAAGCTTGGTAGGAACATCCTGTTTTGTACATCTGAGTACCTTAAAAACACTTTGCATGCATTTTTCATGAAGTAAAAAGGCTCTGGACAGCATAGGGAACTGGAAGAGTTAAAAAAAAATTTCAAACGCAAAGGCTTGTAAACGCGATTTGCCGTTTTTACAAGTGTTTTGCATTTGAAACGTGATAAATTCAACTGCTGAACGCTTTTTTTGCGTTCAAAAAACCGACTGTAAACTCAAATGCCTGTAAACGACTGTAAACAAAGATGTGTACATGGACACATAGGAAAACATTAGGGAGAGTTCAGGGGCTGCTGAAAAAAATGAACAGCTCCTAAACGTGAATTTATCAGCTGCAGTGTACATGAGCCCTTACAGAAAGTGACAAAGTTTTGAAACCAAGGTGAGGGGGGAGAGATTATAATAAGGAAAGTGACTGCTCTGGGCTTTTGCAAAATGGGGGCTTCCAGCAAGAAGAAACAAGAGCAATGCTGGAGGCAATTTACAGTACACTCTAATTTTGGTAGCATAATTATTAATGTGGAATGTGTTTTCTTTTGGTAAAGAACTTTGTCATCAAACTGTGAAGGGTAAAGTTACACTGTAGCCTCCCTAGCGGTCTGATTATGTCAGTATTTCTGTGCTCAAAGCAGTACATTTTTTTGCATGGAAATATGTATTGTTTTTATTGTAGGCCTGTAATTTTTAGGAATAACTCACTGAAGTCTGTCCGAACAAGAGTCTAGTAAACATCCCGGGTATGTTAAAATTTGAAACACAAAGTCATAAATTATAATTTAATAAATAATCATAAAAAATAATAATATAATAATAATACATTTAATTCACTAATATAATCAAACCAAAAACACTGAAATTTGAAATATAGCGCCAAGTTTGCACATCACTGATCTTAGTCGCAGAATCGTTTTCAGTGTTTGATGACGAATTTCCCCAGGAATCATTATCGCTCAATTCTGCAAGTAGTTCTAATTTGCTATTGTTGCTCTCTAGCTGGTCTAAAACCGCTTTTGACCTAAAGGGACGCTTTTTTGGACGCCATGGATATTTCTCAGTTTCCAGGCAGAAAGAACGGTAAAAATGCAGGCAGGGCACAGGACAAAGCACTCGGGACAAAATGTATGTGAAATGCTTTGATACAGTAATGTTTTACTATGTAATTTTAGTGTATTTAGTGAATGTCACTTTTTCACATTTTTAAATTTCCCGCCGTTCCATCCCCGTATGTCCTGACGTCGCAGGGAACAGAACCCAGAAGACAGATGCCGGCATCAGCCGGAGGACATTGCAGGGGACACTGCAGGAGGGACATCGCAGGAGCGAAGGACAAGGTAAGTGAAGAAGAGATCCCGGAGCAGCGCTGCAGGGTATTCCCAAGTGTAGCTCGGGGTTACCGCTTGTGGTGCTGAAACTTTACCCCAGTCTACACTCGGGAATACCGCCAGGGAGGTTAAGGTAATTACTTAGTAAATGTTGACTCATCTCACTGCTCTTTAAGGCTGTACTCTGAAGTTCTGTTATATATAACTGCTTTATTAATGTCATGTATTCAGTCTCTTTCATATGCACATTTTCAAAATAACAACTGTTCTGTTGTGTAGATGTTTATAGATGCTCAACAAAAAAAAGAAGTAAAAACTTAATAACTTGACCCCCCAGGTCAATTTTGACATTTCTGTTGTACATGTAAAAAAAAATCTAATTTTTTTATCCTAGAAAATTGCTTAGAACCCCCAAACATTGTATATTTTTAAAGCAGAGGCCCTAGAGCAGTGATTTTCAGCCTTATTTCAGGCACTGTTTGCTGCCCCTGGAACGACAGCGTTCACTCTTTCATTCACTCTTTCATTTCATTCATTCACTCTTGTAATTTTTTCCCTCCGAAACCTTGAAAATATATAAATGACGTGGGAATTTTTCCCATTTAATAGCGTGCAGCAAACAGCCCTGAAAAGGGAGAGTCTTTCTCCCAAAATACGTTAGTGTGATGTACTTTTCATTACTCTCAATAAATGTCTCTTTAGCTACCATCAAAACTGCATTCTTTTGGATATCGGCTCTCCTTCTTTTCTAGAATTTTTTCAGTCAAGCCACCCTTTTAAATTCTGAATAATTTTAAAGCTCTCCATTCTTAAATCTATAAAACTAAACTAATCACATTGCATAATGCAACATTCACACATGTGGGACACCCAGCGTCAGAGGTAATTTATTCTTCCAAAGCAAATAACCCTTTTACACAAGGGTACTGACTATTAATCTAATGTTTCTTTTCCCCCTCAGTTCTTCTCCCTCACTCAGCTAATGTGATCCCAGTGCTGATGGGGAGTGGCAAACAAGGATGCTGTGCAAGCACCCACCGCCCTTCTGATCAACTGATGACAGCTGGAAGGTTATAATGGGGTACAAAAAAACTTGCGGCTTTTTGTAATTATTATTATAAAGGATTTATATAGCGCCAACATTTTACACAGCGCTTTATATAGGGGGACAGTACAATTACAATACAGTTCAATACAGAAGGAATAGGAGGGCCCTGCTCATGAAGCTTACAATCTAAAGGAAGGGGAGGTGATACAAAAGGTGATAGTTGCAGGGGATTATCTGGTGGAGGTGATTTAAGTACAGTTCTTAGGTGGAGGTGGGGTAGGCTTCCCTGAATAAGTAGGTTTTCAAAGATCGCCTAAAGGCAGACAGAGTGGGGGCTGACCGGACATACTGAGGTAGGGAGTTCCACAGGATGGGGGAGGTTCTGGGGAAATCCTGGATGTGGGCATGGGAGGAGGTGACAAGGGAACTAGAGAGGCAAGATGTCTTGGGAGGAGCGGACGATTTGGATGATATCTGCCGATGAGGTTTATTATGTACCTAGGAACAGTGTTGTGGCTTTGTACATTGTAGTTAGTATTTTGAATTTTATACGTTGGGCTAGTGGAAGCCAGTGAAGGGATTAGCAGAGAGGGGCAGCATTCATAATAGACTGAAGGGGGGATAACATGTGTAAAGGTAGACCAGTGAGGAGGGCGTGACAGTAATCAAGGTGGGATATAACCAAGGCTTGGATAAGTTGTTATCCTTAGTCAGGAAGGGGCGAATTCTGGAAGTGTTGCAGAGGTTGAGGCGGCAGGATTTAGCCAGTGATTGGATGTGGGCCCCAAAGAAGAGGTCTGAGTCTAGAATAATGCCTTGCACCCTGGCATGAGGGGAAGGAACAATGGTTGTGCTGTTGATCTTAATAGAAAAGTCATGAGTGGGGGGATCAGGGAGCAGGAAATATTACAAGCTCAGTTTTAGAAGGATTGAATTTGAGGAATTGGTGTAATATCCATACTGATATGTCGTTCAGTACATTTGTGATACATGAGGAGATCGAGGGGGTGAGCTGAGGAGTGGAGATATAGATCTGCATGTCATCAGCATAGAGGTGGTGTTGGAAGCCATGGGAGGAGGTGTAGAGAGAGAAATGAGGGGGCCCAAGAACAGAGCCTTGGGGTACCCCAACAGAAAGAGGAAGAGGTGAGAGAAGTTGGTTTTAAAATAATTAATGTGTGCAGCACTCCACTAAATAAATAAATATTATAATAATATAATATCATGCAATGTGTACTCTATATATCTGTAAGACCTGTGATCCAAAAACCAAAAATATAAAAAATATATATATAATGAAATTAGAAAATTATATAAATATCAGCATGTGATTGTGATAAATAAATATCTATATTTATATATAATATAATCCCCCAATTGTCCAAAAATACAAAACAATATATAAAATTCACATGATGAAGCCACGTGACCCGGTGGCGTAGGGGAGGGGCTCTGACGTCACAATGCATTCAGGATCAAACGGTACAGGAAGTGTGCAGAGCACACAGAGGATTCATATATTTTAAAAGCGGTTTTTATACTATAAAAATGTGAGTGGAATGTCATTGAATACATTAATAAAGAGTTAAAAAAGGATAAGGAACTATGTTCTTTCTCTTTTTATGCACTACTAATATACATAATTAAACAGTGGAGGGAAAGGAAGTATTAGACTCCTGGAGGAGAGAGGGAGAAATCCATCCATCCTAATCCAACACAGGAATCAGCTAACCTGAGAGACCCCAGGTGGGAAAATAGAAATATTACAACTTACAACTCACCAACCCTGGAAGGATATCTACCATTGGAAAATACCTCATCTGTCCATTTAGGACAAAAAGCTGTTTTAGCCTAATTTTCAGTTAGGCTAAAATTAAGGTGAGTGCATAAGAAAATCATATCCAGTCTATTTGTTGTTGCTGTTTTTTCAGAATATTATCACGAAGTGGACACATTCTTGGATTTATTATGTGAATTTTTTATGTGATTTTTATATTTTTTTTGGTATTTTTGGACAATTGGTGGATTATATTATATATAAATATAGATATTTATTTATCACATTCACATGTTGATATTTATATACATTTCTATTTTCATTATATATATTTTTTTTATATTTTTGG
Source organism: Staurois parvus (assembly GCF_062004578.1). Taxonomy (NCBI): domain Eukaryota; kingdom Metazoa; phylum Chordata; class Amphibia; order Anura; family Ranidae; genus Staurois; species Staurois parvus. Next base: position 5,004,462 of record NW_028318030.1, read on the forward strand.
TTTTTGGATCACATGTCTTATAGATATATAGAGTACACATTGCATGATATTATATTATTACAATATTTATTTATTTAGTGGAGCATGGCACACATTAATTATCTTAAATTCAGTTATATGCACTATTATATGAGTAAGTGTTTAGTATCGGTGAACCACGTGTGTTAATTTAACATAATTAATTATTTAAGCACTTTGAATACTCACCATTGAATACTCACCATAGTAGCTCGCAAGCACTTTCACATTTTAATTGAGAGAAGTTGTTGTTGTATGTGACGCTGAAAGTGCCCTGAGAAAGGTTAGAGGAGAACCAGGAGAGAGCAGAGTCACAGAGGCCAATGGGGTAGAGTTTACTGAGGAGGAGTGGGTAGTCAGCTGTGTCAAAGGCAACTCATATGGTTGTGAACAAGGCACTTGAGAAGCTTGGAGGTAAACGGGAGCAGGGAGATGATCCTTATGGTATTCAAACAGGTGGGGTCCAGGGATGGTTTTTTGAGTATAGAGTTAACCAATGCATATTTGAGCGGGGAGGGAAAGGTGCTGGTAGAGAGGGAGAGGTTGAAGATGTGAGTTAGAGAGTTTTTGATAGAGCAAGGAGGAGGCCACAATAATTATTAGGCGACAGGGTCCATGGAGAAAGGCTTTTTAAACCTTGGTTAAAAAAAGACTGCCCTAGAGAATAAAATGGTTGGTGTAACAATTTTTTATGTCACGTGGTATTTGCACAGCAGTTTTCAAATGCAAATTTTATGAACAAAAACACTTGGATGAATTTTAGTGCACAAACACACAATATAATACCCAATGTTTTTATAAAATATAAAAGACGATGTTACGCCGAGTAAATAGATACCAAACCTGTCACATTTTAACCACTTGCCCTCCTGAGGATTTACCCCCCTTCCTGACAAGACCTTTTTTTGCTATTCGGCGCTGCACTATTTCAACTGATCATTGCGCGGTCATACAATGCTGTACCCAAACAAAATTTATGTCCTTTTTTCACACAAATAGAGCTTTCTTTGGGTGGTATTTGATCACTTGTGCACTTTTTATTTTTTGCGCTATAAACAAAAAAAGCTATAAAAAATATATAGTAAGCTCAAAGTTAGTTATAAATTCAGGCCAAAATGTATTCTGCTACATGTCTTTGGCAAAAAAATCCCAATAAGTGTTTATTAATTGCTTTGTGTGAAAGTTATAGCATCTGCAAACTATGGTATAGATAATGGAATTTACACAGCTTTTACTTTCTGACTGCCTATCACATTTCTTGAGGTGCTAAAATACCAGGACAGTACAAACACCCCCAAATGACCCCTTTTTGGAAAGTAGACACTCTAAGCTGTCTGCTGAGAGGCATATTGAGTCAATGGAAGATTTTTTTTTTTTCCACAAGTTTTTGGAAAATGACAAAAACATTATTGTTTTACACAAAGTTGTCACTTAAATGATATATTGCTCACACAAGCCATGGGTATATGTGGAATTACACCCCAAAATACATTCTGGTACTTCTACCGAGTATGGGGATACTACATGTGTGAGACGTTTTGAGAGCCTAGCCACATACAGGAGCCTGAAATCCAATGACCACTTTAAAAGATTGAAGGTAGTAACTTCCTCGTTCTATTTTCTCACTACCTAGCACAGTTTCGGAGGTCCTGAAATGCCAGGATAGCACCAACCCCCCCCCCCCTTAATGACCCCTTTTTTGAAAGTAGACACCCCAAGGAATTTAAAAAGAGGCATGGTAAGTATTTTGCAGATCTGATTTTTTTCTCACAAGGTTTTGAAATATAAAAAAAGAAAAGAAAAAATATGTTTTTGTTTCCTTTCTTCATTTTCCAAAAACTTGTGGCACCAAACGAGATCTGAAAAATACTCACCAAGCTTCTTAGCAAATTCCTTGGGGTGACTACTTTCCTTCAGGCTTATTGGATTTTGGGGTCCTGTGCTTGACTAGAGTGCCAAAAAGTCTCTCACATGTGGTATCCCCATACTTGGGAGAAGTAGCAGAATGCATTTTGGGGAGTAATATCTATGCCTGGCCATGGTAGCAGAGAACACGGGCATATGATGAATCGGGTCTGTGGACCAATACAACTGCAATTCATTTTTTTTAGCAATGCCCATGTTGAGGGTTAGGCACAAAAAAAATTTAAATTTGGAAACCGTAATGGGTTTCCATGTGAATGGTCTGGCAAGGTTGGATTGGCGGTGATAAACTGTTGTGCATATAAATTGCTTTGATCCACAATCAATGCATACAGATCTTCCGTGAAAAACAGCTCCAAAAAATCAAGGGGAGTCGTTAAATTTGCTGTTTCGACCTGAATTCTGGGCTGGGCTGTAAATGGGGGAAGTTTGGGTGCTGCAGAATTTGTGGGCTGCTCTACGGGCCTGTGTGCGAATTCTTAGTGGCCACAGGACACTACTTGTGCTCGTGGCCGCACCAGCTCCTACTGCACTTAATGGACTTGCCATGTCACCAAGTGATACTGCAGTTCTGGTATGTGAAAGACCAGGATGTACTAGGCCTTTGGTGCTCGCCAGTTCACCAAAATGTAGAGCGGCGCTAGTACTGGCACTCTGCTGCATATGAGAGTCATCATGCAATTGTAACATCTCAGCAACCTGGGAACGGGGTCGGGTACGTGTGATCTTAGCAGGGACCTCTTCTCCATCGTCTGAGCTATCTGTCAGGGTGCCGCTGCAGTCTACAGGTTCATATTCTGAGGCTGATTGTGTCAGTGAGTCTTCCCCTTCGCTCTCATCTGCCATGCTCAGAATCCTGTAGGCCTAGAGTACCTTTCAATTGACATTTTAGCCACTAAATTTATAGGTACCTAGAGTGACTCACAAGAAAAAGAGCACCAGGCTGTCAGGGATTTCTTGAACCGCTACAAAACATTTTACCGGCAAATGCTAACAGGCTAACAGGCCTGATTCTGCGAACACTGCGGTTTTGTGTGTAATGTATCAAGTGACAGTGATCTGCTGACACTGCATTTGCTGGAGGAGAAGGGGGGGGGGTAAGCGTAGGGCTAAACGCAGGTGCTGGCTGGTGCCGGGGCTGATCCCGCTAATGCTGCATTTTTGGGGACACTATAGTAATGTGAATGCTGGCATTGTGCTGATCTGATCAAAGATATTGATCCGTTCAGACACTATACTAGCAATGGAGGTTTATTGTGTAAGTGAGCATGTTCCTGGAAATCAAGGGGTAAAATGTGATTACTGGTGTGCTGAAGGGAAATCTGACGCTATCTGGCAGGGGCGCTAACTAGCGCTAACGCTATTTGAAGTCACCGGCGACACAAATACAGTGATCAGCAAAAAATCTGTACACTGTACTAATGACACTGGTGACAGGGCAGTGAAGGGGGGGGGGGGGTGATCAAGGGCTTAAATGTGTCCTAAAGTGTTTTAACTGTGAAAAGTGTGCTGTTTTACTCACTGTGTATTGATTCTTCTCTCTCTCTGGGATGGAGTGTGCCCAGAGAGGGATTTCATCACTTCCTCTACTTGTGTAAGTGTAAACACAGGTACAGGAAGATCCCCGATAGGACAGGGATCGATCATCCAATTTAGGCCAACCATCACTTGGCTAAATCAGATGATTGATCCTTCGGGGATCAAAGAACGGCACCCGTGCCCCCCCCCCCCTGGCCCGCGAAAATGCAAATCACACACACATATATATATATGATTTTGTGTACCCGTACCGCCCTTTAGCAGTATTTCTACTATAGGGTGGTGCGGAAGTGGTTAAAACTGCATGCACCCATGGAACGATGACAAACTCTAGGGTAGATTAAATTATCCATAGGCAATGCTTTAAAAGCCTTACAGTTTGCCACTTTAGTTTTACACAGAAAGCCCGTTGCTAGAATTATTGCTCTGTCGTTCGCGGTGATACCTCAAATCCCTGTTTATGTATGTGTGTGGGACCGACACATGCATTCGCCTTTGCGTGCGGGGGTGGGGGCTGGGGTGCTTTAAAAAGAAATCTCCTGTTTTTCTTTTTTTCTTTTCTTTTAGACTCTACCTTTCCGTTTGTAGCACTTTTATTGCTGTTACAAAGAATGAACAACAACCCTTGTGATACCATGACAAGTCCTCTTTATGGAGAGATCTGGGATCTATGAGACCCCAGATCTCTGCTCTGGCCTCCAAAGCAGCAGATCAAATTGTGATTGGTTTTTTCTACAAACAAGCCGGCAATGGTTGTAAACAAAGAAACCAGAAGTAACAGAAGTCCCTGTCGCTTCCCGTTTCTGACATCACAAAGCGGGAGGAAAAACATAATTCTCTCACTGAGTTTGGGGAAGCTGATGCCACTGAAGCCATCCATACCAAGCTCCCCAAACACTCGTGATTGAGCTGTGTTTTTATAGCCCTCCTCCGAAGCTGCAAAGGCAGCCGTACAGGGACATACACATGATGGAGCCACATTGAAAAAAAAATAAATGATCTTCCCTCTTACATTTGGCAGTCAGTAATGAGTGAGTGCACTCCTTCAAGTCAATGGGGCTGTCCTACAACCGACCTGCTACTGAGTGCAATGCACAAGTTTGTGGTATGGGTTTTTAGGGCTAACATAAAGCCTCACTGCCTCAAACACCCTTTAAAAAGCAATCTACTGCAGGTCATTTTGGCTTGCTAAATCATGGCTGAACTCTGAAATCTTTCTGAAGTGCCTGCTTTATACAGTCATGGCCGAAATTGTTGGCACCCTTGATATTTCTCCAGGAAATCATGTATTTCTCACGAAACGTATTGCATTAACACATGTTTTGCTATACACATGTTTATTCCCTTTGTGTGTATTGGGACAAAACAAAAAAAGGGAGGAAAGAAAGCAAATTCGACATAATGTCACACAAACCTCCAAAAATGGGCTGGACAAAAGTATTGGCACCCTTTCACAACTGCGGATAAATAAGAATGTTACAAGCATGTGATGCTCCTGTAAACTCACCTGGGGCAAGTAACAGGTGTGGGCAATATAGAAATCACACCTGAAAGCAGATAAAAAGGAGAGACGTTCACTTAACCTTTGCATTGTGTGTCTGTCTGTGCCACACTAAGCATGGACAACAGAAAGAGGAGACGAGAACTGTCTGAGGACCTGAGAACCAAAATTGTGGCAAAATATCAACAATCTCAAGGTTACAAGTCCATCTCCAGAGAACTAGATTTGCCTTTGTCCACAGTGCGCAACATTATCAAGAAGTTTGCAACCCATGGCACTGTAGCTAATCTCCCTGGTCGTGGACGGATGAGGAAAATTGATGAAAGATTGCAACGCAGAATAGTCCGGATGGTGGATAAGCAGCCCCAAACATGTTCCAAAGACATTCAAGCTGTCCTGCAGGCTCAGGGAGCATCAGTGTCAGCGCGAACTATCCGTCGACATTTAAATGAAATGAAACGCTATGGCAGGAGACCCAGGAGGACCCCACTGCTGACACAGAGACATAAAAAAGCAAGACTACAGTTTGCCAAAATGTACTTGAGTAAGCCAAAAGCCTTCTGGGAAAACGTCTTGTGGACAGATGAGACCAAGATAGAGCTTTTCGGTAAAGCACATCATTCTACTGTTTACCGAAAACGGAATGAGGCCTACAAAGAACAAAACACAGTACCTACGGTAAAATATGGTGGAGGTTCAATGATGTTTTGGGGTTGTTTTGCTGCCTCTGGCACTGGGTGCCTTGACTGTGTGCAAGGCATCATGAAATCTGAGGATTACCAAAGGATTTTGGGTCGCACTGTAGGGCCCAGTGTCAGAAAGCTGGGTTTGCGTCCAAGATCCTGGGTCTTCCAGCAGGACAATGACCCCAAACATACGTCAAAAAGCACTCAGAAATGGATGGCAAAGAAGCGCTGGAGAGTTCTGAAGTGGCCAGCAATGAGCCCAGATCTAAATCCCATTGAACACCTGTGGAGAGATCTTAAAATTGCTGTTGGGAAAAGGTGTCCTTCCAATAAGAGAGACCTGGAGCTGTTTGCAAAGGAAGAGTGGTCCAAAATTCCGGGTGAGAGGTGTCAGAAGCTTATTGATGGTTATAGGAAGCGACTGATTTCAGTTATGTTTTCCAAAGGGTGTGCAACCAAATATTAAGTTAAGGGTGCCAATACTTTTGTCCAGCCCATTTTTGGGGTTTTGTGTGACATTATGTCATATTTGCTTTTCTGCCTCTGTTTTATATTTGTTCCAATACATACAAAGGGAATAAACATGTGTATAGCAAAACATGTGTTAATGCAATACCTTTTTTGTGTGAAATACTTGATTTTCAGGAAAAATATCAAGGGTGCCAACAATTTCGGCCATGACTGTAACTGTAAAAAAAGCAAAAAATACCAGCCGCTCTGATCAGTCTATAAGAATTCTATAAAAAGAGGTGCGTGTGGGTAGGACTATACACAGAACATAACAAAATGTCCCAACAGAATCACAGTATCAACATTTTGGGTAAAAATCAGAGGTTTATGTAAGAGCAGACTTACCTGGAAGCAGTCCCATCCTCTGTAGGTGCAGATGGACACCAGGGGCCCCTGACTTGCTCCAGGGAGCTAAAACTCCTCCTCTACAGTGTGTCTATGTACCAAATCCAAGAAAGCAAAAGAAATAAGGCAGCCCCTCAGATCGGTTTTTAAGTATTACCTGCATCATCGTTTAAAGGGCTACTTCACCTTTACAGAAAAAATTTACTTACCTGCAGGGCTGCCAAGCTTTAAGCACCCCTACAGCTACTCCAGTGGTCTAGATATTTGAAATCCCTGTTCTTCTCCCTCTTCTCTGTCAGCTCTTCTGGGACAAACTAGATGGATTCTGATTGGTCAGTGCTTACCAATCAGAATCGACCTGGTTTGTACCAGAAGCACTGCACGGATAATAATTAGGTATTTTGTGTATTTTACCATGCTGCAGCACTTACAGATGTAAAAAAATAATAAAAGAAAAGATGTATTTATTAATGTTCCTTTTTTTTGTTGTCTTTAGCAGTTTAGCAGTAAGTGCAGGCAAACTTGCTTTAAAATGTTTTGGAGCATGGCATCCTGGGAATCCAACGTGTACACTCTCCGGCCACTTTATTAGGTACACCTTGCTAGTACCGGGTTGGATTCCCTTTTTCCTTCAAAACTACTGTAATTCAACGTGGTAAACATTCCTCAGAGGTTTGTGGTCCATATTGGCAAGAATTACTGTTGCCTTTCTATTATCTCAAACCAGTCTGTCCTTTCTCCTCTGACCTCAGCAAGGCATTTTTGTCCACACAACTGCCGCTCACTGGATATTTTCTCTTTTTCGGACCAATCTCTGGAAACCCTAGAGATGGTTGTGCGTGAAAATTCCTGTAGATCAGCAGTTTTTGAAATACTCAGACCAGCCCGTCTGCCATCAACAACCATGCCGCATTCAAAGTCACTTAAATCCCCTTTCTTCCCCATTCTGACTCTCAGTTTGAACTTCAGCAAGTCTTCTTCACGATGTCTAGATGCCTAAATGCATTGAGTTGCTGCCATGAGATTGGCTGATTAGCAATTTGTGTTACCGAGCAATTGAACAGGTGTACCTAATAAAGTGACCAGTGAGTGTATTTGCATGTGCTACAGTTTAAATTAATTTGTTTGTATACATGTTCTTTTTTTTAAGAAAATGCAATAAAGTTTTTTTCTTTTTTACTTTAAGCAAAGGGCCTGGTTGAGATTGGTGCCCAATGGATTCATGGACCGTCTCCAGAGAACCTAGTTTTCCAGCTGTCAGCCCAGTATAATCTTTTAGGTCCTGATGCTCTGCTTGAAGAGAACCAGAAAATGGATGTGGGAGGTCACCCTCCTGCCATCCCTGTTATCTACACCAGCTCTGGAAAGAATATCAGTATGCCATTAGTGATGAATCTAACCAGTTTGTATTTTGAGTGGCTGGAAAAAGCTCGGAATTTCACAAAAGATACCTGCAGTCCAGATGCCAGCGTGGGAAGTTTCTTACGCCAAGAGATTTTGCGTAGCTCGAAGGAATGGGATAAGGACACATGTGAGCTTAATTTGGCAGTTTTAAGGTCATTTCTTAATATTGAGTGCTGTGTCAGCGGAACCCACACAATGGACCATGTGGCTCTTTGTCCCTATGGAGAGTATACAATGTTTCTAGGACTGGATTGCACCTTTCCCACGTAAGTGCACCAAAAGGTGCAGTATCAGTTTAAAGTGGTATCCTTTTCTAAGCAAACAAGAGATGTCTATTTTATGGTAAAAAAAAAAAAATGCAAAACGACGTAGCCTCCCTAGCGTTCTGATTATGTCAGTATTTCTGTGCTTAAAGCAGTACATTTTTTTGCATGGAAATATGTATTTTTTTGTTTATTGTAGGCCTGTAATTTTTAGGAATAACTCACTGAAATCTGTCCGAACTAGAGTCTAGTAAAGATCCCGGGTATGTTAAAATTTGAAAAACAAAATCATAAATTATAATTTAATAAATAATCATAAAAAATAATAATACATTTAATTCAATAATATAATCAAACCAAAACATTGAAATTTGAAATATAGCGCCAAGTTCGCACATCACTGAGCAAAGTCGCAATATTGTTTTGATTTTCTGATGACGAATTTCCCCACGAATCATCACTCAATTCTGCAAGTGGTTCTGATTTACTATCGCTGTTCTCTAGCTGGTCTAAAACCGCTTTTGACCTAAAGGGACGCTTTTTGGATGCCATGGACATTTCTCAGTTTCCAGGCAGAAAGAATGGTAAAAATGCAGGCAGGGCACAGGACAAAGCACTCGGGACAAAATGTATGTGAAATGCTTTGATACAGTAATGTTTTATTATGTAATTTTAGTGTATTTAGTGAATGTCGCTTTTTCACATTTTTAAATTTCCCGCCATTACGTCCCCGTACGTCCTGCCGTCACAGGGAACGGAACCCAGAAGACAGATGCCGGCATCGGCCGGAGGACATTGCCGGGGACACTGCAGGAGGGACATTGCTGGAATGCAGGACAAGGTAAGTAAAGAAGAGATCCCGGAGCAGCGCTGCAGGGTATTCCCGAGTGTAGCTCGGGGTTACCGCTTGTGGTGCTGAAACTTTACCTGAGCTACACTCGAAGGTAAAGGGCGGTTAAAGAGGTGCTTCCAGAGCCATCCTCACCAGTCTTCGGGGTCCCTGGTGTCGTCAAGTTTACTAAGGGAAACCGAATGTGAAGCCTTGCCACTGCGCATGTGCAAGCTGAGCTGCACTTTGTAAATGTTTACACAGTCTTCAGAGGTGTGTGACATGTCCCAGAAATCTGGCGCAAAGGACAGGTGCAAACTTCCGATTGCATCGCCACAGCAGTCCGGTAAGAAGTAGAGAAGTAGGAGTGGGTCCCTGCCAAAACTAGGCTCCTGCTTGCCCCCCCCCCAAAAAAAACAAAAAATAAAGTGTATGGGGTGGGGGGGGGGGTAAAACTCCTTCTTTTGGGTGAAGTTCTGCTTTAAGCCCCTAAGTAATAGTAGATCGCTCCATTTCTCTCTGCAGTGTCATATACCTGGGAAAAACAACCCGTGAATCTGGCTCCCAAATGAGTATCATCAAAATACTGTTGGGTGGGGTTTCACCGATACCGATATCAGTATCGGTGCCGATACTGAGCATTTCTACGAGTATCGGTCCTCGTGCAAATGCTCTGATACTAAAAGCCAATACCTTTAGGTTCGGTTCTTTCAGCCGTCAGCCGAATTCCCCCACTGACAGCTTAAATGTCAAAAATAGAATGCTGGCAATTATGTGTTGTTAAGGAGGGGGCTGCCCTGTCCTTAACAACCGATGACATTTCAGCTGTCAGCGGGATTCCCTTGCTGACATCTGAAATGTAAAAAAAAAAGAATGCCAGCAATAGTTCGATCTTCTGATCCTCTGTTAGCTCCTGTCCTATGTGAGGCAGAGAGCACTATAATGTCCTTCCGAGATGCAGACAGCCCGCATCTCCCCCGCTCTCTGCTCCTTTTTGTACTCTTGCTGACAAGTCCTCCATTGGTAGGATGCGGTCGGGCGGCCAGCTCAGCTTTCTGTTTTGCTGGTAAGATTATGGGGGGGGGGGGCTAGTGTTAGGTGGGGATTTGGGATGGTGGGGCTGTGCTAGGAGGGGGGAATTAGGGGGGTTGTGCTAGGAGGGGGAGGTTGTGCAAGGAGGGGGGATTTAGGGGGGGTTGTGCTAGGAGGGCAGATTTAGGGGGGTTGTGCTAGGAGGGGGGATTTGGGGGGTTGTGCTAAGAGGGGGGATTTGGAGGAAAGAGGGCTTTACAACCTACTGACAACTGAACTCACAGAGTACATTTTAAGGCTTGTTCACACCAAGTGCAGAGCAGTAATGCGCAAAATCGCATGTTTTCACGTATCGCACCACCCCTCTACCTACTCTTCATAAGCAATAGGTATCAGTATTGGTACTGTGTGCTAAAAATATATGCCCAGTAGGGAGACTATTAGGTTAGAAATATGAGAGTTGTAATTGTTTATTTTTGAGGGTTGAAAACCAAGGAAGGAGTGCAGGGGAGAGACCTTTATACTGTAGTGTATGCAACCTGTGGTTGGATGAGTAGAAGAAAGAGAAATTATTTGCAGTAGGAGGTTGCTAGAAGCCAAAATTGATCTGCATATGGTAAAGAGCTTGAAGAGATTGCAGACCTTTTCATTAGTAAATATGAACTACGGTAACTTAAAAAAAACAACTAACAGTTTGTGCAAAAGGTAAAAACAAATCTGTGGTTAAATCTCCAAAAAGTAAACATGAACATTCACAGATCTGTTCATCCTCTGGCACTACATGTACATTTATTCTGTGTGAATGGGGGCAAAATTGAATGTTACAAGGTAATTTTTCTTCCCAGTCAAATGTTAATCATTCCTACAGAACAATGTGAATCAGGAATGCATTATGGTCACTAGATAGACCTGATGATCTTTGGAAATTAGAATTATTTACTATAAATATCAGCGCCATAATGTGGTATTTTCCTGAACCACTCCATTTTTATGAACAAATAACATTTGACCTGTAGAGAAAATAGGCTAAAAAACATTCAATTTTGCCCCTATTCTCACAGGTACATGCAGTTTCACTAGATGAATAATTATATAATAATTATAAATAACAGCCCTAAAGCTAGGTTCACACCTATACAGGTTGCGTTCGAGCTGTTTCTGCATTGTGTTTTTGCACTTTTTTTGCGATTTTTGATGTGTTTTGCTTGTTTTTTTTCTTGTTGCTAGGCAGATTTAAAACGCACCAAAAACGCAATGCATGCTTTTCTGCAGCTTTTCCATTGAAGTCTATAGAAACAAAAACGCAACTTTTTGCGTTCAAAAAATTCCATGACCCTTTCCAAAAAACACAGCAGGTGAAAGCGCACAGGTGTGAACATGTCCCATAGGAAATCATGTTCAATGGACTGCACTGCGCTTCTGCTAAATGCAAAATCCTGCAGAAAATGCTTAGGTGTGAACCTAGGTTAAGTGAGAAAAAGAATCCACTCTCAGTGTGGCAATTAAAGTAAAAATCCTGTGTAACAAAAGCAGTTCTTGTGAGTTCATGAATTATTCAGTGTGTTGTAGGCACCCTTTATCCTTTCTTTAGACACGTGCCCATATTTGGTCAATGCCCTTAAAAAATGAAGAAAAAAAATTATGTAGGGAAATTAGACATATCATCATCAGGTTAACTGGTGCATTTTGGCACTGATTAATTTGATCTGGGAATCTAAGCTACAGGAGTTGATTTATTAAATTGGGGAGTTCAAAATTTGGCGCAACTCTGCATGGTAACCAATTAGCTTCTAACTTCAGCTTGTTCAATTAAGCTTTCACAAAAATAACTAGAAGCTGACTGGTTTCTCTGCAGAGTTGCATCAGATTTTGCACTCTCCAGTTTTAGTAAAAAACCTCATTGTGACTTCTGGTCATGAAGATACTCAAAATATAGACAGAGGGAATTAAAGTATATCTCTAGAGTCAAACATTCTTTTTTTTATTTTGGACAGAGGGGATAGTGCTAAAACTTATGTTAGTTTCCTTTTGCAATATGTGTCTCAATTCCCTTCACTACCTGTGCTATAGACTCAACTCAAAGTAGGATACCTTTCTAATATGAGGGATATCCCCTCTTAAGCTGACCACAAGCAGATCAAAATGTTTCCGATTCAGCAGGGATCAGACAAATTTTGATCTGTGTGTGGCCATCTCTGTTGGACAGAAGTCAATCATTAGATCGACCTCTGTTGAGCAGACAAGCTGGAAAACTTTTGACGATCAGCGGCAGTCACTGCTCATTGTATTCTGACAGTGGAAAGTCCTACCGTCAGAATACAATGTCCCAGTGGGGGGATTCTTCTATCCTTTTTTTTTTTGTGTAGATGGAAGAATTTTCTTTTCTTTTTTCTTTTTTTTTTTTTTGTCTAAAGCTGGGACCAGCTTTAGACAGTTCTCAAGCATCCCTATTGGAAGACTTTCCCTCTGTTTCTCTTCTAATGTCAACTCGTTGGGTTTGCCTTTATTTTCAGTCCTGTTGAAAATGGTAATCAAGCAAGTTAGAGAGAGTGGAAAGTTTTGCCTTTAGTTATACAATAAAGCAAGCCTGTAGAGCTTGTCAAGTTTGTGAACTGCCAGATAAATGCATGTATCCTTGAATCCTGAAAGCCCCAAATGGTGATCACTGTTGGTCAGTGAAGCTACACCTCACAGTGGGCCATTAATAAGGCATGGTGAGCGGAAGGGATGGGTCCAAAGTGGCGGTTTTCTAGCTGAGGTTGGCACTTAACAGATCATGTAAGACTCCTGCTGCATTGCTTGTGACTGTCCCTATTTGGAGGGACTGTCTCTCGTTTGAAACCAAATCTCTCTGTCTCACATTTCTCTTCCACTGTCCCTCTTTTTGGTGTGATGTATAGACCTTTTTAAATAATGTGCTATTTAACTATCAAAAGTTTTATACTGCACTAAACTTTTCATTCAACCTTAAAATTGTTGATTCTGTTATTTTAAAAGCCAATAACCAGATAAAGAATTGGTGAAAGCAAAAGCATTTGTGGATTTAACCAATTTTTGTTCATTGATTCTTCATGGTTCAATTAAAGCAGAACTCCACCCACAAGGGGAAGGTATACTTTAAGTCCTCCTCCCCTGCCACATTTGGCATGTAATTTTTTTTGGGGGGAAGCAGATACCTAGTTTTGACAGGTTTCCGCTTGGATCACCTAAGTGATCTAAGTGAAAGTTCTCCTCTCCCCCCTCCTACCCCGCAGTCTTCTGGGACATGACCATTCACAAAGCGCAGTGGGCAGCCAGCTGTGAAGCCAAAAGCAACATAACCAGCTGCTCACAGGATGCCAGCGCCGAAAACCCGAAAGCTAGTAAAAATCTAGCCCAGGTGAAGATTCCACTGGATAAGTGTCTATTTATTAAAAGTCAGAACAGGATTTGTAGCTGCTGACTTTTCTTTTTTTTTTTCTGGAGTGACCCACCTTTTTAACTGAGGAAGGAAGGAGCACTGCTCACCGACCCAGTACATAAATATGTGGATGAATGTGGCTTGAGCCAGTGCCGCTTCAGCCTCACTCCCCTAGGGCACTGACTGAGGCCAAGCCATATTCATCTGCATAGTCATATACTTGGTCGGTGAGTGGAGCACCTTCCTTTCTTTGATGATGCTTCTACACCTCTAAATAGTGTATAGGTGCCTGCAAATGGTGGGGAGACCTTTATCTCAGCTTAGAGCGGCACTGCAAGTTATACCTTGATCACTCCTCTTTAACTGGGCGCATGGCAGGAGGTGTGTCCTTTGTGCCAAAAACTGTCCCTCTTTCTCATCTCAGAAAAATGGCACCCATGTACTAATGATAATACTGCATGCAAGTATCTGGAAGCTCCTTATATTAAGGCTCCATGCACACTGACTTAAAAAACGCGCTGCTCCTACTGGAGTTTAGCGTTTTGTATGTAGAAGCAACTAATGGTATCCTATGTGCCCATGCACATTAGGTAGTATAGAGGCTTTTTTTAAGCTCAACGTTTAGAGGCAGAAAAAACCCCTTCTGTTTTGTGTTTTTTTTGGCAGAAAAAAAAAATGCTCCTAAATGCTGCTAAATGCTCCTAAACATTGCTTATCGCTGGTACAAAAAATGCTCAAAATTAGTGTTTTTTTCTGCCAAGAGCACTGGCGGTTTTTAAAGGCAATATGCATACAGCCTAAAACCCAAGTAGCTGTTTACTAATTTTGGTAATACAGGTACAGTAAAGGGGAAGCAGCTGGGTTACCAAGTACTTGGTACTAGTAGACATATAATTTAACATGCTGTATATGTATTAGCTCATTCATTTTATTATTATTATTTTTTTTTTTACAAATATTCTTGACTAGTATTTACCAGTAGCATATCAGTTAGGAAAACTGTATGACCGATTTAATTATATATAATTTGGCATATTTTCATATAGGGATTTTTTTGTAATTACAGAGGATTTGAAAGTCTTGTGAATCGGATTAAAGCAAATCTACCAAATGACACTGTGATACTGAACAAAGCTGTTGAGAAAATCTACTGGGATGGTTCCTTCCAGGGCCGTGACTCTCGTGCATATCCCGTGCAAGTGCAGTGCGAGGATGGAGAGACATTTGTGGCGGATCATGTAATTGTCACTGTCCCATTAGGTAACATTTGTTACATTACAGTGTGTCAAAATGCTGGTACAGATTAATATGACTATGCTGAAATGTATCTCACACATTTGGCACCTTACAAAAAGACTATAAACATGTGTTAAATATTTCTGTTCAATAAATGCAACTCACATGCCCTCTCAACCCGTCCCCTCTCACCCAGCTACCCCCTCATCCCCCCTCTCCCTCAACATAACCCGCAGGGACTTCGTCGCTGCTCAAACTCCCCCCAACCCCGTTCCCCCTCACTCAGCTACCCCCTCATCACCCCTTTCCCACGGCCCCACCACTGCTCTGACCCCCACTTCAACTCCACCCTACATTCCTCATACTGAAGCCCCCCCAACACTCCGCACCTTTGACATTACTACCATCGAGGAAGTCTCCAAGATCCTCTCTGATGCCCGCCTCACCACCTGCCCCCTTGACCCTATCTCCTCACAACTCCTACAACCTCCCTCCCCCTCCATCCTACGCTCCCTCACCCACATCTTTAATCTCTCCCTCTCCTCCAGCACTTTCCCCTCCCCTCTGAAACATGCACACATCACCCCCATACTTAAAAAGCCCTCCCTGGACCCCAATGACCCGAACAACCTCAGACCCATCTCCCTGCTCCCATTTACATCTAAACTCCTCGAGCGCCTAGTCTACACCTGCCTAAGCTCTCACCTCAACGACAACAACCTCCTCGATCCCCTACAGTCCGGCTTCTGTCCCCTACACTCCACCGAAACTGCCTTACTCAAACTCTCCAACGACCTGCTAACCGCCAAAGCTAATGGCCGCTATTCAGTGCTCCTACTCCTTGACCTCTCTGCAGCCTTCGACACAGTCGACCACCCCCTCCTCCTCAAAAAACTACACTCCCTCGGCCTCAGAGATTCTGCTCTCTCGCTCTCATCCTACCTGTCACAACGCTCTTTCAGCATTACCTATAATGCTACCACCTCCCCCTCACTCCCCCTCTCTGTTGGGGTCCCTCAAGGCTCTGTCCTCGGGCCCCTTCTCTTGTCCATCTACACCTCCTCCCTTGGCCAACTCATACACTCTCACGGCTTCAACTACCACCTCTATGCCGACGACACACAAATCTATCTTTCAACCCCCCACCTCTCCCCCTCGGTCTCCGCTCGAATCACACACCTACTGAGCGACATATCAGAGTGGATGTCGCTCCACTTCCTTAAACTGAACCTCTCCAAAACCGAGTTTCTTGTCTTCCCCCCAGCCCGGCACCACCCCCCATTGACTTCTCCATCACATCCAACAATGCCACCATCAAACCCGCCCCGCAGGCCAGAGTACTGGACTCCAACCTATCCTTCCAGCCCCAAGTCCAATCTTTAACAAACTCATGCAGACTCCACCTCCGCAACATCGCCAAAATACGCACGTTCCTAACCCCAGAAACCACTAAACAGCTCATCCACTCCCTCATCATATCACGACTTGACTACTGCAACTCCCTCCTCACTGGCCTGCCTTGCCACTGGCTATCCCCGCTTCAGTCGATCCTGAATACGGCTGCCAGACTCATTCACCTTTCCAACCGCTCCATTTCCGCCACCCCCCTCTGCCAATCCCTCCACTGGCTTCTGATTGCGCAAGGGATCAAATTCAAAATCCTAACACTGACGTACAAAGCTGTCCACCATACTGCCCCGAAATACATCACTGACCTAATATCCAAGTACCGCCCAGCACGCGCACTCCGCTCCTCACAAGACCTCCTTCTCTCTAGTTCCCTGGTCTCCTCCTCCCATGCCCGCCTCCAGGACTTCTCCAGGGTGTCACCCATCCTCTGGAACTCCCTGCCCCAACCCATCAGATTATCACCTACTCTCCTCTCCTTTAGGCGCACCCTGAAAACCCATCTCTTCAGGGAAGCCTACCCCACCCCCTGCTAACTTACCGACCTCCTCCACTCTTCCTACCACTCCATCCCCCACAGCTATTTCCTCCTGTGCCACCATCCCCTCCCTCCTAGATTGTAAGCTTGAAAGAGCAGGCCCCTCGAACCCCTCGTGTATTGTATTGTTATTGTTCTGTCGCATATTTTGTCCCCCTTTGTAATGTACAGCACTGAGCGAACCATTGGTGCTTTATAAATACTGTATAATAATAATAATAATACATTTTAATTAAAATATAGCTAAACCCAAAAACAAAAAAATGTAATATATTGCAGCCTACCAGTTACCAGGAATTATTATTTGCATGATCACCAGTTAAAAACCAAGGAACAATGCCCGAAAAAAACTTAATGAAGACATATAATCTAAGGACTGTTAGGCTGCAGCATTTAAAATGTTTGTTTTTGTGTTTAGATATGCATTATGTTTTTGAAGGTAATAACAATACAAGAGAGAAGCAAAACCCATTACTTCATATTTGTGTTACAGAGTATAGGATTAATACAAATATGAGACCCCCTATTGGAGTGTATGGGCAGCACAGTGAGTTAGTGGTTAGCACGTCTGCAGTGCAGTAAGTGGATCATGGGATCAATTCTCATGGTGCATCCTGCATGGAGTTTGCATGTTCTCCCTGTGCTTGCGTGGGTTTCCTAGGGGTACTCCGGTTTCCTCCCACACTCCAAAGACATGCTGGTAGGTTAATTGGCTCCTGTCTAAATTGTCCTAGTTTCATCCCTGGCCACGCAGGATTTACTGCATGGTAGGGGTTGGGGAAAGACCTGGCAACCTACCCTGTAAAATAATTGCTAAGAGAATTCAAGTCGCTTACGAGTGACAGTCCATGTAATCACCAAGGGTCGGATATGACTGATTGGATAGAGAGAGAGAGAGAGATTGGAGTGTATAAACATAAAACATCTAGGTATAATAAAAGTTCCTCTTGGTTGATTTTGGGGATTGGAGTCCTGCAGCGTCATAAAAAGAGAGAAAGGAGTTGTCTAAAGTGAAGTCTAAAGTAAAGTGAAGTCTACAGTAAAATGTAGCATTAGAGTGTTGTAGTGCATCCCATATAAAGAGTATACCTCTGATGGTTTATGAAGCAGGTGGAGAGTAGAAATGATATAGAAAAATAAGGTTAGGGTAGGGGACAGAGTGACGGAGAGGTAGTTGTCTACCCGTGGGAGCCAGACACTTTCGCATTAGGAGTTGGTTCTCCTTGCTGGTTTCTTATTAAGAAGGACTTCACATGTGTCTTCTGAGAGACGGCAGCTTAAGATGGTGTGTATCATTTAGTACACACTAGTCAAAGGCTTGCACACAGCGGGGCATGAACTCCAGATCTGGTGGAAGGTGCCATTTGCATTGCAGCCTCAGAAACATTTGGAAGCCGCCTATGGCAAAAATTTTGCAGTGCTAGACAAAACAAGATACCATCTCAAAAGCAATCTGTAATTGGTTTCCATGGCATAAACTAGATTACTGATTTTTAAATTTGATAACAGCCCTTCTTCTCTAGAGTTACCAAGAGCCCACTCTTTTGCCCACATTGTGGTGTAAGCGGGGAATGATGAAGAGTGTGTGCTAAGGAGCAAGGCATAAAGGAGAGATATCAGGTCTCCTAAGTGCTAAACGTTTAGACAATTAGCTTTAGGGGTTAAAGGTATGGCTGATATTGAATTTGATTTTATTCATTTGTAGGATCAAGTGTTTTACTTGAATATATTGAAATATCTTGTAGTGAGGTAGGGCATATTCAAAGAGTGACAAAGGGTTTGATGCCTGAAGTTGCATATAATTTGACCGAACAGTGAATGTTAAGTGGGAAGTAAAAACCTGGATTAAAAAAAGATTGTAGAAGTAGGTGGGTGAGATAACTTTACTAGAGTATATGGTGTTGTTTCAGTGATTCACATGGTGAGCTGTAACGGGGTTTGATATACTTGGACTGGCCCCTAAGGAAAGCCAGATTAAGTGGTAATTCTAATCTGGTCAATATCAACGGACTCAGAATGGTGTTATATTTAACTAAATGGTTAGAATGGTGTGATATTTAACTGCCCCAACTGGGAAGCCAGCAAGTATTTGGCTATTCTTCGGACCCATAGACCCCTATAAGTTGTCAGGAGACATGTTGGGAGGGAGCCTAGGCCTGCTTGTTTCTGATGAAGTTGATGTGTTCTACATTTCACCTCCAGCCAATGCTTTTATCTTGGACTCACTGAGCTGTTTTTGGGAATGTACTATTGTTCCTGCTCATAGCTTTACCTGTTTGATTATTTCAGTTCAGAGCAGAGTTTTCTAAAGTGTGAATCAAATCATTAGTATGAAATAAAGGACTGAACAGGCAGTGTGGGGGAAATGGCTAAGCCTTATAATATCATACAATAAAACAATTCTACCCCACGCCTCAGGCTGGTCCTCACAATCACTCCAAAAATTCATGGTTATCCTTTGCAAAAGCAGTTGTCAGAATGGGTAAACTTCACTCTTTTCCACAAATACACTTGTTTCTGAAAAGGTAATATTGTACCCCGCTCTTACTGTAAATATTAATTCCACCCCGGGCTCCACGTTCTTGCTGCACAATATTTTATGATGGCACCATAAATGTGTACTCAATCTACTCTTAAAAGAGAAAGTACTTTCCATAAGGGCTCATTTACACATGTGGAAAAAGACTGCCGTACCTTTAAAAAGTGATTACCTCTCCTCACCAGCCATTTTAACCTCTTAAATGCTTCTTCACCGCACCGTGAACCTATGCATTGTACGTGATTGAGGGGCGGTTTCAGCATGGCCCTATTCACTTGAAATGAGCTGTACTCAGCAGGCAGTAGTACCAGCCAACCTCAGTAAGGGATTTAATACCTTCTACAGTTTCAAAACAAAGTATCACGGCTGTGGAATGTGTACATCCATAGGTACTGGCAGTGCAGTGGTTTGGGCATGTTAAATCGAGGTTCAGCAACTTGTACTTACAACCTCTCAACTGCAAAGTAAATAAGCCACTAACAAAAACATAAGGAAAGGGAATCTGTCTTTCCCTGCTACATTCAGAGATTTCATGGTGTTCTCACAGCGAGGGATTCTATTTTCCATGTGACTCCTTCCTAGGACACCTGTTTAATTTGCAATATTTTCCTGTTAGCAGTAATGACTCTGGTAAATGTAATGAGGATAATGCAGCCTGCCAAACACCATAAAAATTAGCAATTAGTTGCACTTACATGTATCTCAAATATAAATACATATAGAATCTAATGCACAGCCTCCATAGGTCCTATTCACATATGTCATCCTTGGATTTTGGTTTTTTTTTTTATTCTTCAAGACATTTAAAAACCTAGCACTGCTCTGTCACTAAATACATTTTACTCCTCCAAGGCTGGGAAGGAAAGAGCGAGATGACGCAGGATGTCCCCCAGCCAGGAAATGAGGCAGGCTCTCTGACGTGCTGCAGCTCCTAATGCACACTTTGAGAATCTCACAGTGTGCAGTGAAATTAAAGCTAATTCAGTACACAAGGAGAACCTTTACACTGGGTCAGGACAAGGGGTTAGCAGGAAGAGAAGCTGCCCTTGGCGCAGCAGAGAAAGGGGCGCAGAGAATAAACGTAGGACGATTCACCCATTCTACAACATGCATTAGTAGTGCAGGAGAGGTGCAGTTCTGTATCTTTGCCCTGAGAACTGGAAGGAGCTTTGCCAGTACTGCCTGTACTATTGGCCAAGACTAAAAGAAAGGTTAGAGTTCAGCTTTAAAACACAAAGGTATGAATAGGGCTTATTGGCATTATTAGAGGTTCTGGTTGGACTTTGCAAAGCTTGTGACGATTAAATTGATAGCAATTATATGCAAAATATTGCATTATAGTGAACCAGGACTTTGACAGGTTTGTTGGCCTGAGCTGCCAGACAAAAAATGTGGGGGAGATTTACTAAAACTGGTACACAGAGAATCTGGTGCAGCTCTGCACAGAATCCAATCAGCTTCCAGGTTTTATTGTCAAAGCTTAATTGAGCAAGCTGAAGTTAGAAGCCAATTGGTTACTTTGCACAATTACACCAGATTGTGTGTGCACCAGTTTTAGTAAATCTCCCACTATGTTTCATGTGGTGTTGGGGAACATATTAGACAAACAGACGAACCATTTGTCCGTTTTTCATCTATCCAGACAGCAGTGTATTTCTATGGACCACAAGATGTGAATGGATGATCATCCGTTTACCATACATTTACATAATTACATAGTTAGTCCAGCTGAAAAAAGACAAAAGTCCATCCAGTTCAACCATAATTTACATCATATTACATAATTTAATTGTCCATTCCAGTCCATTTTTTAAGATCCGTTGAATGGAATGGATGTAAATGGATGCCATCCATTTACTTCTGTTCCATTTATGTCTGTTTTTAGGCAAGAACATTTTTTGGTTATACTTTAGTCACCTCTGATTGGTCTCTGCAACAGCTAAGTAAAAACAGATGCAAAAAGAGATGCAGATTGATATAAACTGAACTTAAATAAACAGAAATGAAAACTGAAGTAAAGTGACATAAACTGAACTAAAAACTGATGTAAAAACTGATATAAATGGAATTGTTTTTTTCTTTTAAGTTAACATAAGTGAACAGATGATGCCCATTTGAAAGGGGCCTAAGTAGTTACTGAGTTTGTGACTGATATATTTTCATTATTATCAGATAAAACATTTACATACATGATGTATGAGTGACCAAATAAAAGGATTCAACTAAGCTGAGCTCTTTAGTTCCTCCTTGCATTACTCAGCTGCCAGTTCAAGGCAAATAATGTTTTTTTTTGTATTGAACAACACAGACAGCAAGTGAAATCGGAGATCATCTAATGCACAGGTGTGAAACACAAGGCCCGCGGGCCAAATCCGGCCCCCTAGACCATTTAATGTGGCCCTTGCACCTCTCCTTCAGGCACCCCCTTGTCTCTGCCCCCACCTTGTCTCAGCAACTGGCAGCAGAGCGGACAATAGAACTCCTCTGCCAAATTCTGCACCTCTCAGTGCAGCTGCAGCACCCCCTCATCTCTGCCTCTCCTGGTCTCAGCAATCAGTAGACTCTGGTAACTGACTCCACTCCTCCTCTGGTCCTCCTCCAGACCCTGCACTTTCTGCTTTCCAGCTCTGCCCCCAATGGGGGTACACGGTGATGTTAGGAGGGTGTGGGATACTTGATTTCTGATGTAATGGGGGGTTGGGGTGCTCTGGACATCTAGTCTTACAGATACAACTGGCCCTTTGAGGGCAACCATAATGCTGATATGGCCCACAATGAAATGGAGTTTGACACCCCTGATCTAATGAATCATTACAGCTATTCTAAAGTCAGAAAGCCCACTCAGATTACCAGAGTTCTGTCTGTTCTGTTTGGCGCTTTTTTGTGTTAGATCTGTACAGGTGCTGTTGGGAAGTACTGATCTTCTTGATATGTGATTAAATGTTGTGTAATTTCTGCTTTCCCTGTAATGGCAAGCAGCCTACACGGAGCAAGCTGGAAAACACTTGGCCTGTTCACATGGATGCACGGTTGTGCTTCCTAGATCATCAGAGTACTGGTAACCAGGAGATGACTAGATATGAAGGAAATACCCTGATAAGATAGGCTGTTAGAGAGTGTTAGTGCCAATTCATACATGTGCGGTTCAGATTGAAGCTCAGGTTTCACAGCTAAGTGATACAGTAGTTGTTCACAGATTCAGGTCAGGATTAGCTCTGGATGTTATCCTGTTCACACATAAGAGGTTTAGAAACGGTTCCAATAGAAGTCAGTAGCCTGTAATCTGCACCTGACTCAGAAATCAGACAGGACTCTTTTTAAAACCTCACTAAATCCGCACCGCCGGTGCACCTGACATATGTGAACAAGCACCAATGTTGTTTTAGATGTGTTTGCGGATTGGATGCGGTTCAAACCGCATCCAATCCGCATATATGTGAACGGGCACTAAAGGATAAATTTGCCTTTCGTAACAAGTTACATCTATATTCAGGGTGTAACATGTTACTGCAACACTAGTCCCCGAAACCCTGTTGTGACAGCAAGCAGGGGATCTTCTCCTCCCTCCACTCCATCACAATTAAAAGAAACACAGTCGTACAGGGCTCCACCTGCCTAGCCTCATCATTCATTCATTCAAAGAGTTCTGTAAATAGGAAACTACAAGTACAAAAAAAGCCTTTGTGCCTGACTACTTGGATTTCTACCTTGGCGCTGTTGAGCACTCTGGTGGTTCATTGGTTCTTCCTGTCAGTGTGTAACTGCCTGTTTTGGTGCGCAAGGCAGCCAATGTGAATGAATGGGCTGTAAAGCCAGACAGCTTACACTGACAATCTATAGGAATCCTGCATGGCACCCATGATCAGTGCAATGCTTTCCAGGCTCCTACAAAACAATTGTAAGTGTGCATTTTTTTACCTACAAAAAAGCTGATTGGTTAATATGCACAGCTGCACCAAACTCTGAGTGCACCAGTTTTAGTAAATCCCCCGCTATGTGTTCCTGTTCCCATAGTAATTCTATGCTTCCAGTTTGGTTTAAATGTACTTTTATTATGAGTAGAGAGAAAAAAGAAAGAAATGTAAGAATCTTTTGAAGAGTCCATGGGATGATTGACTGTCATGGAAGATTGAACCAAAAACCATCTCATGGTTTCTTATTTCAGGATTCCTAAAAAAGCATGCAGATAATTTCCTTAGCCCCCCTTTGCCTCTAAGCAAGAAACAGGCAATAAAGAATTTGGGATTCGGAACCATGAATAAGATCTTGCTGGAATTTGAGAAACCCTTTTGGGAGCCAAACTCATCATATATTCAGCTGGTTTGGGAAGGTGGTTCTCCTCTTACAGAACCCAAGAAAGACTTAAAGAAAAACTGGATGAAGAAATTGTCTGGATTTGTGGTCCTGGAACCACCAGCACAGTAAGTGAGATGCAGCTCTTGGTGGCCATAAATCCTATTTAATGAAATAAAATTACATTTTATACATTAAGATATAAATACATAGTTACAAAGTTAGTCGGGTTGAAAAAAGACACTAGTCTATCTAGTTCAACCAACTAAAAAAAAAAACCACACAAACAGAACATTTTTTTATTGAGGCAGAATGGATTTGTGTGACTTGGTTTGTGCTTTTTGTCACCAGGCTGGGACATATTCTTTGTGGTTTCATAGCTGGTGAGGAGTCTGAATATATGGAGAGCTTATCAGATGAAGAAGTCCTGTTCACAATGACCTCCCTTCTGAGACAGTTCACAGGTAAAGGAAATTACTACTTCTCTTTTTAACTCTTATAGGCAAGCCTTGATCAAATGGTTCCTGGAGGAATGACAAAGCTGCACATTCAATCCAATTTTTTTATTTATTTTTTATTCTATTTTGATCTGCCTTTACAATACAATGTAACAACACATTCATGCCAAACAAAAAAGAAAGTAACAGAAGGCGTACATTTTCCAGCAATTAAACATAATAAGACAAAACATACAGTATATAGCAGGGAAGGAGGTGGGGGTTTCAAGGTGATGAGGACGGACTGAGAGGTTCTAGAGCAGTGGTTCTTAACCTTGTTGGAGGTACTGAACCCCACCAGTTTCATATGCGCATTCACCGAACCCTTCTTAATTGGAAAAATAAAATATGATTTTTAAAATTCAAAACATAGGTATATATTTATACATAGGTGCACAAAATGAACAAAACCGTTAAGAACAAAGAACAAAACCATTAAAACATGATTTTCACACAAAAACAAAAACATAATAATGAATATTTACTGCACAAATCATATGAGTCGGGTGTGGGTCTTCACCTCAGCCGCACCCGCGAGACTGACTCACTGAACCCCTGGGGTTCGATCGAACCCAGGTTAAGAACCACTGTTTTATAGTAATTCATCCCCCATAGTAATTCATCCCCCATATAGTAATTCATCCCCCATAGTAATTCATCCCCCCTATAGTAATTCATCCCCCATATAGTAATTCATCCCCCATAGTAATTCATCCCCCATAGTAATTCATCCCCCCTATAGTAATTCATCCCCCATAGTAATTCATCCCCCATATAGTAATTCATCCCCCATAGTAATACATCCCCCATATAGTAATTCATCCCCCATATAGTAATTCATCCCCCATAGTAATTCATCCCCCATATAGTAATTCATCCCCCATATAGTAATTCATCCCCCATAGTTATACATCCCCCATATAGTAATTCATCCCCCATATAGTAATTCATCCCCCATAGTAATTCATCCCCCATAGTAATTCATCCCCCATATAGTAATTCATCCCCCATATAGTAATTCATCCCCCCTATAGTAATTCATCCCCCATATTAATTCATCCCTTATATAGTAGTAGTAAGTAAGTAGCAAGTAGTAAGCCAAGTCCCCCCTGTGTCAATTCACCTACCTTTGCTCCGCGCGTTCCTCTCGCCGTATTCCCGCGCCGTTCCGGTCTTCAGGGCGGACTGTGAGAGGAGCCTAGCTCCTCTCATGTTCGTCACGCTGCCCCGCCTACACACATCCTGACAGCCAATCACTGGCTATCAGGATGTGAGTGGCAGCGAGACTGGCCAATCATTGCATTTGAGCGCGCTGCTCTGGCTGTTTTTTTTTTTTGGATCACGCTGCAGAGTCCCTGCCGCCCGAGAGGAGGGAGGGGAGCGGGCGCCCGGCACACAAGAGCCGCATTAAAGCGTGTAAAGAGCCGCATGTGGCTCGCGAGCCGCGGCTTGCTGACCACTGGGCTAAGCGATGTTGCGTGACCACCTGCAGCCAATGATGGACAAGCGGGGCATGTCATCACGAATCATATGAGTCGGGTGTGGGTCTTCACCTCCGCCGAACCCGCGAGACTGACTCACCGAACCACTGGGGTTCGATCGAACCCAGGTTAAGAACCACTGTTCTAGAGGCTATTATTATGAGTTCAAAGAAAAGGAGAGTTTCCATCTGACAACTACTACAAACCAGGATTATATTATATAATATTGAAAAGAAAGCGGTCCCACAAACTGGTTGCAACAAAGTCTTTTTTTTTCCTGTCACTGACCACTCCTGCTATAGTCCCCCACTAACCCCAAAGCATTTTAATTCTACTTAAACTGACCATTAACACCAGTCATTTTTCTTCCCTCCCACTTACCACAGGTGAATTCCCCCCCATAGAATTTGGGGCATATTTTTCCTCCCACTTAGCCCCAGTACTGGGGCTTTTTTTTTCTTTCACTTATCCACAATGTAAGGGGCACTAGGTTAAAGTGTTACTAAATCCAGGACCCTGCATTCACTATATCTGGTCTCCTACAGTACACAGAACTTGGAAATGCAATTCTTTTTGTAAATATAAACTGCTAAATACCTTTTCTCATCAGTAGTATATAGCAGTTGTGTGACTTCTATCAGTGTCTGGCCGAGCACTGGTTAAAGCTTGTAGGATAGGTTTTCATTCTGCTCTGACTGTCCTATGAGGCTGCATAATCCCTGACCCTCTGTCTGGACAGTGCTGATTGGCCCTGTGCTAATCACATGCACCCTCCCCAAAAAAAAAACTCTAGCCATACACACTAAACTGAGCATGTGTAGAGTGACTCCTAGAGCTCTGTACTATCAGCAGATGGATCTTGAGAGAACCCCACCACTGGGCACTGAAAGGTAATTGTTCTCATCAAACTGGCAGTGAAGTGGACAGTCACACCTTTTGGGAAGTGAAAATGGTATTTAGACATTTTCATGCCAGCAGTCAGTTATGGGGTGTGGGAAGGGAGTTGATTTTATCCCAGAGTGGACTTTAATAATGCCCTATTAACCACTTGTTACCTGGGTTATAGCTGAATAACAGCTACAGCGCGGTTGCCCAGTTCTGGGAGGATGTCATATGACGTCCTCCCAGAACACGCCCTCCCGTGTGCCCCCAGCTCCGCGCAACCGGCTATCTCCGTGATCGCTGTGTCCTTCGGACACAGCTGATCATGTGATGTGGTAAAAGGCCAATCACAGCGGCCTTTTACCGTGTGATCAGCTGTCACAGCGTGAGGAAAGTACTGCCGATAACCAGCATTTGTCTGAAAACAGATCGTACTGCCGATAACTGGCAATTATCAGAAAACAGATCGGCTCTGATGATCAGTGGCCAGCAGTGCCACCCACCTGTGCCAAGCAGTGCCACCCACCTGTGCCCAGCAGTGCCACCAGCGGTGCCGCCAGTAAGTGCCCAGCAGGTTTGCCAGTCAGTGCCACCCATCAGTGCCCATCATTGCTGCATATCAGTGCAGCATCATCAGTGCCAGCACATCAGTGTCGCCTATCAGTGCTGCCTATCCGTGCCACCTCATCAGTGCCGTCTATCAGTGCCCATCAGTGCTGCCTATCAGTGAATCCTCATCAATGCACATCAGTGAAGGAGAAAAATTACCTGTTTGCAAAATTTTATAATAGAAACAAAGAAAAACTTTTTTGTTTACATTTTTTGCTTTTTTTGTTTATAGCAGGAAAAATAAAACACCCAGCGGCGATTAAATACCATCAAAAGAAAGTTATTTTTTGTGTGGAAAAAAATGATACAAATTTCATATGGGTACAGTGTTTCATGGCCACGCAATTGTCATTCAAAGTGCGAAAGCTTAAAATTGGCCTGGGCAAAAGGGGGTAGAAGTGCCCGGTAGGCAAGTGGTTAAGCCACATCCACCATCCAGTGTGATATGGACAGGCTTTACCATAGATCACTCTGCACATCACAGCTTCTCTCTCTGTTCGATACACAAATATGCTGCAGGTGTGCCTCTCTGTATGTTTTCCTTTCAGAGCTGGCCTTATGCAGGCCATAGACGGGAAGAAAAACGGCCGATTTTTCTTTTAAAAACGTTACCAGCAATGGTAAAAAAAATCGGCCGATTTTCATCCCGTCTACAGCCGGCAAAAAGTGTCCCTGCAGAGAGCTCTGCTATTTCTTTGACAGTTCCTTGACATTTATAGCGGTTGCAACAATGTATCTATTTGTATCCATTTAGGATACAGATGTTTTTATTCGGAAACAAATAGATACATTGTTGCAACCGCTGTAAATGTCAAGGAACTGTCAAAGAAATAGCGGAGCTCTCTGCAGGGACACTTTTTGCCGGACTGGAATTCCTCTTATTTTTCATCCTTCTTCTTCTTCATCATCATCCTCTTCTTCTTCTCCTTCTTCTTCATCATCCTCTTCTTCTTCATCATCATCCTCTTCTTCTTCTTCATCATCATTCTCTTCTTCTTCTTCATCATCATCTTCTTCTTCTTCATCATCATCATCCTCTTCTTCTTCATCATCCTCTTCTTCTTCTACTTCTTCATCATCATCATCCTCTTCTTCTTCATCATCATCATCATCCTCTTCTTCTTCATCATCCTCTTCTTCTTCTTCATCATCATCCTCTTCTTCTTCATCATCATCATCCTCTTCTTCTTCTTCATCATCATCATCATCTTCATCATCATCATCCTCTTCTTCTTCATCATCATCCTCTTCTTCTTCATCATCCTCTTCTTCTTCATCATCATCATCCTCTTCTTCTTCATCATCATCATCATCCTCTTCTTCTTCATCATCATCATCCTCATCTTCTTCATCATCATCCTCTTCTTCTTCTTCATCATCATCCTCTTCTTCATCATCATCATCCTCTTCTTCATCATCATCTTCTTCTTCATCATCATCATCCTCTTCTTCTTCATCATCATCGTCATCCTCTTCTTCTTCTTCATCCTCTTCTTCTTCATCATCCTCTTCTTCTTCTTCATCATCATCCTCTTCTTCTTCATCATCATCATCATCATCATCATCCTCTTCTTCATCATCTTCATCCTCTTCTTCATCACCATCCTCTTCTTCTTCTTCTTCTTCTTCTTCTTTTTCTTCTTCATCATCATCCTCTTCTTCTTCTTCTTCTTCTTCATCATCCTCTTCTTCTTCATCATCATCATCCTCTTCTTCTTCTTTTTCTTCTTCATCATCATCATCCTCTTCTTCTTCATCATCATCCTCTTCTTCTTCATCATCATCATCCTCTTCTTCTTCATCATCATCATCTTCTTCTTCTTCTTCATCATCATCCTCTTCTTCTTCTTCTTCTTCTTCTTCTTCTTCATCTTCTTCTTCATCATCATCATCCTCCTCCTCTTCTTCTTCTTCTTCATCATCCTCTTCTTCTTCTTCTTCATCATCATCCTCTTCTTCTTCTTCATCATCCTCTTCTTCTTCATCATCTTCTTCTTCCTCTTCTTCCTCTTCTTCTTTTTGTCTTCCTCTTGCAGGTCACTGCTCATGCGCAGATTTTTTTATCGGTAAAAAATCGGCCGATTTGCCCATCATTGCCGCGAAAATCGGCCGATCTGCAAAATCGGCCGATTTTTTTCCAACTTTACCGATAAAAAAAATCTGCCAAAATACCGAAAAACGGCCGAACAAATAGCCCACTAACGATCCGAAAATCGGCCGATTTTCTTTTCGGCCAAAAAATCAGCCGATTTTCGACCCATCTATGGCCTGCATTAGGAACCCTATTTTGTCTTAAACTGGCCCTGCCTACGTACACTGGCCTCTGTCTTATAGAGGTTAGCAGAAATATATTTCAGGGGATTTACTAAAATTGGAGCACTCAGAATCTGTTGCAACTGTACGTGGTAGTCAATCAGCTTCTAACTTCAGCTTGTTCAATTAAGCGTTGACAAAGAAAACCTGGAGGCTGATTGGTTTCTATGCAGAGCTGCACCAGATTTTGCACCATGCAGTTTTAGTAAATCTTCCCCATTGTTTTGGTATACATCTTTATTTATTATGTTCAGACAAAAATAAACATAAATAAAATGCTTAATTCCAGCTTTAGTTGTTTTGCTAATAATTGTTCAATCGTTTAGCAAAGCAACAGTAGGCCGCTCCTGCTGCCCTCTGCATTCTCTTTTGCTGCTGGTCCTTTTCTGTGTTGAACAATGCCCAGCATCACTCAACCCATCTCATGTGGATCAAGCCGCCATGGGCACAACCCCAATAGCCCAGTGAAACCCAACACTCTTAACACGTGTCATGTAATAAATGTGCCTTTATAAAGTAATATTTTATGTAAATGGTAATAAAATGTAATATAATAATTTTAAAATCCACAAAACTACAGGAGTAGGTAAGTAGGGAATAAAAAATAATATAATCATTTTAAAATCCACTAAACTGCAGGAGTATATAAGAAGGGAATTTGTAAATGGGGTCATAAATAATACGATAGCCTTAAATGGCAAATAATTGAAGGAGATGGTTTTTGGTATTTCAAAGGAAAACCTACTGTATTTATGGTGATACAATTGTTGTATTTAATACAATTGCCTCGAGGCCTGTAGAAGGAGCTAGAGGCTCCGAGAATGTAGCCTGATTGCCTGCTGTAGCAGCCACAGAATACGTGGTGTGCAAAGAGTCATATTTGTTAACGCTCAGTACTGTATTTGGCTTTTCAACCAGTCACCTTCCATTACATCTTAGTGAATGAGGAGAATGGATATATGAAGGGAGATTAAATTGTCTGAATTCATGAGAGGAATGGCCTAGGGTTAGAGTATATTCAGTAGATACATGCATGGAAAATACATAGGTGCATAAATTAGATACATATATGCTGGGGTGTGGTGTCTGTATCACTCACAAAGTTATGAAAAGGAAGAACTAAGAATTCTGAGGGGAATCATATGACTTTTAATTATTGTATTATTTTGTATTTACTCTGTGGGACTGCTTTTGGGATGTAATAAATACTATACTCTCTGGATAATAACAGAAGTTGACAGGGACTTGCTTGAAGAGGTTGCATTCTACACTTCTACTATTATACATGCATATAATGAAAACATTTAGTGGGCTAATTTTGGGAATAAGTTAAACCCATTTGCTGTCCTTTAGTGGCCATTTAGAATACTCTCGCTAGAAGGAGGATGTTGCTTGGGTTGGCTTAGCTCCAGGATGTGAGTCTTAAGGGCAAATTTACTAAAACTGGTGCACCTGTGCATAGTAACCAATCAGCTTCTAACTTCAGCTTGTTCAATTAAGCTTTTACAATAAACACCTAGTAGCTGATTAGTCACTATACACAGCTGCACCAGATTCTGTGCGCATCAGTTTTAATAAATCTGTCCCTTAGAACCAAAGATGGGGAAACTGAGAATAGCTTCACAGTGAAAACAGGAGCGCTAAAGCACATCAGTGGTCAGTCTGGCCTTGCCGTACCTTCTCTTAGGCACCAGTTACACTTTTAAAAGTTTGAAATATTTGCCAAATTTTCCCTTTGTCTTTGCTGATTAAAAATATTTTCCTTAAATTTCACTTACATACTTGGGGATTTACTGCATAGGCAACTGTATCGTAGTTAAAATTTTGTGCAAATTTTCCATTTAAAGACTTTCTGTGTAGCAGTTAATCTGTGATTTATTGTCAAGAAGATATGATCTTTTTTATATGGAAAAAAAATGGCTTGGTATAACATTAGTCCATAAAATAGGTCATCTTATGTTTTTATTTATTGTCAGATATACATGAAAATAAGAACAGATTTACTTGGAACCTTTCAGAGCCAAGTAATCCTAAAGTTTAGTATTTTAAATGCTTTCTCTT
Source organism: Staurois parvus (assembly GCF_062004578.1). Taxonomy (NCBI): domain Eukaryota; kingdom Metazoa; phylum Chordata; class Amphibia; order Anura; family Ranidae; genus Staurois; species Staurois parvus. The sequence goes on from NW_028318030.1 coordinate 5,035,768, forward strand.
GTTCCCACATTCTCGTCCACTTATGTACATTCAGTATAAATTTTTATATTAACATATATAATGTAGAAAATATACCTCTTTAAACATTTCAGTGACATCCTGTATGGTCTCTGCTGCTGGTTTATGCAGCACATATAGTTCTTGTTCAGTGGGAGTAGCCAAAAATCACCATGCCTTTGCCCTGGTAGAACCCTGCCTACACAGAGCACAGTAGACAGTGGTGGTAGGAATTGTGGATGTTTTGCTGGCCTTGGTAGGCCTCATCTTCTACGAATTGAAGCTTTAAGAGGTGGCTCAAGAGCTCAGAGGATTGTGAGGAGAATACATATATATATATATATATATATATATATATATATACATTCACATCAGTCCCTAACCCTCAAGGAACATACAATCTAAGTTCCCAAACTTACATTCATACATACACATACTAGGGCCAATTTAAACAGGATCCAATTAACCTACCAGCATGTCTTTGGAGTGTGGGAGGAAACCCACTCAGGCACAGGGAGAACATGCAAACTCCAGGCAGGTGGTGCCATAATTAGGGTTTGAACCAATAACCCTAGTACTGCCAAGTGGAAGTGCTAACCATTTAGCCACTGTGCTGCTATGTGGGGTCTTCAGAGATGACAGCAGAGATGCAGTTCAGACTATTATTTTTCTGCAAGTAAGAGGCATTTCTAGACCTTGGAACTAAAAACAAGTAAAGCTGGAGTTCAGCTTTAATCATCTTCTATAATTGGTGTTGGTGTTGTTCATGCTATAAATGTTTCCAAGCATGTTTTTTTTCTTGCTGATTAGGCAGAATGTTCTGAGTGATGGCCTCCCATTGTGGTCTGTAGGTTCCATGCTTAATGTGCATGCAAAGTGTAAATTACAGTATTTGTGAAGGGATCCTGAAGTTAAATAGGCATCCCCATGCGCTGGACACGTGTCTGCTAGGTAACCCTGTACCCCACCCCCCTCATACACACACCTTGCAGTAATAACAGGGAAGGCTTTCTACAAAAATGTTTGAGTGCCTTTGGAATTTTTGATCATTCAGTATTTTGTATGACTAGGCACTGATGTTGGACAAGAAGACCTGGTTTTCAGTCAGTGCTCCAAAAAATCCCAAAAGTGTTCAATAAAGCTTAGCTTAAGTCTGTAGGCCTTTATGGACCATGCTATGTGCGCAGGAGCACAGTCATGTTGAAACAGAAAAAGGCCTTCCCCAAATGTTACCACAAAGTTATTCAAAATGGTCTAAAATGTATTTATGTATATTTTAGCATAAAGACTGGTCATATATTATACAATTTTCTCTTGTTCATTTTCCTCTAGATTTACCTTCAACTATGTAGTGCAAGGTCCTGCCTGATTGCATACCAATTGAAAGTGTTTAGGTTTGACCTCATATTATATGGTTTTGGTAAATCTAAAGGAAAATTGTACAAGAAAATTGTATAATGTTGTCCAGCCTAAGAATACCCTTGGCTGGAACCAAGATGTCTTGCTCAAGCCCTGAAAGCAGTCCCAAACCATTATTCATGCTCTACTAAAATTTACAGGAGACACTATGCAGTCCAGACAGTAATGTTCTCTTGGTATCCACCACAATGTTTAAAATAACTGAGCTCTTAAGTACAACTCATTCTACCTCTAGTGTTTGTCAATGGAGAGCACATGGTTTGATTTTATGCACCTATTGGTCATATAGTGTATATTGGTTTGGGTTCTACAGGCCTCCTCTAGATCACTTTACTTGTTATTGTTGCTTATATATGTAAGTAGTGGGTGGAATAATTCTTTTAATTATGTATCCCAGTCTGTCTGAACAATACTCAGGACTGTCAGAAGGTTGGCAATAAACCTGCATTTATCTTTATTCTTTCTCTAACCCTATATAGGTAACCCTGAGCTACCCCCACCCATCAGTATTTTGCGAAGCAAGTGGCATAGCCAACCTTACACTGGTGGCTCCTACAGTTATGTTGCTGTCGGCAGTTCTGGAAGTGATATTGACAGTCTTGCAGAGCCTTTACCCAAAGATAAGGATACTGCAAAGGTAAGACATTAAGTGAAGCAAATAAGTAGCCAAGGCATTGGATTTAAGGGCATTATTTTTAATCCATGAGGTGTTTGTTTTCTCTTGTCCCACAATATATATTCCTCCTTCAGTAATCCAACAGTAAGGCTTGGTTCACACTCCTTAGGATCCGACTTGTGAGACTCAAAGTCACAGGACATGTGAAATGCCATGTAGCTTTATAAGAGCCATTCTAATTGACACTGAAGTTGCTGCGACTTCTGAAAAGGTATCTGCATTGCTTTGATCTGACTTTGAAATGGCTTCAGTGCCAGAGAGTGTAGAAGTCTTATCAAGGTCACATCAAATTCAGACTCCAAAGTTGCACTGAAAATCATGCGACTTTGGAGTTGGTTAGTGTGAACTAAGCCCTATTCTTCAGTCAGTAATCCAACAAAACAAATCAAGTATCATTAGAACTGCTAGCTGAGCAATGTTTCTAAAAAGTTCAGTCATGTCTACTGTAACTAGGATTTTGGGGAGATATAATAATTGATGTTTAGAGGATGAATGTGAACCCAACCAAGCTTTAAGGCATTTTTGCTTATACAGTGTTTTCCATTTAAGGCTGGGATCACAGAGGTGGTTTCAAAAACGCCATGTTAACATTAAGGCAACTCAATCATTTTGAATGGGCTGTCAGTGCTACACTGCACAGCCAAAAGTGCTCCTGACCCTTTTTTTTGGGAATACAATGCAAGAGCATTGCCTTAGTGTGTTGAGGTTACTTTCAAAATGAATGTCACTGCTGTGCTCATAATTTGCATTAATGCAATAGTGTGAACCCAGTCTTAACGGCTAAGTTCAGCTTTTAGAAAAAATATAATAAATGCACATATTTCTGCTGAAAAAAATGTGCATTTATACTTTTTTCCTGCAGAAGCCTGGAAAGCATTGCACCTGTGATCAGTAGATCACGTATGAAGTGTCAGGCTCCTGCAGACTCTCAGTATAGCTGTCTGCCCATACCTCCTGTACACCAGTGACCTCACAGCTCATTGAGCACTACAAGCTGTCTGTTGCGGTGGAAGATGGTACTTGTAGTCCATCCATTCACAGATCTCTGTGAATGAATGATGTAACTGTGTGTCCTGCACAGCTAGGATATTTTTAAACTGTGACAACGGGTGTGGAGAGAAGAAGAGAACCCCCGCCCACTGTCATGGGGGGTGCGGAGGAGGGGCAACGTCTGGGGGATGTTACACATTGCATCCTAAATATAGGTGTAATGCGTAACATGCTCCCAAAGGTGAACTTATCCTTTAATCAAAATGCATGTCCGTGCATGCTTTAAGATGCAAGTCAGCGTGCGTCATGATGTACGTCTTCAAAAAATGCGTGGGAACGTATTAACATGCTTTTTGATGTGATTCCATTGATTTCAATGGAAAACACATTAGGGAGTAAACTGCATAGATGTAAGTAAGCCCTCAAAGTAACTAATCTACACCAAAATGATATCTATCTTGTAAAAAGTTAGCAAAAAAAACAAATGAAACGGTTATTCTGTTTTCTTAGCCTTCACAGGTTCTGTTTGCGGGAGAAGCTACAGAAAGAAACTTTTATTCTACTACTCATGGTGCGTTGATGTCTGGACAGAGAGAAGCACAGCGTCTAATTGACAGATATCCAGAACTGGGAACTGCTGTCAGCAAGGCCAAGCTCTAACAGATGTTCAGCAAAGTCAGTCATTGGCATGTCCAAAGTCCAAAGCTTAGACACAATTGCAGATGTTTTGTATTCAAATTTTTACTGAGATGAAAAAAAAAGAGTAAGGTACATGGAATGTAGAAATATAATCACATTGTAAATAATAAATATCAGTGTTATTTGAAGTAATGTTGTTTTCTTATCGGGGAGGTTTCCTAAACTGTTTCAAATAACAATTAACTGTAATCTCACATAAACAGTAAGGACCTGATGCAAAGTAACATTACTGCTTTCACACCACTCCCTGGTAAAAACGCATATGCGTTTGTGCTGCATTTCCAGTGCATTTTCTGGTTGCCTGCACACAATAGGGAGCTGCATTTTTGGCATGGTTTAGAAAAGCGCACCAAAGATTCAGCAAGCAGGACATTCCAGAATGCGTCACACTCGCAGTGATGTGAAGAGCCCCATAGGATTTAAAGGGAAATATTTTATTGCATTTCTCTTGAATTTTTAGCTGGTAAAAAAGCATCAGTGTGAAAGTAGCTTTATTGTTGACTGTAGCTTGTTGCAGAGATTCTACATTGAATCCGTTGGAACATTTCTTACCTCTTTCTATTGCCCTCTGTCAGCTGATGTCACAGAGCAAAAAAAAAAACAACGCCTCTTCCCATTGAAATCAATGGAAAACGCCTCTAAGAATCATTTTTGGTGCAGTTTTAAGTCACGTGTCCTTTAAAAAATGCGGCAAGAATGTGGTAAAAACGCCTATGCTTTTTTTTAGGCGATTTTGCGGCGGATCAGTGTGAAAGCAGGCTAAGCGTGCCTCTGAGAGACTGAGCCAGCTGCTCCCGCCTCTCCCCTGCTCAGTACTCCAGTAAGTGCTGGAATGGCAGAGATGAGAGCGGTGACTGACTGTCGCTACTCTCCACTCTGAGCAGACTGAGAACTGAGCAGTCAGCAGTCATGTGATCTCTTAGTTATTGGTGTTAGAACTGACCAGGAACAGCTGCAGCATGGAGGTGAATTTTTGTGTTTATTTTTTTCAAATCCCACACTTCTCCTTTAAAGAGGTAAAAGATGGGGAAAATGTACATATATTCCCAATGTGTACTAAAGATGTTTTTCTGAAAAAATTATAACTTTACATACCCTTGAAGGTTAATAAAGCACCTGTATCTAAGTGGGGCGCTGATGAGAACAGCTAGTGGCAACTTAATGTAACCGACCAGCCCTATAGAAAACATGCAGCATGGTGGAATGGGTAGGTTGGACAGTGGAGATAGGTGGAGACAATGCTATGATGTCATTGGACGTCGGTGTGTGTTGACTTTGATGCAGATACAGGGACATCATGAATGGATGTTGGGATTTGAAAACCTATACAAGGATGGTGTTCTGACACATCAGCAGACATAATTTGGGTGTGAGTACATCCATCTCTTAATGACAGCAAGCGATGCACAAAGCATGCAGTGATTTGGTAGAAAATATTTATAGTTAAAGATCCAGCTGGAAATAGAGTGGAAAAGACATGGCAATTATAGAAATCTGATTTAGAATTAAAAGGGAAAGAGATTAGAATATAGATATAAGGAGATTTAATGTATGGAGAAAGCAGGAGAAATGTAGCAGCATTAAAGGATAAAAAAAGAGAAATCAGAAAAAGCGTATAAATGGAATCAAAAGGCATAATAGTGATATGCGGGCATCTTGTATATGGAATCACAGAATTGAAAACACACACAAGCATATGGATTCTATTGACGTTATTAAAAAATCTTTTCATTCTCATCCATTAAGGGACACTGGAATTCTTAAACCTTCAGGTATACAAAAGGATCGGACACTGGGAAAAAAAAATAAAACAATTGTAGGCCAACCCATGGTATAACCCCTCCTTCTACCAGCATGAGTTAGTTTTTTATTAGTGTCCTAGGAGGATTGTTGTCTTCTTAGTACTTCTGTTTTATTGAGTGAAAGTGGAACTGAAGTTTAGAAAATAAACAAAATTGTGAGGAAGCACTCCCAGCTTCTGTCTGACTTCCATTGGATTGTATTTGTGTGTCACTAGTTGCTGATTACTACCCTTACCATCTTTAACCTGGACATTTGGTGCTTTGCTGCTTTTCTGTTGCTGACACCAGCCTGTAAGCTGACTCCACCACTATCTGAACCTGGTGAATTCTCAGACGATTACCAGCTGTACTCCAGCACTCTCATGTTCTAGTTACTAGTTTCAGCAATAAAGCACTTGTGCCTTTCTATCATCCTTGCATGACTTGTCTTAGCGTCCAGGTGTGCTCAGACAAGAGTTGTACCACCTTTGTCATCTTGGGCTCCTCATTCAGGTACATGACACAGAGGTGGGGGATTCTAGATGTGGACCCTCTAGACTCCAGGTTCAGCAACAACTGGACAGATTTATATGCAGATCCCGGGATCCACGGATCAACAAGTAAAAAAAAAAAGTAAATGACATAGTGGCTTTGTGGGGTCTGTGGAGCAAAGAAGTTCCTTTCTCCTCTGCTCCTCAGCATCGACATTCCAGTGTTCCTGTTTCAAGGACCCATTCGCCTTCCTGCTCCTTGGTCACTGACTTTAGAAGCATGGCTGTTGAAGCCCAGGTTCTAAGTAACAAGGGCATTTCTGAGTCTATGATTCCTTTGACGCTCAAGGCTACAATGTTAATTTACCATAAGGTCTATAGTTGATCCATGTGAGTCTAAAGTCTTCTGCACCCTTGCTATTCTTTTTTTCAAAGACCTATTCTCAGAATAAACATTTTTTTGTGTGGTGGTCTCCCATGTGATCCCTCCAGACCAATCCCCTTTGATTGTTCAGCTTAAACTCTTGTGCTCGTACCCCAAGAAGCTGATTATATGTGCAATTTAAGTCTCTCAACATAATCCCAAAGAAATAACACACACAGTTAAAAACAATGAAAAATAACATTTACTGAACTGATATTAGATGACAGGTTACAGAAACGGCAGCCTCAGGTCTCACTCTCAAGTTTTGTTCATCTCAACGAGAGGGCGATACCAGTAGACATTACTGCAGGCTGCTGGGTTTTCATAGTTTCACAGCCCTCTAACAGCACACTATTGAGTCTGAGACCTATGGTGTTTGGGCTCATTCACACCTGCATTTAGGGCTGGACAGCAGATTACTGCCCCTAGAATCACAGATGTGAGTGAGCAGGTGCAGCTAGGAAATCTGTACAAAGCAATGGCAGGCTGAAAGGAGCTGCCTCTGTTCGCATGTATTTGTCACCAGTGAGCCAGTGACCCTACAGCAGTCAGTGATTCCTACAACATTCTTTAAAAGTTTCAGCTATTTCCATAGTCTCAAAAAAGAAGTGGAAAATAAAAAGGAAGAACAGAGGGCGCCAGACTAAGTGAAGTAGTATGAGCCTGGTTCTTTGCATTATATGGCTCATCCTACAGCCAGGGCCGATGCTTCTACTAGGCAAACTAGGCAGCTGCCTACGGCACACTGCCATCTAGGGGAACCTGGGCGCAGCACACGCCAGCACTCTGTGTGGGATACCGCCACATCATGAATGATCCTTCAGCTGAGGGGAGGGGCAGTAGAGGGGGAGGAAGAAAGGACAGAGTAAGATGCTGGGTGTCTGGGGCAATTGTAGCAGCTGAGCTGCCTCTCCTTCCAATGTTCTTCTCAGACGCAGTCCCTTACTGCAAGCCGGCTGGTTGCTGCTGATCACTGTGGAGTTCCAGCCCTTCTCTTCCCATTCATCGGCGGAGGCGGAGTGCTCCTGTAGAGGAAGGTAATGTCTTACTCCAATGTCTTATGTCTGTGTGAGTGTGACCTGACTGGCCGGACATCCATCACATGTGCAAAATGTCAGTGAGTGATGACATCATCACAATCCCACAGCCTTCTCTTCTAGTGCCTGCTGGGCCTGCTGATCTGTATCAGTATCAGTTTTGGTGGTGGTGTGTTATGTCGGACCTGTCACTGTATGGGATCACTCATTTCAGCTGCATGATGTTACAGCATTTTATATCCTCCCATTGCCTGAGGAATTCCAGCCAGTGGGTACATCATCCTCCACTCACTGCAATTGTCACCCTACCAATACCAGTCACAGGTACAGTTCGTCCGTTACACTTATTTTGTCTTTAATATTGGTGCTGGTGGCATCTTATGGCACGTATCTTTGCAAATGAAAAGAAATGTAGCAGTTTCATGTTTTGTTGATTTAATATTTTCTACTGTTTTTAGTTATTTGGGAGGGGATGATGGTGGTGGGGGGTGAAAGTAGCTGGTCTTGCCTAGGGCACAAAATAATCTAGCAGCAGCCCTGCCTACAGCAGCATCTGATCCTGCTGGTGGCCTCAGCAGCATCCTGACTATCCACCTTGCAGACTTACAGAGACAACTAATTTAAATCATGGAGACATGCTTTGTTTTTACATCTAAAAGTGAGTTTCCAATTGTCTTAATAAAAACTGTGCCTATACTACTGCACTTAGTCTGGCGCTCTCTGCTGTTCCTTTTTATTTTCTCAGCTGTCATTTCACTCTTATGAGCAGCTGCTGGTGTTGGGTGGAGCAGGATAAAGACTTTATGGACTGTTTTACATGGACGTTTTGGAGTTTGCAAGGAATCTATAGATTCAGCTAAAGTTTTTTATTGTTTCTGTTTTTTCTTCTTTCTCCCTGTTCACTGGTTTATGAGTGGGATGCTCTTGTCTGGTGCCTTTTGCTTGTCTTTGGTTCAAACAGGAAGTGGGCAAATATTTATTAAATTGAACAGTTTATGAAGGCTGTTGTGCCCCCCCAGAGCAACATCTTCCTTATCTAACAATTGTGCATCCCCATGATACCTTTGCTCCAACAGAAAATTGTTCCACTGTAGATGTCACTCACAAAGCCCGTGTGCAAGAGACCTACGTGGCCATAACCTCAAGGAGGAGAGTCTTGGAGCTACAAGCATTAGGTGCCCAAGAACCATATACCTTATTTTCAGATAGGGTGGTTCCAACACCACTGCAGCACTCCATCCTCAAAGTGACTTCAGTTTTCCATTTTGAAAAAGAGTGGATACTCTCATCCTTCCCAGCTGACCTAAGAAATACAGTTCTGCATGAACTTGATTTATTTAGAACTCCCTATTAAATTTAGGAATTTTTAGGCGCAGGACCCTCTCTTGCTTTTAATTGTATTGCAACTGTACGGTTTCCCTTTATAGTATAAAGTACTGCGCAAACTGTTTGCACTATATAAATTTGGTATAATAATAAAAAAAATCTAATATCCAAGCTTTGTCTTCATTCAGAACTCCAGACTGACTTTTCTAATGCCAGCCAGTAGACTCAGGGAAGGAAGCAAGCACAAGGACTCTATCTTCATGGACTAGTAAGCATTTCCAGTGGGCATACAGGGCTTTCAGACAGGATCTTTCTGCAGTGGTAAGGGCTTATTCAACAAGGTCCATCTTGACGTCTTGAGCAGCACACATAAGAATCTGCAGAGTGCTGAACTGGTCATATCAACATACCTACCTCCAGCACTATAATGTAAAGTTGTGCTCAAAAGTTTGTACACCCTTGCAGAATTGGTAATATACAGTATGTACAGTACATCTCCCAGAAGTGAGTACACCCCTCACATTTTTGTAAATATTTTATTATATCTTTTCATGTGACAACACTGAAGAAATTACATTTTGCTACAATGTAAAGTAGTGAGTGTACAGGTTGTATAACAGTGTAAATTTGCTGTCCCCTCAAAATAACTCAACACACAGCCATTAATGTCTAAGCCACTGGCAACAAAAGTGAGTACACCCCTAGGTGAAAATGTTCAAATTGGGCCCAAAGTGTCAATATTTTCTGTGGCCACCATTATTTCCCAGCACTGCCTTAACCCTCTTGGGCATGGAGTTCACCAGAGCTTCACAGGTTGCCACTGGAGTCCTCTTCCATTCCTCCATGACGACATCACGGAGCTGGTAGATGTCAGAGACCTTGCGCTCCTCCACCTTCCATTTGAGGATGCCCCACAGATGCTCAATTGGGTTTAGGTCTGGAGACATGCTTGGCCAGTCCATCACCTTTACCGTCAGCTTCTTTAGCAAGGCAGTGGTCCCCTTTTTTAATGGTGTGTTTGGGGTCGTTATCATGTTGGAATAGTGCCCTGCGGCCCAGTCTCTGAAGGGAGGGGATTATGCTCTGCTTCAGTATGTCACAGTACATGTTGGCATTCATAGTTCCCTCAGTGAACTATAGCTCCCCAGTGCCGGCAGCACTCATGCAGCCCCAGACCATGACACTCCCACTGCCATGCTTGACTGTAGGCAAGACACACTTGTCTTTGTACTCCTCACCTGGTTGCTGCCACACACGCTTGACACCATCTGATCCAACTAAGTTTATCTTGGTGTCATGAGACCACAGGACATGGTTCCAGTAATCCATGTCCTTAGTCTGCTTGTCTTCAGCAAACGGTTTGCGTGCTTTCTTGTGCATCATCTTTAGAAGAGGCTTCCTTCAGGGATGACAGCCATGTAGACCAATTTGATGCAGTGTGCGGCGTATGGTCTGAGCACTGACAGGCAGACCCCCCACCCCTTCAACCTCTGCAGCAATGCTGGCAGCACTCATACGTCTATTTCCCAAAGACAACCTCTGGATATGACGCTGAGCACATGCACTCAACTTCTTTGGTCAACCATGGCGAGGCCTGTTCTCAGTGGATCTGTTCTGTTAAACCCTGTTAAACCACTGTATGGTCTTGGCCACCGTGCTACCGCTCAGTTTCAGGGTCTTGGCAAACACCTTATAGCCTAGGCCAGTGGTGGGCAACCTTTTTTTTCAACTGAGCCAAATCTCGCCAAAACCACGATTGAAATTTATTTTGAGAGCCACATTTTTAAAACTGAAAATACATAGGATGGTACACTGTTTTTAGTTTCAATAAGTTTTTATAGTAATTCATCCCCCATAGTAATTCATCCCCCATATAGTAATTCATCCCCCATAGTAATTCATCCCCCATATAGTAATTCATCCCCCATATAGTAATTCATCCCCCATAGTAATTCATCCCCCATATAGTAATTCATCCCCCATAGTAATTCATCCCCCATATAGTAATTCATCCCCCATATAGTAATTCATCCCCCCTATAGTAATTCATCCCCCCTATAGTAATTCATCCCCCCCATAGTAATTCATCCCCCATATAGTAATTTATCCCCCATAGTAATTCATCCCCCATAGTAATTCATCCCCCATATAGTAATTCATCCCCCCTATAGTAATTCATCCCCCCTATAGTAATTCATCCCCCGTATACTATATGGGGGATGAATTACTATATGGGGGATGAATTACTATATGGGGGGTGAATTACTATGGGGGATGAATTACTATAGGGGGGATGAATTACTATAGGGGGGATGAATTACTATAGGGGGGGATGAATTACTATGGGGGATGAATTACTATATGGGGGATGAATTACTATGGGGGGGATGAATTACTATAGGGGGGATGAATTACTATATGGGGGATGAATTACTATATGGGGGATGAATTACTATGGGGGATGAATTACTATGGGGGGGATGAATTACTATGGGGGGGATGAATTACTATGGGGGATGAATTACTATAGGGGGGATGAATTACTATATGGGGGATGAATTACTATGGGGGATGAATTACTATATGGGGGATGAATTACTATATGGGGGATGAATTACTATATAGTAATTCATCCCCCCCATAGTAATTCATCCCCCATATAGTAAATCATCCCCCATAGTAATTCATCCCCCATATAGTAATTCATCCCCCCTATAGTAATTCATCCCCCCCTATATTAATTCATCCCCCATATAGTAATTCATCCCCCATATAGTAATTCATCCCCCATAGTAATTCATCCCCCATATTAATTCATCCCTCATATAGTAGTAGTAAGTAAGTAGCAAGTAGTAAGCCAAGTCTCCCCTGTGTCAATTCACTTACCTTTGCTCCGCGCGTTCCTCTCGCCGTGTTCCCGCGCCGTTCCGGTCTTCAAGGCGGACTGTGAGAGGAGCCTAGCTCCTCTCACATTCGTCACGCTGCCCCGCCTACACACATCCTGACAGCCAATCACTGGCTATCAGGATGTGAGTGGCAGCGAGACTGGCCAATCATTGCATTTGAGCGCGCTGCCCTGGCTGTTTTTTTTTTGGATCACGCTGCAGAGTCCCTGCCGCCCGAGAGAGTTCTTTGTCATGAGGTGTCATGTTGAACTTCCAGTGACCAGTATGAGAGAGTGAAAAAGATAACACCAAATTTAACACACCTGCTCCCCATTCACACCTGAGACCTTGTAACACTAACAAGTTACAAGACATCTGGCTGGAAAAATGGTCAATTGGGCCCAATTTGGACATTTTCACTTAGGGGTATACTCACTTTTGTTGCCAGTGGTTTAGACATTAATGGCCGTGTATTGACTTATTTTGAGGGGACAGCAAATTTACACTGTTATTAATATTATTATTATACAGGATTTATATAGTGCCAACAGTTTGCTCAGCGCTTTACAATATGGTGGGAGACAGTACAGTAACAATACAGTTCAATACAAGAGGGATTCGAGGGCCCTGCTCCTTGGAGCTTACAATTTAGTAGGGAGGGGATAGTGGTACAAAAGGTAATAACTGTGGGGGATGGAGTGGTTGGGAGAGTAGACAATTCCAGTATTAGCTGAGAGCGGGGTAGGCTTCCCTGAAGAGATAGGTTTTCAGAGTGTGCCTAAAAGTGAGCAGAGTACGCGATAGTCTGATAGATTGGGGTAGGGAGTTTCAGAGGATGGGGGAAGCCCTGGAGAAGTCCTGGAGATGAGCATGGGAAGAGGAGACAAGGGAGCTAGAGAGTAAAAGGTCTTGTTAGGAGCGGAGAGTACGGTTAGGGTGATATTTGGAGACAAGATCAGTGATGTAATTTGGGGAAGTGTTATGAATGGCTTTGTACGTCAGTGTTAGTGTTTTGAATTTTATCCGTTGGGCAATTGGAAGCCAGTGGAGAGATTGGCAGATACAGAATGGTTAGTAAGGTGGATGAGTCTGGCAGCAGCATTCATGATAGACTGAAGTGGGGATAGCCTGTGATGAGGTAGGCCAATAAGGAGGGAGTTACAGTAGTCGCGTGATATAATAAGGGAGTGAATGAGTTGCTTAGTGGTTTCCGAGGTTAGGAATGGTCGTATCTTGGAGATGTTGCGGAGGTGACGTCTACATGAGCTTGTCAGCGATTGGACCTGGGGCTGAAAGGACAGATTGGAGTCTAGGATGACACCTAGTACCCTGGCTTGAGGGGTGGGACTGATGATAGTGTTGTTGATGTTGATGAAGAAGTCAGGTGGGGCAGCGCGGGCTGGGGGGAATACTAGGAGCTCAGTTTTGGAGAGATTGAGTTTGAGCAAGTGGAGTGACATCCAATCCGATATGTCACTTAGTAGGCTAGTGATACGAGTGGAGACTGAAGGGGTGAGGTGAGGGTAGAGAGATAAATTTGTGTGTCATCAGCGTAGAGATGGTAATTGAAGCCGTGGGAGTTTATCAGTTGGCCAAGGGAGGAGGTGTAGATGGAGAAGAGAAGGGGTCCGAGGACAGAGCCTGGAGGGACCCCAACAGAGAGAGGGAGTGAAGAGGAGGTGGCAGCGTTATAAGTAACACTGAAGGAGTGCTGTGATAGATAGGAGGAGAGCCAGGAGAGAGCGGAGCCTCTGAGGCAAAGAGAGTGTAGTTTTTTGAGGGGGAGGGGTGGTCAACAGTGTCAAAAGCTGCAGAGAGGTCGAGAAGTAGGAGTACTGTATAGTGGCCTTTGGTTTTGGCGGTTAGTAGGTCATTGGTGAGTTTGAGTAGGGCAGTTTCAGTGGAGTGTAGGGGGCGAAAGCCAGACTGTAAAGCGTCGAGAAGGTTGTTGTCGGTGAGGTGGGAGCTCAGGCGAATATAGACTAAGCGTTCTAGGAGTTTAGAGGTAAATGGCAGTAGGGAGATGGGTCTTAAGTTGTTCAGGTCGGTGGGGTCCAGGGAGGATTTTTTAAGTATAGGAGTGATGTGCGCATGCTTTAGAGGGGAGGGGAAGGTACCAGTAGAGAGGGAAAGATTGAAGATGTGAGTGAGGGAGCATAGGATGGAAGAAGAGTGTGACCATAGGAGTTGTGAGGGGACAGGGTCTAGGGGGCAGATGGTGAGGCGGGCTTCTGAGAAGATCTTAGTGACCTCTTTGGTAGTAGCGAGGTTGAAAGAGCGAAGTGTTGAGGGGGTTTTAGTGTGAGGAATGCTAGGTGGGGTGGATGTCTGAGCAGTGGCGATGTCCCTACGAATTGCGTCAATCTTGTTTTTGAAGTGGTTAGCAATCTCGTGGGCGGTGAGTGAGGTACTGGGTGGAGGTAGAGACGGAGAAAGTAGAGAGTTAAAAGTAGAGAAGAGGTGGCGAGGACTGGAGGAGAAGGTATTAATAAGGGTAACAAAGTAGGCTTGTTTGGCAGCGTGAAGGGAGGAAGTGTATGTTAAGAAGCTGTACACTCACTACATTGTAGCAAAGTGTCATTTCTTCAGTGTTGTCACATTAAAAATTATAATAAAATATTTACAAAAATGTGAGGGCTGGACTCACTTCTGTGAGGTACTGTACCAAGAAATCATAGGTGAGCAGGTAAAACACATTTCTTTTATTTCTTATGGGATTAATTTTCAACTGTAGGTCACACCAGAATGGCACAATTATAAAACAAAACATGGCAACAACTAAACAAATGAAATGACCCCTGTTAAAAAGTCTGCACCCACATATTTCTTAACACTGTGTAGTTCCCCCTTTAGAACCAATGACAGCTTGCAGTCTTTTGTAATAGGTCATGCAAAGCCTTTGGTTGTCTTGAATGAAGCACATATTTGAGATCCTCCCAGAGTGGCTTCATGATATTAAGGTCAGGAGACTGTGATGGCCACTCCAGAACGTTCACCTTTTTCTGCTGTAACCACTGGAGGGTTAACTTGGCCATGTGCTTAGGGTCATTGTCATGCTGGAATGTCCAAGAATGTCCTATGAGCATCTTTCGTGCAAAAGAATGCAAATTGCCTGCCAGTATTTTCTGATAACATGCCACATCATCTTGCCATAAATTATGACAAGATTCCCCATGCCTTTAGAGCTCACACAGCTCCAAAAATCTGAGTCACAACCATGCTTCACAGTGGGGATGGCATTCTTGTCACTGTAGACCTTGTTGACCCCTCTCCAAACATAGAGCTTATGGTTGTGACCATAAAGCTCTCCTTTGGTCTTGTCCCTCCAGATTACTGTGTGCCAGAAGCTGTGAGGTGTGTCAAGGTGTTGTCAGGCATATTGTAAACAGGGTTTTTAAAGATGTCCACCGGGCCTCCACGTGGCACCGGCGGCGTAGTGTCAATGGCGTCCTAGGCTCCAGCTGACGCGTTTTGTGCGCATGCACTTCTTCAGAAGTAGAGCTGAGGATCCTCAGCTCTACCTCTGAAGAAGTGAGTGCGCACGAAATGCGTCAGAGGGAGCCCAGGACGCCATTGACACTACGCCGCCGGTGCCACGTGGAGGCCCGGCGGCCATCTTTAATCTTAAAGGGTCAGTCATTTGATTAAACCTGGTACCATTGTGAGTTTTTTCTGAACACTCCTGTTTTTCTTGAATAAAATCATTTTCATCAACCTACTACACTATGGGTTCTTTCCTGTGTCTTCTGCGATGAGCCTTTTCAGCTTCTGCAGACGCAGATTGATCCCTGCACCAGCCTTTGAGAGGAGGAATTTTCCACTTCACACACTTCTGTAAGGATTTCTGTGACCTGCTGGACCTCCATTTCGCCACACGAGGGCGCTTCATCTCTACTATTTCCAGCTCCTGCCCATTACCAGACCAGAAAAGAGAGGGGAATCTCCATGATATCATATACACATGCTTATTATTAATACGTTTCTGGTTAGTGCGCATTTCTAACTTTTGCACTGGGAATCAGCGAGCACCATTACTGGACTGTGATGTATTTATTTATTGATTTATTTATTCATTTGCTTTGGTTTCATTTATTATTTATATCTGCCCGCAATATAGTAACATCACACAGCGCTGCATTTTCTTTATATATATATTTTTGGGACTTTTATGTGTTTTCCTTGAATGTTCAGCTGCTTACCATTGGAGCGCTCACTGTATTTTTTTATACTCTCATGCAGGTGAGAATATCTGTTAGCCAAGCCAGCTTCAAATCAGGAGTCAGGCAGAAAAGACAGGTCCAAGAACAAGCCAAATTGGTAACAGGAGATCACAGTAGCAAGAGAACACAGACAAAGGTACTGGGGAGCCAGAGATCAACCAGCAATTTGAAGGAGTGATGAGCCTTTAAAGGCCGCCTGGTGCCAAACTGAGCGAATGCATAGGTAACTATGCGCCAGTGCGCATGCGTGTTCCGGCTCGCGTCCGTGTGCCAATGCACATAGATTTTTGGCAGCGTGCATTTCTGCGGCCATGCAAGGTACTGGCAGGAATGCCAGGTCTCCGAGTACCTCTACTGTGGACATAGCCATAACAGTGCCCCCCCCCCAAAGGGCAGCCTCTTGGGCCATCTTCTCTGGATATTTGGAACAGAACTCTTGGAGAAGTCTGGGGGCATGTACATTGCCCTCTGCTTCGCAGGAGCTTTCTTCAGGTTGATACCCCTTCCATTTGATCAGGTATTGGATTTGTCTCCCCTGCTTCCTGCAGTCCAGGATTGACTCTACCTCATATTCAGCCTCATCTCCAACTGTTATCGGCAGTGGAGGTGGCTCCACTCTTTCTGGAAATGGATCAGGAACAGCTGGTTTGAGCAGGGAGACGTGGAAGACTGGATGAATCCTGTATGATCCAGGAAGAGATAATTAATATGCTACTGGATTTACTGCACGTTTGATTTGAAAGGGGTCAATGTACCTTGGTCCCAACTTTCGTGATGGGCAAGGAAGTTTCAGGTTGACTGTTGACAGCCAAACTTTGTCTCCAACCTTCAGAGAAGGGTTTCCCCTCCATTTTCTGTCAAAGTACTTTTTATAGTCTGCCTGAGCCTTTTGTATAGACTCTCGGAGAGCTCGATAATTGTCTTGTACAATGGTAAGTCTGTCTTGTACTGAAGCTTCAAGTATGGTATCCTGTAGGCAGGAAGTGTGGAATCCATAATTGGCCCAAAATGGCGATTGGTTCGTATCTGAATGGATTGAGTTGTAGTAGGTAAATTCTGACAATGGAAGCAGGGATGCTCAGTCATCTTGGGAAAAAGCTGAGAAACATCATAAGTATTTCTCCAGAGTTTGATTTGTTTGTTCCGTTTGCCCTTTACATTGGACGTGGTAAGCAGATGATAAGCAGAGTTTCACTTTCAGGGCCTTGCAAAGAGCTTTCCAAAACCTGGAAGTAAATTGCACCCCTCGATCTGAGACAATGTTACTGGGCAGCCCATGTAACCTAAACAATATCAATGCCAAATTTCACCGTTTCTGCCAGTGTATGCAAACTTGTGAGCACAACTGTAGATCCAGGTGCCTTGACTACAGTTGATTTTGGCAAAAAGACAATCCAAGCATCTGTGTCCTATATTAATAAATAACTGATTCAGCGCTCTTACCTGTCAGTTACATATTTATTGCTACAGCACTGCCATCTGGAAACCAGAAAATACTCACTGTAAGTGTAAGGGACCGCCCGGCGGTACCACTAGCACTCCACTGATCGGATGTTCCCAGCGCACGGAGTCTAAGCCCCAGAGTACTTGTTCACCAGGGCCCCTGATGGTGGGGATGGACTTGGAGTACCCTGGGACCAGGTCGTGACTACTGAGGACACCCGTCAGTGGTAGGGGTATTCGCCAGGGGCTCCCACGGGAGAGAGCCAGGTATGAGGAGGTCTGGAGACCCCGTTGAGAGGGACGGATGGATGGATGGCTGAGCAAGTGCAAGGTCATACAAGCCGGGTCGGTAACTATGGGGACGGTGCGGTACAGAGCAGCGGGCAAAGAATAGTCGGGTCACACGCCAGGTCAGCAACAGCAGGTCAGATCCAATAGGGGGCATTCAGGAGAGAGGTCAGGCAAGCAAGGGTCAAGAACAGGAGAAACAGCAAGGTCAGGGCACAATCCGGGTCAGCAACTTACTTTGACAGGTTAACAGGTTCACAGGATTCAGAAAGACCAAAAGGCACTGAATGACAGCTCAGGGCCATTTAAATATCCCGCCCTGCGCTGTCATTGGTGCCAGGCGCGCGCCCATGGTCTCTACTGCGCATGCGCGACCCTGGTTGCCGCGGTCGGCCAAGTCCCGGCGCTCGCGTACAGGGCGGTGTACTGCGCCTGCGCTGAGCCCAGCGGCGCGGCGATCTCCGACAGTAAGTTTCCTCTCCTAGTACCAATCCACGGCAGCCTACAGATCCTCCAGTTGGTCTTGGTATAGTGTAGTACAATAATCCTGTAGGAGCAGAGTTCTGTTGCTAATATGCTGTCATGGGAAGGCACCAGGAAAGGAAAATTACATAATCTGATGTAATATTATCCTTTATTTTTTTGCATTTGTCGAAAAGATATAAAAATGTATTTAATTGTAGATTTCTCAGACCAAAAAGGAGCAAAGTTCATTGTTATGGTTTACATAACCTTTAACCGCTTCCTGCCCACCCTATAGCAGAAATATTGCTACAGGACAGCACGGGTACGTAAAATCACGTATATATACGTGATTTTGTATTTACAGGTAGGGAATGCGCGCCCTACCCACTCTGCCATTCGTGGCCGTGGCTGTCAATTATCGGGTCCCGGCCAGGGATTACTCGCCGGTGCCCAATGATTGCAGAGCATCTCCAACGAGGAGAACTGTTGGTAAACAAAACAGTTCTCCTCCCTGTCAGCTCGTGCACACTGCTTTGGATGGCTGTGTGCTTACAGTGAAGGACAGGGACACAGGTAAAATAGTAACCCCTTGATCGCCCCTCCTGTTAACCCCTTCCAGCCCATGCCAATAGTACAGTGTCAGTGTTTTTTTTTTAGCACTGATCACTGTATTGGTGTCACTGGGGATATCAGTGACACCAAGTCAGTTCCCGCAGCGTCAGAATGCCCGCCACAGTCCTGCTATAAGTCGCTGATCACCGTTATTACAAGTAAAAATAAGTAATTAAAATATCCCAATATATATACTGCCATTTGTAAACGGACATAGACATATAGCAGAATACATTTTGTCCTAAATTTATGACAAAATTTGATTTTTTAAATTTTTGTACTGGACATGTTTAATAGCAAAAAAGTTAAAAATATTGTTAAGGGCAAGTGGTTAATATTTATATCTAGGTTACATTGTGCTCCATAAGAAATGATTAGAGAGAGGATGTGAAAGTGTGAAGATGAGAAAAGTGAGATAAGAGGAATTATCATATAAGAAGTCCTTCTGCCTAATGAAGAACAGAACAAATATATGAAACTAGTTGGGTCAGGGGGAGCTGGTAAAGGAGAAAGTGAGGGAGCTGTCAGCAAACGAGGAGCAATGGGGAAACAATACAGATACGTTTGCTGCTTGTTTTTTCTTCAATGCACTATTGGATTATGAGTTGAAGAGGGACTGTGCTACACACAATGTAGATTGATTCTTTTTTTTTTTGGTGCACTAACTTTTGGGACACTTTATTAATATTGCATTTTTCGTTTTGACACGTAAGGCTCCATGTACACTGCAGCTGATAAACTCACGTTTAGGAGATTTTCTGTGTTTTTTTCAGCAGCCCCTAAAATGTCCTTAATGGTTTCCTATGTGTCCATGTATACTATGTCGTTTACAGTTTACAGGCAGCTAAGTTTACAGTCATTTTTTGAACACACCAAACTTGCGTTCAGGAGTAGATTTTATCAGCGTTTCAAATGCCAAACGCTTGTAAATGTGGCTAACCGCGTTTATAAGCGTTTGCATTGGAACTTTTTTTAACTCTTCCATTTCCAAATGCTGTTCAGAGCCTTAATTCATCATGAAAAATGCATGCAAAGTGTTTTCCTGGTACTCAAATGGACCTGGTACAACATACTTTGAGATTTCGTATGAAAGAAAATATGTTAGACACTGCACAGAATTTCTGCACAGAAATGAGCTGGAACACATACAAACACCAAAAAAAGACAGCTAATCTCAACAAATACTGCTCTCTCTGCTTCTGCTCTATTTCTCTCAAAATGTCTGAAATAGTTAATTTTTTACTGTTTTTCAGTGCATTCTGGGCATTTTGGAAGGTCTCCTGAGGTTATCTTTAAAAAATGCTTCTAAACGCAAATTCTCATAAACGCACATAAACAGATGTTTTTTAACCTACCGTATTTTTCGCCGCATAAGACGCACTTTTTCTTCCCCAAAACTGGGGGGGAAATGTCAGTGCGTCTTATGGGGCGAATATGGAGCGGCCGGTCCGGTATTTCCACCGCGGCCGTGTCAGAATACCGGGCCGGCCGCTCAGCTCTGCAGCGGGACCTTACCTGTTCCTCTATCCAGCGGCGTGCTGTCTTCCCGGCTTCTGTAGTGTGGGCACTGGGCATGACAGCCGGGTGCCAAGTGCGCATGCGCAAGAAGCGGTGCTTTTTGTGAATGGTAAGGCGGTACCTGGGACACATGACAGATCCCAGAAGCCGCCGGACCAATCACAAAGCGCAAGTGCTTCTCGCTCATGCACACTGGGCACCCGGCTGTCATGCCGAGCGCCATTACAGAAGCCAGGAAGACAGCGCGCGGCTGGATCGAGGAACAGGTAAGATCAAACAAAAACTCCGCGGAAGTAAGAGCGGGTACCTGTCAAATTCAGGTACCCGCTCCCCACCTCCCCAAAGGTCAGCAGTCATCTGTGCTGTCCGCAGTCTCTGGTCATCCCTGTGCTGTCCGCAGTCTCTGGTCATCCCTGTGCTGTCCGCAGTCTCTGGTCATCTCCTGTACTGTGTCTGCAGTCCATTAGTTCAGAATTTTTTTTTTCCTGTTTTCTGCCTCTAAAACCTAGGTGCGTCTTATGGTCAGGTGCGTCTTATACGGCGAAAAATACGGTACGTTTTCCAGCAGTTTCCATCATTCAGAAGTGTCCCGTGTACATGGAGCCTTACAATGTCAATTGTGACTGATTACCAGTAACGGTAATTATTGTAAAATTTGAGGATAGAGATTTCATATTTGTATTATGATATAAGCACAGCATTTTATTATACAGATACATTTTTTGTATCCTCTATTATTTATAAATGAATGTCCAATGACTGCATACCAAATTGAGAGTGATACTTAGAACCGTGACACCAATCTGAGAATAAGGTTTGGCTACTTGACACTAATCTAAGAAGGAAGATTGCATTAGATGACTTCAGTCTGAGATCGAGGCTTGGAACACATTACATTGAGTTGAGAATATTTAGAATGTATAACCATAATCTGAGAATGAGGCTTGGTACATATGACATCACACTAAAAATGAGGCTTGGAACACATACTTTTGATCTGAAAGTGAGGCTTGGCTCAAATGAGAGTGAGGCTTGGGACACATGGTGATCTGTTAGTGAGGCTTGGAACACATGGTGATCTGTGAATGAGGCTTGGGACACATGGTGGCTTTCTGACTTTGAGGCTTGATTTCTGAACACAGAAGGAATGAGAAAGTTACTCGTGTGAAGGAAGAACAAAAAGGTAATAGATGGGAATAGAGGTGGTAACAAGATGATTATTACAAATGGCTGAGCATATTGTACAGGGACATCTAAGTGACAACACTAGACTGAGATGAATGCTTTCATTATGACTCCATCTGACAGACAATAAGAAAACCAGAAGACATGACCCTTTTCGTTCAGACTGATAGATTGTTGGAGTTTCGGGTATCGTGACATAAATAATAATTATTAGGATCGGAACGTAGAGCTACATTTATTAAGCATTGTTTCTGGACAGAGTGCACAGCTGAGTTACATTCATTTGTCTCCCTCATTTAGCAGAAGTAGCTTCCTTATTTCCACGATGAGGCTTACTGGTCTCCTCCGCTTTCCCTATGATTTTGGTGGACGGGACGTGACGCACTGGTTCCCCAGACATATGGCTAAAGGTGAGATGGGAGAGTCGCACATGATTAATAGCTTTCATTCTGTGTATTGGCCGAATCTACAGAACATGTGCAGGATGTCTAAACAATAAATATATACTGTGTGTATATATATATATATATATATATATATATATATATATATATAAATTTTTTTATTTTTTTCTTGCTAAAGCTGGCCATAGCAGGTAGGATCTGAACATACAATCTCCTTTAGAACAACCAACAACTATGTAGTGCAATTGATTGTATAGTTCATGTGGACACTCAAAATACCATAATTTTAGTATATCTGAAGTTGATGGCCTGGAAATTGTACAGTCAGATTCTTCTGTTTATTGTGAGTTTAAATCGGAGTTTGTCATTTTTTTTTCTTCCTTTAAAGGCAATGGCCACTCTCTTCACAGTTCGTTTTGGAAATATATATATATATATATATATATATATATATATATATAATTTTTTTTTTTCTTAAATACCTTATTTGTAGAGATCCAGTCTCCACTTCCGGTCCCGGGGGGGCCTAGGCGATTTCATCATTAGGCATTCCCTAGGGCTTCTGGGATATTGGTGTCATCTATCCCAGGAGTCCTAGGGAATGCCTAAAAGCGAAATCTTCTCTTTTTTACAAGACCAGAAGTGACGTGATCACAGGGACTTCAGCGCCAATTTTGAACAAGAAAGGATTTTGGGAGGAGGCAACACCAGCACTGTGGATTTAAGCCAGGCACTGTGGATGTAACCTGGGGCTTTGGAGATCTGATGTGGTCACCTGTTGTAAACAAATTGCACTGCGCAGTGTCATTACTTGGCGCAAGATCAGGAGGTGCATGCTGGGACAGCCAGCAGCACCGAATCCAGGAAGTATACACTAGCGGGCTTCAGATACCCACGTCCTTCGTGGAACCTGCCTGCTTCCGAGATCTAGGTAAGCACTATTCATTAGCACTATTCAAAGATTACTGTGAAAGCTGTAACAATTGCGGTAGAGCTTTTTTTTTAAAAAAAAAAAAATGTATGGGGACTGGAGCTCCGCTTTAAATCTAACCCCCTAACAACGAACTTCTCTTCAAATCAAAGAGACTCTCTGCTCTGAGCAGCCTTGCCCTGCCACCACTCCAAGCCCAGGTACCAGAAGCAAGCTGTGCCATCCACTCCAGTGACAGTCCCCACCCCGCCTGAGGGTAGTTTTTACAATATACTAGGATGTTTGAGATATCTGGAGTGCCTTTCTTTCTGTTAATGAACTTCTTTTATTTGGTTCCTTTTGGGCCATTAATGTTGAACCCTTGGTAAATTAAAATGCTCATTTTTGTCAAGCGGAAATATAAAAGCAGCTGGGCCCCTTTCACATGGGGCAGACTGCGTTCTGATCAGCAGGTCATCTGTCCACTGATCCCTTACTGATCAGAGCAGAGTGCGTTTATGACTGGTCCGTGTCTGCTCAGTTTATGCAGAGAGGACATGGACAGAGTCTGCTCCACTCTATGGGAAGCTGGGAGTAAAGGGGCTCTGCTGTCTGTTTACACCTGACCGCCCTCCAATCCAATCCACCTACACGGAAGAGGATGGATCCCATTCTGTTTTTTTTTTTTAGCAGACCAGGTCAGACTCAAGGTAGGCGGGTGTAACTGGACACAAGTCTGTTTACACCCGCTGGTCCATAGGATGAATGGAGAGTCCAATCAGGTCTGCATAAAAGAAAAACTGATAGGTGAACCTAATCAGTCCCTCCATAGCTTTTCCTTCACTCCCCTTGCAGTCAGCAGCTTGTCCTCTCTGATGTTATGGGTTTTTGTGTTTTTTTCCATTATAATGTTGGTCCTTCAGTGTATCTAATGCTGTTTTAGTGCCTACAATTTAGGCCTTTAGGCATTTTTAATTTTTTTTATGCCTCAGAATGCAACTTTATTTACCCAATGCTTTTGTTGACATTGTAGCCTTTAGGTGAGTATTGTAGAGCAGCATTCAGGAACATAAAAATAATTCCTCGAACCTGCGTTTGGAGAGGAACTTGCTGGCATAATTTAGGCACATAAACATGGACATATGTACATAAATTCATTCTACTCGCTAGAAGAAATTAATATTCTAGCCAATAGAATCAGCTTATGCATATATGCTTCTAAGCACCATACACTTGTAAATGTTTGTAATTACATGCCAAAACAATATTTTTTATGCAGAATTTCTCTACCAGCTCCTGCCAGAAGGATCCAGCATAGATAGTAGAATTTTATTGCACCCCTGTGTGTGATTACAGAGCAGCAGCAGGGGCGGACTGACAACTCATGGGGCCCCCGGGCAATAGGGGATCATGGGGCCCCTGTGTCCTTGCCCAAACTCAAAAAAGCCTATGAAAAAGGTACCACGGGCATCTCATGGGGCCCCCTGCTGACCCTGGGCCCTCGGGCAGTGCCCGAGTTTCCAAATGGTCAGTCTGCCCCTGCAGAGCAATGAAGAGAAGTGGCTTTGGGGGATCAATCATGTAGCTGGAAGGAATCTTGTGGGAGTGGGGAATAAGACAGGTGTAACTGCTTTTTCTGTACCCTATTGTAAAAAAAAATTATTTGTTATTTTAATTAGCAATTGGCTTTATAGGGTAAGGAAATGTTCCCACTAAGTGTGCTAACATGCCTTATTGGACACATATACACAATAAAATTTGGTGCCGTGCCTGAATCCCCTCTTTGAATATATATCAGCTTAATAAACAGTCTAAGATAGCACTTCCAAATGGCAACCGGTGCCAGTTGTCTGGCCCGGGAGTTGTGGAAAGAAAAAGTAGCACCCCAATAGGAAAAATGAGGGACAGCGCCAAGTGCTGACAAATGTATGTCAGGAATCATTCCCAACATGACACTCCGTCTTCTTTTGGGACCGAGTGCCTTGTTGGGGATGTTTCCTGACCTACACTTGTCAGCGCTTGGTAATGTTCCTCATTTTTCCCATTGGGGTGCCATGTTGTCTTCCCACAACTCCTGGCAGCAGTTGCCCAATGTAGCCCAATGGACAGTAACTGTGAGTTGTGGTACGTTACAATACAAGTTTGTTTCCTTCATGCACTGGGCTGCCATTCAGGATTAATATCAGACCAAAGAGTTAACGTTTGCATGCTGTCGCACTGACATGCAAAGGTGTGAAGCCAGCCTGAAGAGTCTAATTACAGTACATTTGTTTTTTGCAGTGTGCTGTGTTATGCCCAAACATTTCAAATGAGCTGGCAGTGCACCTCTTTGTATAAAAAAAGCAGACCTGCACCATAGTTTTCAATGCAGTGTACTACAATGCACACATTGTTCACCACTGTGTGTGGTGTTCTAAAAACCACATGGATTGTGGTCTACTAGCTAGGTGTGTTAGGTGCAATTCATGAATGGATAAATGATGAGCGGGCAACAGAAGTTTCATTCTAATTACTGGTAAGAACAATGCAGGGACTGCAGGGGAGCACCTTCCTACACTTACGAAATGATCAGGGTGGCTAGATAGCTGTCCTGATCACTTCTGCACACAGCACAGAGCTAGCACCGTAAAGGACACACGCACACACATCTGAGCATTTTTAAAGCTCAACATTCAAAATCTAAAGATTTTCATCTGTGCCTGTTCACACCTAGTGTCACTTGAAGCCTAAAGATTGTAGCTAAAAAAAAAAGTACATGAGCTTTCTCTGAGCTACAAGCTTCAAGTATTTTTGGCCCCA
The DNA here is from genome assembly GCF_062004578.1 of Staurois parvus. NCBI lineage: Eukaryota > Metazoa > Chordata > Amphibia > Anura > Ranidae > Staurois > Staurois parvus. The sequence goes on from NW_028318030.1 coordinate 5,061,337, forward strand.
ATAGACTTCAGAGACTGCCTGCAAAAACTTGCTTACACATGTTCTTACCCTAGTAACTAGCTTTTCGGTGGCTAAAAAGAATGAATTAAAATAAGAAATGTTCAAGCAACTATTTTTTTTTTCCATTTTGGATAGAGTGGAGATGGATTAGAACTCCTGTCAGTTTGGATTGCTGCCTGTGCCCCCATTAGGGAAATTCACCCTCTCTAATTTGGGTTTTCTCCAGAGGGGAAATCTTCTCATGGGGGACAGTAGTTCTGGTGACACCCCGGGATTCCTTCACTTTGGAGGGATTTCCTCTCACTTCCTGCTTTGGCTATGGGACAGGAAGTGAAAGGGAAATCTTCCCTATGGGACACAGATGGGGAAAAAAAACTGACAGAGATTATAACCCTCTCTAACTCTATCCAAAATGAAAAAAACTTCTGCTTGTAGTGACACTTTAATGCCTATGACCATTGTTTCAGTAACTTTCCCAGCATGTGTTTTTAGATCCTGTATTAACAGCCTTTGCAGTTATATTTATAGTTTGCAGGTTTATTTAAAAGCATTCATTTTTATGAAAAAACATGAAGCCCACCTTTTTCATTTTAATGCACAATTATGAGGGGAGCAACTTTATATTGGTCCTTCTATAACAGGAGTGTCAAACTAAATTTCTTCGTGGGCCACATCAGCATTATGGTTGCCCTCAAAGAGCCAGTTGTATCTGTAAGACTACAAGTCTAGAGCACCCCATCCACTCCTCCCCCTCCTTACTTCAGATGTAAATGCTGCCAGGAAAAAGCTGGAATCTGCTGAATGCTGAAACCAGGGGAGGTGGAGATGAAGGGGTGCTGCGGCTGCACAGACAGGAGTAGGATCTGTAGGAGTTCTGTCCTCCTCTCTGCTGCCGTCTACTGAGACAAGGTGGGAGTGAAGAAGAAGGGGGTGCTGCAGCTGCAGGAGAGGTGTGAGGGCCATATGAAATGGCCTGGTGGGTCAGATTCAAACCGTGCGCCTTGTGGTTGACGTGTGTCAGAATAGTTTTGTTTACAGTCATAAGGAGCATACATTTTTGTGAACTTAAATTTATATCAGCAGAATACAGTGGATTAAACTTGACGGTACAGTAATGTATTGAATAAATTCTTCAACAATTTCATTGTTTTTTCTTACAGGAATAAAACAGATGAGGGCTAAATTAACAAAAGTGGACTGCATTGTAGAAGTACATGACGCAAGAATATCCTTTTCCCTGAGCTGCTAATGTTTAGCTATTGCCTTTTATAGGGATTAAATCCAGAGACTTCTTAGTTTGAAACAATTGTGCATGTATTTTGTGTTTTTCCAAATATCTTGAGGACAATCCCGTGACACACATCTTAAGGACAATCCCGTGAAAATAATGAAAGATGGTGTAATAGCTGTTCATGTGTGTAGTTGTGGCCCTGTTTTACAGAGTACATTATAAGACCAATTATATTATATTTTAATTATATTATTATTATAAGAACAATTGTGTATGTATTTTGAATTGTGTGTTTTTCCATTTACAGGGTAAGTGATAGGACCTCCCATATACTAACTTTGTCTGTCTGTACAGTTCAGATCTCAGTGTCTTTGTACGTAGAATACAGCACTGTGTAAGTGCATGGAAGAAAAATATCTTCATGCCTTGCAAGTCACCATATCTTCCCATACTGCAGCTTCTCCAGTGCAGCTGCATACATCCTGTGCTATAAAACTAAACAAAATAGCCATTCTGGCACATGGTGCTATTTCAAATTGATGCAAATTAAAGTGTTTGTAAGAGTCGTGTTTTTTTTTAAATTAATAAACATGGTATACTTACCTGGCCCTGAACCTCCTTATCTGTTGTCCCCTGCCAGCTCTCCTGAGTATGCAAGCTACTTGCTATGGGGGCACACCGAGCGTGGCTCAGCCCCGTCCCCTACTTCTTCCTCACAGGATTTAATCGACAGCAGCAGGAGCCAATTGGTTCCATGGCTGCCAAGCCTGCAAGAAGAGGGGAGAGAACTAGAGCACTGCTGCATACAGGCACAGCGATGGGTCAAGAGAGGGTTCAGGTAAGTATTTAATGGGAGCCTGGAGGGTTGCTGACATAAAAGGTTTTTTTTACCTTAAAGTGTTACTAAACCCACAACAGTAAAATCAGTCTGTATATGCAGTAAAGCATGCTTGTTATACTTACTGTGGAACCTAAGGGGTTAATCATCTGCATTGTGTAAAAAGGCAGTTTGAGCCTTTCTTCTCTGCTCCTCTTGTTCAAATGTCCATGTCTTCTCTCCAGATAAGACAGACTGAGCTGTAGCCACTCTGCACGTGCTCAGTTTAGTGTGTATTGCTAGACAGGTGGGTTTTTTTTTTTTGTCTTGGGAGAATGCATGTGATTAGCACAGGGCCAATCAGCACTGCCCAGACAGAGGTTAGGGGTTCTGCATCCTCTTAGAGCAGAAAGAAAACTCCTACAAGCTTTAACCAGTGCTCTGCTGAACACTGATATAAGTCACAAGACTTCTCTAACTGCTGATGAGAAAAGGTATTTAACAGTTTATATTTACTAAAGTAATTGCACTTCTATGTTCTGTGCACTGTGGGAGACTGTATATAGTTACTGCAGGGCCCTGGGTTTAGTAACACTTTAATGCAGAGAATGCAATAAGGTAAAAAAAACCTTTTAGAACAGTTGCCTGAATGTGATGCATTTCAGGCCTTTAACACCATTCTTAAAAAGATCATGTATTCTCATCTCTGTACAGATAATATCCTAAAAGTAAAAGTTTTTTAACAACTGTGTGATGTTCCCTTAAAGTGGAAATAAAGTATACTATATTCATCTTCCCTCCAGTGATGGAACATCAACAAACCTCCCCCAGCACCAGCATTGTCAGCCCATCTTCTTCAGGATTCAACATCTTCAGTCATCTTGATCGGCTCAGCAAGATGACATCTCTCACCTCCTGGTGTCCTTTTAAGTGGTCTTTAATGCCAGAAGGCAGCGCAGCTTCTCTATCACATGACTGCCGAGATTGGCTTTCACAACAGTCACATGTACAGGAGCCTGATCAATCACATGGGCACGTGTGCTCCCAGCTCATTTAGTGTGCTAGGAGGGCACAGAACCTCGGACTACCATTGACACAAGGTAAAGTTTCACTTTTAAAGCTGAACTCCAGGCAGATGTTAAATGCTGTTTAATTTAGCTATGTATTAAAGCCTAACTTGGGGCTATAAAAAATTCCCCTCCAAAGCTGTTCTTTCTCTGCCGCAAGATGTGTTCAGACTTCTGGGCTGAATGTTGGCTGAGGACATACTATGAGCACAGGGCATTGTGGAGGCATCACCACTTACACCTGTATTCACGGTGTATTGATGCAAAGAGTTGTGTTGGCATCACCATGTCAGATCTGCAGCATCAAAGAGTAAAAGGAGCCTGTGCATCACGGGATTGTCCTGAAGATATTTGAAAAGTAAAACGTTAGAAGAAAAACAAAAACCTCAAGGGGCACAGCTAACATAAATAATTTAATTTCTTGTGATATCTGCCTCCTGTAGGGGATACCGTTTTACACACAGCGTTGTCAGCAAACATTTTCAGGAGTCAGCAGGCTAGCAGGAGGAGAAAGCAAAACAACCGTATTAGTATGCCTAGTCTCCTTCATAGTCCAGTCACAGTCTAAGACAGGCTACTGTGATTACCACACTGTATTGCTTAAAGAAAAAGTAAGGCCAAAGCTCTTTTGGCCCTACTTCTCCTGTGGGTCACAGGTACGCACTTCATTCTGCACTCTGGCGAGATCCCGACTTTAATGTCGGGTCCACTCAGATGTCTGACTGGAAGCTGACCCAGCCTGAGCTAGCCACTCCTGCCGCCTCTACAGTCTGGTGCTTCAGTGAGCACTGAAAGGACATAGCAGAGAGCCAGAGACTGCCAGTCCCCAGCTCTCTGCTTCGTGAAGGCTGAGAACTGAGCAATCAGTGGTCTTTGATTGCTCAGTTCACAGTCTTAGAAGCTGTGGGGGACACATACAGCATCGGGATGATTCTACATCCACCTAGGTGAGTATGAATGTTTTTTTTTTATTTTTTTTTTTTATTCCTGAACTTCTCTTTTAAAGCGATATTAAATCCAAAGGCAAAAATGTAATACATTGCAGTTCACAAATTATTTGTTGTGGTGGCTGCATTGATTTATTTAGGTTTTTTCATTTATTTTTGCTGGTTGATCTTGTCATTAAGGCTATTCTTTTTCAACAGGCAGTTGGAGTGTAGAGACAACCATTTAACACGGGGTGCTTAATTTGTTAGTCAAGTCCATCTGACTCTGCTAATGCATCTAACAGTACCCTTTCCCCAGTAAAAGAAAATCCCAAATTTTAAGTTGTTCCCAGAAAAGTGATAGATTGAGAATCTTCCAACTGAGTCACTAGTTATAGTGACCTAGGAGTCCTCAAGGAATTCCCTTAATTTACAGGGATTTCTGTTTGGCTATGGGACAGGAAATAAAGGGAAATCAACCTAGCCTGACCTAAACCCAATCTGCATAGAACAGTTGTGTATATGGTGTAAAATACAGTGACAACAGATATCCAGTTAGATGTAACCTTGTCAGGATAACTTATGTATTAAAGGGAATGTATAGATGTTTCGCATATATTTTCTTTTTTTTTGTCAGAGCTATTTTGAAATGTTTCTTTTCTTGAGCTAGTTAGCTATATCTATCCATACATTTCTCTGCTAAAAAAAGGGTAGATTTTCAAATGACTGAGGTAGGAAGGATTTACACAGTACTGGATATCACGCTCTGTGAAGCCAATTTATTTACAGAACAATGCCCCACTGCTTGGTTTAACCACTTGCCCTCCTGAGGATTTACCCACCTTAATGACCAGGCCTCTTTTTGCTACTCGGCGCTGCACTAATTCAACTGATAATTGCGCGATCATGCAGTGCTGCACCCAAATGAAATTTACGTCCTTTTTTTTAACACAAATAGAGCTTTCTTTCGGTGGTATTTGATCACCTGTGTGTTTATTTTTTGCACTATAAAAAAAGGCGGACAATTTTGAGGAAAAAAAACAATATTTTGGACTTTTTTCTATAAAACATGTCCAGTAAAAAAAAATGTAAAAGTCAAATTTAGTCATAAATTTCTGCCAAAATGTATTCTGTGACATGTCTTTGCTAAAAAAAAACCCAATACGTGTAAATTAATTGGTTTATGTGAAAGTTATAGCATTTACAAATGGCGGGAAAGATACTGGGATTTTTAATTTTTTTTTTATACTAATAATGGCGGCGATCAATGACTTATGGCGGCAATCAGCGACTTATGGCAGGACTGCGGGACTGCGGCGGACATTCTGACACTGGGGGGGAACTGACTTGGGGTCACTGACATCCCTGGTGACCCTGGTGAAGGGCAGCCTGGGCAGCGTGGAGTCGAAGTCCCAGGCTGCCCTTCACCAGGGCCCCTGATGGTGGGGATGGACTTGACGCAGCCAGGAACCAGGTCGCGGCCCCCGAGACACCCCAGCTGCGGTAATGGCCGCCGCCAATGGCGTGTAGCTGGTAGGAACCAGATCAGACAATAGCGTAGTCGGGCAGGCCGGGTCGACAACAACGGGACAAACGGTACAGAACAGTAGACAAGAATAACAGGTCACAGGCCGGGTTCAGCAACAGGAGGTCAGATCAAAGGAAAATGCAGAGAATGGTCTAGTCAAAAGCCAAGTCAGATTCCAGGAGAGTCACGAGAGTATAAACAGAGCTCTAGCAACACTAACACACAAGACACGAATGCAGAGAGCATTTGCAGACAGCAGGCTTAAATGTGATGAACCACACCCTTCTGAGGAGGAGCCGCAGAAGCCTGAAGGCATAAAGGTTCCCACCATGCTTTGCAGAAACCCAAGATGGACACCAGCACATGGGATGCACAAGCTTTGAGGAAAGGTAGGACCTTGACAATACCTTAACAGTGATAAATTCAAACTAATAAATTAATGCAGCGCTGAAAAATATTATATCAATAATATAATCCATAAACCATGCAATAATAACATGCCATAAAATGATGAGTGAAAAAAATCCAAAATCTATATACCGTGCCTAAGGTGCTCAAAAAGTGTATACTGAGGTCATTAACAAGGCCTCTAATGAGTGCAATCAATCACACAAATGAATATAAATAAAGTGAAAAATAAAACCCTTTGTTATTAAATATCCCCTACTCAAATTAAATATACCATATTTCCCCTGTGCTTGGGGAAATAACACACTAAGTGATTAGTGCTAAAGTGACCAAACAAAAATGCAATCAAAAAATGATACAATTGTTACACATAAAGTCTCTGATAGTCCATAAATCTTCAAATCAATAGTGCTTCAAAAACTTTGTGTTAACTGTGATTATGTCAGCACACATATCCTCAGTGGCTAAATTGCCCCCTCACCTCCTTTTAAGCGACCCAATGGGCCACTTCGCTTTCAGGATTACTCCTGTATCCTTCTCAGGCAATGGCTGGTATCAGTAGTACTCCACCTGCAGTCCCCCTTTCAGGTAGTAAATATGATACTCCAGGCCTCTCACGATAAGTACATCTGCTAAGCAATATACTCCTCACCACAGACCATGGTGAGAGAAAAAAGATCCTCCATAGTGTAGTATTTAAAAGTAACAACTTCTTTATTTAGTAAAAAAATGCCCACTCACTTTTATAAACTGATAAGATCGCATTCAGAACCTCATGCCTGGGTGCACTGCATGGGTTAGGGATAATTGGTTGTCCTAAGATGGCGTCCACGCCGAACGTGCGTCACCGCGTACCAGAAGCTGTGTCACCGCGTACCTACACGTTGCGTCACTAGACCACGTGACTTCCTCAGGGTATCGCTATTGGTACGCAGCTTTCTTATTAATAGGGAGCCTAATTAGCAATACTATGGGCGTAAACACCGGCGGCCATGTTCTTCGAGGAAAACCTCTCCGTCGGCCATTTCTTTGTAGCCCGACCTCCGTCTATTCTAAGAGCCCAAATTAGTGATGTAAACGCTAATAATGACCTAAATTGGATGGAACTTCGGCAGACATGTTTTTGGACGTAAAAACTCCAACACTGCCATTTCATTAATGGATTAATACTGGACAAGCATGAAGTATCATGCACATGCTAAAAAAATCTTTATTAATAAATAATTAAAACCCTATAAAACTACATATTTATATAAAAATGGTGTTAAATAAATAAATGGGGCAGTAATATATAAATAAAAAATCAAAAGTAATAATATTTGGAGTACTACTCATACTACTGGAGGTGGAGTACTACTGATACCAGCCATTGCCTGAGAAGGATCCAGGAGTGATCCTGAAAGCGAAATGGCCCACTGGGTCGCTTAAAGGAAGTGAGGGGGCAATTTAGCCACTGAGGATATTTGTGCTGACACAATCACAGTTATCACAAAGTTTTCACTCTGCATGGAAAATTGTTTTTGAAGCACTATTGATTTGAAGATTTATGGACTATCAGAGACTTTGTGTTATAATTGTATAATTTTTTGTTTGGTCACTTTAGCACTAATCACTTAGTGTGTTTTTTCCCCAAGCACAGGGGACTTATGGTATATTTAATTTGAGTAGGGAATATGTAATAACAAAGTGTTTTATTTTTCACTTTATTTATATTCATTTGTGTGATTGATTGCACTCATTAGAGGCCGTGTTAATGACCTCAGTATACACTTTTTGAGCACCTTATGCACAGTATATAGATTTCAGATTTTTTTCACTCATCATTGTATGGCATGTTATTATTGCATGGTTTATGGATTATATTATTGATATAATATTTTTTAGCGCTGCACTACTTTATTAGTTTACAGTGTTGCATGACCGCGCAATTGTCATTCAAAGTGTGATAGCACTGAAAGCTGAAAATTGGCCTGGCCTGGAAGGGGGTGAAAGTGTCCGGACTTGAAGTGGTTAAAAGAGGTATAAACTTCAGAGAGATAGAGATATAATTTTACCCCTATACAAATCATTAGTAAGACCTCATCTGGAATATGCACTTCAGTTTTGGGCACCAATTCACAAAAAGAACATTGGGGAACTGGAGAAAGTAGAGCGAAGGGCAACCAAACTGATCAGAGGCATGGAGGAGATCAGCTATGAGGAAAGATTAGAGGAACTGAATATATTCTCTGTTGAGAAGAGGAGATTAAGGGGGGTATGATCAACATGTATAAAACCATCAGTGGTTCATATAGTGAACTCTGTGTAGAGGTATTCACCATGAGGTCATCACAGAGGACAAGGCGGCACTTTTTACGTCTGGAGGAAAATAAATTTAATCTCCAAATACGGAAAGGTTTCTTCACAGTGAGACCTGTGAAAATGTGGAATAGACTCCCTCAAGAGTTGGTTCTGGCCAGCTCAGTGGATTGCTTTAAAAAAGGCCTAGATTCTTTCTTGATTACACAGAATATAACTTTACGTATAAATATTAGTAACCAGTTGATCCAGGTACAGCTGTGCCTCTCAAGGGATCAGGAAGGATTTTTTTCACCTGGACTCTACAGAGGTTTCACAGGCAGTCCAACTCCTCTAGGATGGCACGTCAATACGTGTCATTGCCAGAAGGTTTGCTGTGTCTCTCAGCAGAGCCTCAAGAGCATGTAGGAGATTCCAGGAGACAGGCAGTTACTCTAGGAGAGCTGGACAGGGCTGTAGAAGGTCCTTAACCCATCAGTAGGAGCGGTATCTGCTCCTTTGTGCAAGGAGGAACAGGATGAGCACTGCCAGAGCCCCGCAAAATGACGTCCAGCAGGCCACTGGTGTGAATGTGACCAATCAGAAACAGACTTCATGAGGATGGCTTGAGGGCCTGATGTCCTCTAGCGGGCCCTGTGCCCACTGCCCAGCACCATAGAGCTCGATTGGCATTTGCCATTGAACACCAGAATTTAATCTCCAAACACGGAAAGGGTTCTTCACAGAGAGCGGTGAAAATGAATAGACTCCCTCAAGAGTTGGTTCTGGCCAGCTCAGTGGATTGCTTTAAAAAAGGCCTGGATTCTTTCTTAGATACACAGAAATTAACGATACTAACATTTATATGTAAAGTTGATCCAGGGAATATCCGATTGCCTCTCGGGGGATCAGGAAGGAATTTTTCCCCTGCAGGAGCAAATTGGATCATGCTTTGCTGTTTTTTTTTGCCTTCTTCTGGATCAACTGTGGGTGTAGGATTATAACTTTTTTTTTTTTTAATGGTTGAACTGGATGGACTTTTTTGTCTTTTTTCAGCCAGACTAATTATGTAACTAAAAAAAAAATTACATTTTGAAATGTTTTTTACTTGAACCAGCTAACCACATCTATCCAAATATTTTTCTGCTAAAAAAAAGCCCCTCGTTTACATAGATCAATAACACAAGTTAAAATGGAAACATACAAGTTGCAGTTGCTTCTCATGTCTCTTTATGGAGGAATCCCTCCTGCTGCACTAATGTATTCTAACAGTGGGAGGTTCCCTCTCTGTCAGAATACAATGATCACTGCCGCCAGCTATAGCTAGCGGAAATGATCACATGAAAACCCAACAGGCTGGTTATACTGACGTCAATTGATAGATCAACCTCAGTAAAACCAGCCTGCCCATAGATGGATTGAAATTCATCTGGTTCCTGTTTAAGATGCTGAATTTCAATTCATGTTTGGCCAGCTTAACTTTAGCCAAGATTCTCTTTTTGCTCTCTTTGGACAATAGAAGATGGGCAGGGTTTTCATAGTCCTTTCTTGTTTATGTTGTCCTGGTACAAAATAGTGAATGAGTGTTATCTTAGCACAAGATGTGAAAATAAAGGAAGAGAAGCTTAACCACTTGCCCTCTGGAAGATTTACCCCCCTTCCTGACCAGGCCATTTTTTTCTATTTGGCACTGCGCGATTTCAACTTATAATTGCGCAGTCATGCAATGCTGTACTAAATCGAAATTTGTGTCCTTTTTTCACACAAATAGAGATTGTTTTGGTGGTATTTAATGACCACTGGGTTTTTTGTTTTTTTTGCGCTATAAACAAAAAAAGACCGAAAATTTGTAAAAAAACAAATTTCTACTTTCAGTTATAAAAAGAATATAGTAAACTCAAAGTTGGTCATAAATTTGGCCAAAATGCATTTTGCTGCATGTTTTTAGTAAAAAAAAAAATCCCAATAAGTGTATATTAATTGGTATGTGTGAATAGCATCTACAAACTATGGTGTGTATATATACAGGAATTTACACAGCTTTTACTTTGACTGCCTATCACATTTCTTGAGGTGCTAAAATCCCAGGGCAGTACAAACACCCCCTGCAAATGACCCCTTATTGGAAAGAAGACACCCCAATGAATTTACTAAGAGGCAAGGTGAGCCATGGAAGTTTTTTTTTTTTTTTCACAAGTTTTTCTGTTTTCAATATTTTTATTGTTGTAAAAAACAGAACAAAGAAACCGTTCTATAACAATCCTTGTAGGCCCTTCCAGGCACAATGTAACTCACAACGCAGACGAGGTTCATAGTTACAAACACATCTTATATCAATGCATAGAAAATACAGATGGAAACATACTATAGCATCTCAAACTGTCTGTGCAGTAGACGTCCGCAAAGCAAGAAACCATCAGACTAAAGGGGTCAAAAGACTGGGACAGCCAGGCGAGCCCAGATATCAAAGCACACAAGCTACAATTCCCCTATAGCTGGTATAGAGAAAAAAAAAAAACATCACACAACATAAAATGGTTATAGCCTGCAACAGAGCAGTAATCCAGCAGAGGGCCAAATGATCAATCATCAATAAAGAAATAAAAAAAAAAAAAAGGGGGGGGGGGAGGCAACTAAGAAAAGGAAAAGAGAAGACAGAGAAAAGGAAAAAAAAAGGGGGGGAGGGGGCAGAAAGAGAAATAAAAGAAAATAGAAAAGATCAGAATAGGAGCCACCCACATGACCAGCCCCACAGAACCTCAAAAAGAGCATTCATCAATATTAAAACCCAGTGTGCAGGTAATCAATCCACGGGCTCCAGATCCGTTCAAATCTAGCAGAAGTGTCCCGCAGGATGCTGACCAATTTCTCATTGACCATAATCCAAGAAAGTTTACGTTTCATCAACGCCAAATCAACCACCGGACCCTTCCATGCTGTAGCAATTGCAATTTTAGCTGCTAAAAACATAAAATATAATAAGCTCTGAACAGACCTGGAGACACCTAGAATAGGCTCATGAAGCAGAGCAACTCTAGGGTTCCTAGGAACATTAATAATGGTCACCGTAAAGATCAGGGAGTAAACACGAATCCAAAATCTTTTGACCTTGAGACACGCCCACCAGATATGGAATGTCGTGCCAAGTTGCCCACACCCCTGAAAACAAAGTGGAGAGGTTCCAGGGTACATCCGTGTTAAGCGATCGGGGGCTAAATACCAACAAGAAAGGACCTTATAACCCGCCTCCACAAGAGAAACATTCATAATGCCCCTATGTACTCTAAGTCCTGCAAGTCCTTCTCCACTATAACCTCACCTATATCCTTCTCCCAGGCTAACGTATAGGACAGTCTACCCGGATGAGAAACAACCTATACAGATCCGAGATGCCCCTCCTCCGAACCCCGCCACGGAGACATCTACTCTCGAACACTGATCGTGTGGGAACCCCAGGATTATTCCTATGTAAGGAACGGATAAAATAGAGAATTTGCTGTAGGCGAAGTGTTCGGACACAGGAATCCCAAACTGTGATATACAATAGGAAGTGGGGAATATCCCCTTGTGACCCAAGAAGTGTCCCATCCTGTACAAGCCTTTATTTATCCACCAGCGAAATTCCTGAGGCCGCAGGCAAGGGGGAAACTCTGGGTTGTCAAATATAGGTGCCACCGGAGAATTAGAGGAATGGAGAGCCGCTTGTTTGCGGACAAAATCCTAAAGGTGCAGGGAGTGGGATAGCATGGGGCAAAGAATTGCCCTCCTTTGCTTAGGGGAGATCCACATTAAGAGATCAAGGGGTAGAGGTTTACAAGCTTGCACCTCCAACGCCAGCCAATCCGGCCTATAGGAGGTAGCACAAATTTGCGACAATTGAGTGATCTGAGCTGCCAAATATTTCCTAAGATCTGGGTCCCCCAACCCCCCAGAATCACGCAAAACATATAGTGTCCACCTATGCACCCTGTGGCCTCTATTGTCCCATATAAAACGTATTAATTTATTCTGGAATCTACGGAGGTCAGCCGCCGGAACCACTATAGGTAGGGTGTGGAAATAAAGTATTTTAAGCAGCACCACTATCTTAAGAGCTCGTTCACACTAGGCTGTTTTGCCAACGCTTGCCAAACGCCCCTATAGCGTTTGGCAAGCGTTGGTCCGGTGTTTGCGGAGCGATTTTAACGCTCGGCAAACGCTCCGCAAACGCCGCATGCGCGGTTTAGCGGCGGTTGCTAGGCGTTTGCCGAGCGTTAATAACGCCCCACAAACGCCTATAATGCATTTGAGTGGTGTTACCGCTCCGCAAACACCCCGCAACCGCACCGCAAACGCCGGCCGGGCGTTTGCGGAGCGGCACCATAGACGAGAATAGGAGGCTTCAAAGCCTCCTGACTCGACCAGAGGCGTCCGTTTTGCCGCGACGCAAACGCTCCTGTTAGAACAGCACCATGTGCTGTAATGTGCAGAATTGGCAGAGGCGTTTGGGAAGCGGTAAAAACGCTTCCCAAGCGCCTCTCTGCCACCTGCACACAAGGCTAGTGTGAACGTAGCCTAAACGATGCGATCCTCCCCATCCAAGACAAAGATGCAGAAGAGGACCACTGATCAACATCCCTCAACCACAAAGGTAAATAATTAGCCCTATAAAGCATCGCTATGGAGGCCCTGAGCTTAATTGCCAAATATGGCAGAGAAAGCGACTGCAAGGCAAAGGTGAAATTGCTCTGTATGCTCCGAACCATATCCCCCACTAAATTGACTTTGAGAGCCCCCAGCTCACAGCCAAAGCAGAGACAATATGAAACTTCTTAAATCTGGCAGCTAGCTGAATAAATATACCCCACATAGAAGCTTTATGGGCGGCCCAATTAATTTGAGAAGAGGTGTGTACCGCATCGTTAATGGTGAAGAACTCTTCTCAAAGTCAAGGCAAACAGAGGGATTACTGAGGAGCGATTCATTAAGATGCCAAGAATAAACCAAAGCAACTTTGAGAATAGAAGTGAGGGTGGCCATAACCGGCAAGTAATCACACCATGCCACTTCCAAAATTTTGGAGTAATTAAACAAGGGCACACTTCGAGAGGGAGCAAAAATGTGATCTATCCTAGAATAGGTCAAATGAACACTAGAATAATAGGTAAAATCACGACTAGTGGTATGGAGTTCCCGCCAAACATCAACCAGATCAAACTGATGAAGCAACTTCCCCAATTTTGGTCCCCACCTTAGATGGACGTAAAAGGCGGGCCCCTGGGGCTCTTGTTCTATCCAGGACCGAAAAACACGGAGACAGCATCTGGAGAAGGAACCGGAAAAAATGCCACCTGGTCGGTTTGGGGTGCATAATACGTAAGAAAAGTTACCTGTTCCCCTTCAATCTCACCTGTCACCAGAAGGTATCTACCGCCAGGATCACGAATTACATTCAGGGGCGAGAAAGAGAGTCGTTTAGAAATGCAAATTGCAACACACCGCGTCCTGTCCGGCACATTAGCCAGAAAAGAATGGGGATATTGGCCATGCAAAAAGGGGGGCTGGAACGTGATGGGAAAATGGGTCTCCTGTAACATAACTACTGTATACCATAGTTTGTCGACACTATAACTTTCACACAAAGCAATCAATATCACTTATTGGGATTTTTTTTTTTACCAAATACATTTTGGCCTAAATTTATGACTAACTTCAAATTTACTATATATATTTTATAGTCAAAATTAAAAAAAATGTTTTTTTTCAAAATTTTCGGTCTTTTTTATTTATAGTGCAAAAAATAAAAAGGACACAGGTGATCAAAACCACCGAAAGAAAGCTCTATTTGTGTGAAAAAAGACATACATTTCCTTTGGGTACAGCATTCCATGACCGCGCAATTACCAGTTGAAATAGTGCAGCGCCAAATAGCAAAAAAAGGCCTGGTTGGGAAGGGGGGGTAAATCCTCAGAAGGGCAAGTGGTTAATTGTTGTGTGTTTTATGCTCTTAAGTGTATTTTGTTTTCCTTCGATAAGCTCAGACTACATTAACCTTCCTTAACTAGAAAACATTCCTTTGTCTGGTCGAAATCCTTTCTTTAACGAACACCTTGGAATTAAACCCCACCTGCTCATACTCAACAAAATGGACCTCATGGACCTGTCTCATCAAAATGTAAGAGATAAGTATAGTAAAGGGACATTGTAATAGTATTACTTTCACAAACTGACATTAACCGTAAGCATTGTTGGTGTTATATCCTAGAGCTTTCAACAGTAGCTTGGAATGTTGTTTTGGTACTTACAGTTGTGTTCAAAATAATAGCAGTCAGACATCACTAACCTGATCAATCACTGTTTTTGGTAGAAATTATATTTCTACATGGCAAATAATTTACTATCGGAGAAAAAGGGGGAGGGGTAGCCACCTAACATGACACGTAAATATGTGTCATATAAATGTCTCACTAATAATAAGTGTGGATTTATAAACCCAAATATTTAGCATAAAACATAGCAGTATGACAAGTGCAATACTGCTCACACAGAGTGGTTATTAGAAAATCCAAGCGGAGTAATATAAGTATTAACAAACAAGTTTTATTCGATCACATGGATCATATTGAGGTTAGACAGAGACATGGTAAACACATCTTTATAAAATGACTGAATTAAAAACATTCGGCGTCTCCAGATCTAATAATATTCGGCAATCAGGAATCCACATAAGGCAATGAAGTTCCTAACTACTAGATCAAAGGGTTTCCATATTTTCCATATAATATCTGCATGAGGGGAGCATTCTTCAAAGAGTATTTTGGTAACCACCGCAGTAAATAGAATGACCTCCTAAAAATGGAAAACCAGAAAAAAAGATCATAGTAGAGGGAACAAAAAATAGGATATATGCACTAACCATATGCAATAGCAAAGCAACCCCATCCCAGGTATATATGTTATTCCGTTACCTTCTCATAAGCTTGTCCATCATGAAAGGATGGATATATGACCTTCCTGGATAGCCACCCAAAATGGAAATGTATCCACAGTAGTAAGTGATTCTAGAAGTGTATAAATATAAGACATAAATATGAAGCTACCATCATACCTGAATGAGATTAATAAGGGTAAAAATCTAAAGAATATTACCATACAGAAGATCAGGGGACTCCTCCTCACTTGAAGTAAGATCAGGTCTGGATGAAAAAGTGAATATGGGGGTGGACAGCCAGGTAGTAGATATGTAAAATCCCGACTGTTTGATACAGTCTGTGTATATATGAATATATAAGCCCAAATCTGGGTTTCCAAAAATTGCTCAGTAGTGAGAAAGTAATGCGGTTCCTTAAAAATATGTATGAGACTATAGTAGCATGCCACAGCACATATAACCACTAACCTGAACCACTAGGGACAGTTTACCAGGATTCGTAGAAACTGTACGGATATAAATGACTACCACCAGCAGGCTAAGATTTTGAAAAATAGATTTATGGAAAAAGGATATATAACGAGGTAACTCTTGAGAACACTCTGATTGATGTGGCAAACCTGGATAGAGATGTAATGTTAATTGATAATGTGAAAAGAACATCATCCCGTGTCTGCCCATTTATTACCAGATGCTCCATACAACATAGGACTATAAGTGGTATTATCAAGAAAAACTGGGACATTCTAAAAACAGATCCAGTACTCACTAACATCCTCCCGGAAAAACCAGAGATCATATTTTGGAAGGCGACGGCTATAAAACATCGCCTGGCGCCGAATACCGTAGATCCACCCAAAACATTGCCTTTTTTCCATAATCTGAGTGGCTTCCATCCGTGCAATAGATGTATGATCTGTACATGTAATACAAGTAGGAAAAGGAAAATAGGATCCTTCACCTCAAACACTACGGGTAAAACTTACATGATTAAAAACCTTATCTCCTGCAACAGCAGGTATGTTGTTTACATGCTCACGTGCCCTTGCAATAAACAATATGTCTGCAGGACAACAAGGAGACTTAGGGATCGTCTCCGCGAACATGTGTATAACGTCAACCGGGGGTTCAAGGAACATTCTCTCTCTAAGCACTTTAGAATCCATCACAACAGGGACCCTACCTTTCTCAGGTTTATAGGGATTGACATAGTGACCCCACACTGGAGGGGGACCCACAAGACACGAGCAGTCTCCCAATTAGAGACCAAGTGATTTATGAATTGGACACCTTATACCCCAGGGGTCACAACATAGAGGTTGATCTCAGCTGTTTTATTGACAATAGTTAAACATTACCCAGATATTATGCTTACTTTTTATTGTCCCTTTTATGTCCTTACTCACGGGTATTTTTTACATACAATCATATACAATATTATATTTTTTACCTTTTTATGTGTATACTATTCTATGATATTTCATGTGGTTTTAAGAAACATGTTAATATTTAAGGATATCGTAACGTTTCCCACAAGGACTATACCCATTCTGGTAAAAAAAATTTAAATGTTTTACCATTTTCATGTGTATACTAGTCTAGGATTTGAAGTAGTCTATATGAAATATTTTAGGATCTATGGTTTTAAGCTGTTCTTGAATAAGACAACACTTATTGGCTTTGATTTTACGGTTAGTAGCTACATTCATGCCTATCCTGATATCCTATCCAGACCAGACAGGATCGTTTCTACCACTATTACATGACCCGTTTTGAGTAATAATTATTTTAGCCCTACATTTCTATACTAATTTTTAGGTCGACGTCTATTTTACATGGATCTTTTATTTAGGGTAATATGATCAGATTTTACATTATTTTATTATTTATAAAATATGGAGGCGTTCTAATTACTCCTTTTTTATCAACATTTTCCTGTTTTTTCAATTTGGAAAGACTTACTTGGAACTTTGGTATATCTATATATATAATTTAACCCTTATCCAGGGCATACTTGGCAGTAGAATGCCGTTTTTATATACATGCCTCGTGCTGGAAGTAAGCCCCTGGTTATGTAGCTCAAGTATCACCATAGCTGTACATAATTATCCTGCTTGTATGCTAAAGATCCACAGCAAAATGGCGCCGATGAGCTCACGCATGTGCAGTAGCCGATCACCGGCAAAATGGCGCCGATGCGCATGCACAGTACATAATCTTCAAAAAAATGGTGGCGGTGCGAAAATACAAGCACCCTGCCTTATTTAAATGCAGGCAAGGTACACACAGCAGTGTTGACATTCCTCTGAAGAAGTGCATTCGCACGAAAGGCCTTAGGAGTCAGCACGCTGTGTTTTTAAACCACTGGAGCCTTATTCAGGTCCGGTGGTCACCCATATTACTGGTCAGTGTACCTGTTTATACCTTTTTACAATTTTACTGTGAAACTTGGTTTTTGAATAAATTAAAATTTCTTGGCAATATTACGCTATGAGCATTTTCTATGACTCTGTACACGGAGTCTTTTAAGAATGCAGAATCTGGGAAGCGCTTCAACATCAGAGGGGAATTCCTGTAACCAGGTGGCTTGACCCTGCTGACCCATAAAGGAGATCTCTGGAGCAGATACCAACCACTGCTGAGCTGCGCTATTGGAGACGGATGTCCCAGATGCATACCTCACTAATTTGAGTTATCAATGCGCATTATCTATGTGCTTCTGTTAAGCGCATAACTTTATCACTTACACGGATCATCACAAGATAAGGATACGCTTGTTGGCACGATTCACAATATTGCTCTATACCGAACCTTTCTGGGACTATAATTTCACCTATTTCTCTAGCGCTGCACTTTATTATTATTTATGCTATATTTAAGGTTTTATGTGGTTATCTGAGTGTATCAGCTGCTATTGGAGAGCGCTCACTATTGTTACATTTTACATTTTTTCAGTTTATATAGTGAATGTTTGCGTTTGTAAGGAATACAAACACTGATATTTTTTTGAACAGTCTAATATTCACTTTTCTTCAATTTTTTTAGAGGAACAACACAAATTTGTTGAAAAACAGTATATAGCCTAGTCAGTGCTTCCATGTAAGAGCTAACAAACTCATTGACTATTTATACACTGACACTAATTGCAATTTAAAAAGCCACAGATGTGGGACATTAACCTCTAATTGGCATTTTAACCCGTGTGTGTCACCTTGTGTGTCTGTACCAAGGCCAATCCAGGGTATGTAAACTTTTGATTATGGCCATTTTGGGTGATTTCTTTTATCATTATGATTTAAAAAGCAGTCAAACAACTATTTGATAATAAATGGCTTCATATGATCATCATCCTTCAATAAAAGAGCATTTTTTGGCATGATCAGTCATATTTGCAATATCAATGCCAAAATTTCACATATTCTGCATAAGGCTGGAAAAGCATACGAAGCCATTTGAAAGTGTTTTAGGTATCCCTCAGTCAACAGTTAAATTGTCTATAAATTAACACAGTTTAATATTGTGGATACTTTTCCCCGTCAAGATGACTCCCAAGGCACAATGCAGAATCTTTAATGATGTAAAGAACAACCCACAAGTAACAGCTAAAGGCTTGAAGATATCACTGGAACTGCCAAACACCTTTGTTAATGAGTCTACCATACGTAAGTCTTTGGACAGGCATGGTGTCCATGGCAGAACACCATGGAGGAAGATGCTGCTCTCCAAAAAAAAAAATCCTTGCATGCCTGAAGCTGGCCTAAGAGCACCTTGGCAAACCACAGTGCTGCTGGAAAAATGTTTTGTGTACTGATGAAACAAACATTGAATTGATTGGAAAAAATAATGAGCATTATGTATGGGATAAAAAAAGCACAGCTTACCAACATGAAAACATCCTTCCAACAGTGAAGTATGGTGGAGGGAACATCATGATTTAGGCTTGGTTCACTGCACTAGGGTCTGGACCGCTTGCATTCATTGAGGGGAAAATTAATTCCTAGGTTTACGAAAATATTCTACAGGATAATGTCAGGATGGCTGTCCACCAACTAAATCTTAGTAGAAGTTGGGTGATGCAGCAAGACAATGACCCAAAGTATCAAAGTAAATCCACCACAGACTGCCTTCAGAAAAAGAGAGTGCACTTTTTGTAGGTGTCTGGTTAGCTTGAGTGATATGCAAAGCCCTGACAGTGATAAAAAGTCCAAAATACCGTGACTAGCATTCCATTGTCTAGTGCATAGGAAATCTAATTGGCCCGGGACCTTTTTCATGTTTTGCTTAAAGGATATGTTCACCTTTAGGAACATGTTACATGTTCCACCCTTTGTTAGGGAGGAACGTTTAACATGTTCCCATAGCCGCAGCTGCCCTCCTTTTGACAGATAGTACGGGGAAAAAAGTCTCCCTATACTATCTGTCAAATTTAAAAACAGCGTGGCTGTGCGTGGCTCCGCCCACACGGCTGCATCATTCCATGAATTAATGAACTGCAAGACCCAACAGCCTTGGTGGCTGTCTGCTTGTAGTTTTCAGTGAACTACCACAGTACTGTGGAGCGCCGTTTTAGTTCATGCAAGCTTCCTATTAGAATGTCTGCTTGCTTGTACATCAATACAGCAAGCCGATATTCTGACAGGTCTGCAGGAGACCTGCATGACATCAGCAATCTACTGATCACTGGTACAATGCTTTCCAGGCTGCTATAATAAGACACAAATAATAAATATACATTTTTTTACCTGCAAAAAAAGGTGCATTTATTATTTTTTTTCTAATAGGTGAACTTATCCGTTAAAGACATTCTCATTTTTTTATGTTCCCATTCAGAGGATCAACACACAGCTGAGCAAGCAGAAAGTTGGAAAGACTATATACACTGACTGCATACGGGCGGAAAACATCAAGCAGGTAAGGCTGCCTCCTCGGCAATGTTATCCTCTTATTTATTGCCCTTATTTAAAGTCTAAGTACCCCTTTTGCAAAAAAAAATTATAAATGTACCTATGTTAGTAAACCCTGACCTTAGTACCTGTGCGAGAAAGTTTGACTGGAAACTGTGATTATCTGACTGTTGGACTCCATACTAGTTTTGAATCAGTTTTAATGAAGCTGAATTGGTTTAGTTTTTTATCCCAGAACCAGTATGAAACTTGGTAGTTGGTCAATTGCAGAGTTTGTCCAACATTTCAGTAAGGCATTTCTGTTTGTGAGGTTTTCATCTCTAAGAGGATATTTTGACCCACAGTGTCAGGCATGGACTCAGCACTGGTGGTGGGACTCACCTGCCGTGTGGGCTGCAGTACCAGGGCTGACCAGCGGGTGCTCTCAGCAGCCAGAAGCTCACTCCTGTAGTCAGCCAACACCTGGGCTGATTGCAGGAGGTGTATTTAAGGAATGACCAGGCCTGGGATCAGGGCCTTGGTGTATGTTTCCCATGAGCCCATGTACCTGGTATCCTGTGTTCCTGCACTCCCCTGCCAGCACTCTCTACCACAGCCGGACGCACTCAGGGGTCGCGACCTGGTTCCAGTCTGCACCAAGTCCATCCCCACCATCAGGGGCCCTGGTGAATAGCAGGCTGGGACTTAGACCCCGCACCCTGAGGAAATCCATGCTGTGGGCTCGGCCTGCCTGACCGCTCCCCCTCTCCAGCCCTGACTGCACTGGTACCTATTAGTTTAAGGTTTATTGCACCTGGTTGTACATATTTATGTTTGTGTTGTCTTTAATAAATTATATTGTGTTACACGCTATACCTGAAGTCTGTGTTTCCCTGTATCAGTCCACACACCTCTGGTCATACCTGGAGCCCTGACACACAGATTGTACAATGAGGGTGCCAGGTTTCTAGGGGATGTTGGGGTACCTTGCAGGTGTTTAGTCTGAATTTGTAAGGTTACTTGGTAGAGGGGCTACAGGTTTATAATAATGACTGGATATGATGTTAGCCTAACAGAGAACCTATTGTCAGTCAGACTTGCTGTGGGGGCTCTCCTGTGGGCCCTATCCTGAAGCCCACTGTGTACATCTGTTGACACATACCTTGTGGCTCAGCCCAGCCCTCTGCTCTCTGTTCACAGGTTTTGATTGACAGCAGCAGGAGCCAATGGCTTCTGCTGCTGTTGAGCCTTCTGTGAGAGAGGGGAAGAGAAGTGCACTGCTACTGCAAATGTACACAGCTCTAGATCAAGTAAGTATTTAAAGAGAGGAGGCTGAGGAGAGCTGACATTGAAAGGTTTTTTTACCTTAATGCAGAGAATGCTTTGAGGTAAAAAAAACTTTTGCCTTTACAGCCACTTTAACTTAAAGTAACCATCAATTAAAGTATCCTAATTCTGGTGTTTTCTTTGAGAATTGAGCCTATTGGAGAGCAGCATATTTAATGAGCAAACATGGCTACCCCCATGTATATACTCTATATAATTACACACTATACATAGAAGGTTTGTAAAACCACAATGATAAAACTATTCCCTTTAACTATTCACTTTCAGTATAACTAAAGGCAATACTTATTTTTTTTTCAATGTTTTGTATTTTATTATTGTCTGTGTCTCCGTTAGGGAGATTCACTCTCTCTATTTGTCCTGTTTACCATTATCATTGGAAGTGAAAGTCAAGAAAATCCCAAATTTATGGTTGTCCCCGGAAAAGTAAGAGAGGGTAAATCTTCCAATGGAGACAATAGTTCTGGTAACCTGGGGGTTCCCAATGGATGCCCTTAATTTGCAGGCATTTCCTTTCACTTCCTGTTTGGCTGTGGAACAGAAAGTGAAGGGAAAATGTACATAGTTAGTCTGACTGAAGAAAAGACAAAAGTCAATCCAGTTCAGTCAAAAAAAAAAAAAAAAAAGTTCTAATCCTATACCCACAGTTGATCCAGAAGAAGGCAAATAAACCCAGCAAAGCATGATCCAATTTGCTCCTGCAAACATACATATGTATATTTTTAAAACAAAACAAAAGTTTTAAATCTTTCTATAGCCCTTTTTTTTTTTAAATATAGTAGAGAAGGATTAAAACCCCTTCATTTCTTGTTCAATAGACATAACAGAAAATGAAAGAAAATGAAATCTTACCAATGTTTCCTCCAAATAGAAAGGTGGATCACCCACCAGGGACGTAGACCGCAATCAAAATTTGACAGGGTTGCTAACCTTGGGAGTTTGTAAAACATTTTAATTTCATAGTCTTTTGCTTATTTCAGCTTTTTTCTTTTAACCAGGTATAAAAAAAATCTGATTGGATGGCTTCTAAGTATGACTCTTCAGTCATTCCTGTGTTATGTGCATGGGTATAATGGTTTTCAAAGATTTTTATTTATTTATTTTTTTCATTTTTATGTTCATTGTTGGTTAACTATTTAGTAGTTTGACTTTTGTGAACAGTTTTCTCATGAAATAAAGGAAGTTTCTCTTAATTTTGGGTTTTTATTTAGATTGTTCCAGCAATTACACAGTGCATTGAATGTTATCCCCGATTCCACAGAGCCGAGGTCAGTGGCAGAGAAGTACAGGTTTTTGGCATGTATTGGAATATTCAGTAAAATGAAATTGCATGAATATGCATTGCACACAGTTGTGTGTTGGTTCACTAATTCATATTTCTACATTATCATTATTATTTTTTCAGTTGTTGAATTTTACTGTAAGCTAACTTATAATTTACATATTTAATAAC
The DNA here is from genome assembly GCF_062004578.1 of Staurois parvus. NCBI lineage: Eukaryota > Metazoa > Chordata > Amphibia > Anura > Ranidae > Staurois > Staurois parvus. The sequence goes on from NW_028318030.1 coordinate 5,084,184, forward strand.
TGTTGCAGAATCCAGACATCTGCATCATGGTAACTGGAATTCCCAACGTTGGAAAATCATCTCTGATAAACGCACTGCGCAGAATGCATCTTAGGAAAGGTATGTTCTCTATGTTATATTTAGCGTCATTTGTTGTATTTGTATTTTTCTTGGCCTCGTACCAGGCCTTCTGTATTCCTTATGTAAATACAGTAGCTAAACCATGCAAACGATAACATACTATTTTAATCTTTGCCTCTTTATTGACTTAGGAAAGGCCTCTAGAGTTGGTGGAGAACCTGGGATTACCCGCTCAGTGCTGAGTAAAATACAGGTGAGAATTAGTGTGAGCAGTTGGTCCCAGTTGTCTAAAAGTCATTTGTAAAGGGTTACTAAAAGTTGTTGGGTCTTGTTTTGTTTTTTTTTCTCTTTTTTTTGTTATTAAAATATCAAACATGTAAGCTTACCTGCTCTGTGCGATGGTATTGCACAGAGAGGCCCTGAACCTTCTGGGGTCCCCCACTGCCGCTATTTGCTGCTCTTCAGTGTCTGCCTCATAGCAAGTGCTTGCTTTGAGGGTAGATGCTGAGGGCTCACTTCTGAGCTGGGATTGGGTTTCTATAGAGACACAGAGCATGGCTAAGCCCTACCCCCACTCCCACCTCACTGGATTTGATTGACTGCCACTGCTGCCATCATGTCCAGTGAATACAGAAAGTGCGAGAGCAGTAAAGCAGCTTTAAGGTACAGTGTTAGATCGTGATTGGACTTAGGTAATTGGGGGTGGGGGACGCTGGAGGGGGAACCAGTCTTGGAAAAGTTTTTTTTAACCTTAATGCAGAAAATGTTTTAAGGTACAAAGCCTTTACAACCAATGTAACTCTGAAGGTACACACAGGCATGAGGTGACTCCAGGACTAAAGTTGAGCTTGGGCATCCTCTGAAGTCATCTCTCCGCAAACCCAGAACCCTTGCTTTTCTGTGCCCATGTGAGTTACGGTTGGGGAATGACCTGGCCTGCAGCTCAAAGTTCAGGTTAGAGGTGAGTTCAGAAGACACCTGAGGTCACCTCTACCCAGGAACCGGGTTGAGGCCAATTTGTTGGTACAAGTATTTAGATAGCTTGGAAAATCTTGTCTGATCACTATTGTTTTCCCTCTAAAAAGGAAGTGCTTGAGGTGTCTGCAGCATGCCTGTCTCCATAGGCCCAAGAATAAACAACCATACAATGTATCTATTTGCATTTAGGGAAACACTAGACTTCTTAGATACTTGAAGGCAATAAGACTGCAATTGTCATTCAAAATTTTAATGATTGTCTGCATAAATTCAGAAATCAGCAAAATTAGACAAAAAATGTTCTTCCTGTGCGAGCTGCAATGTAACAAAAGGGGAAAAATGCTTTCCAAAATTAACATTTCTTCTTTGTAGCTTTGTCACATATCCAGTTAGTCCAGTTAGGGGGAAGTTGTGCATCAGTTTATCCAAAATAAAGCTAAGACATTTTTATTTCAACATCTTATTAATACCATCCTAAATTGGTGCACCGAAATGAAAACTCTGGTGCCGAAACTGAAAATTTCGGCCAAAAACCAAAACCAAAATGTTTGCATATATAGGGGTGGGGAGGCTCAAATTTTTTTTTTTGTATTTTTTTTTTCTTTTAATTTTGTGTTTTTATCTTCTTTTTTTTTTTTTAGCATACGAATTTATTGCTATCACATAGGGGACCAATAGTCCCCTATGTGATAGTATATAAGTGGCAGGTCCTCTTTGGTGGGGGGGTGGGGGGGACTGGCTGTGTGTGCAAGGAGGGGGCAGGAGAGGAGCAGTGTATACAGACTCACTCACTTGGCGCCACTAAATGCCATTGCTGATTTTTAAATGCAATTGCCAGGGGGGGGGGTTTTGTCACTTTATAGCTTCGAGGAGGAGCTGTCATTCGCCCCTCCGCTAAAGTAAACAAAGGGGTGGGGTCACTGGGCAATGTCACTGGGTGACCCTGCCCCTTTGTTTAAAAACCGGCAATGACTTTCAGTGGTGGCACGTGTGGGATCCTGTCTGTATACACCGCTCTCTCACTGTATACACTGCTTTCCTCCTCTCCTGCCTTTCTCCGCCGTGCCACCCCCCCCCCCCCATCTGCAGTACACACAGTCCCCCAAACTCCCCGGCCAAATAGTCAGTCTGCCCCTCATTGAGGCCAGGTGTCTCACTATCGGCACCTGTAGTAGCTCACTTTTTCCTATCAGCAAAATGCTGATAGGGCTATTTTCAACCAATATGCTTTGGTGCATCCCTAATCCTAATAAATAATAGCAAATGCATAAAAACACAGCTATTGTGTTGCGCTCTGGACATGTCAGTGGCGTGGTAATACATGTGACCCCTCACATTTTCAGCCCACCGATGCCGTAGAGTAGAGCATATATGGACAACCTTTTACTCCTGAAAACCTTTTTGTTTCTGCTTGTGGAGTCATTGGTGTTGTTTAATGAAACCTGTTCTTTGAGGCATTTAAAGACCCTCAGTTTACCCTAAAGTGACAATAAACCCTTACATATGCACGCTATAGTGATTAGCTTTAGGCGATACAGTTATAAAGCAAATCCTCCCAACATAAGCTGTACCTGTTTACCTGTAGTCCTCACTCCTCTACAGCCTCCAAAAAAACACAGATCCCGGGAGGCAGGCGGGTGATAATGTCCGTAAGGTGGTCCATCTTATACATTTTCTGCAACAACGGAAAATCCCAGGATTCTTACTGTCCTTGGACATATATAAAGCTTTTGATTCTCTATCCTGGGAATATCTGCGGTTTGTGCTGTCTCGCTGGGGTTTCGGGGATTCTATTCTCTCTTGGATTCAAGCCTTGTATTCCTTTCCTTCGGCTTCCGTTAAATACGCTGGGTATTTCTCGGATCCCTTTCCTGTTGGGCGAGGGACGAGGCAGGGCTGCCCGCTGTCCCCGGCGCTCTTTGTCCTGGCGCTTGAGCCACTGGCTTTAGCGCTCCGGACCGACTGCAATGTATCGGGGGTTCCATACGCGGGACAGGAGTTTAAGCTGAACCTCTTTGCGGACGATGCCCTCTTGACCCTTACTAATCCTCTGACGACGCTTCCTAATTTGCAACGGGTTCTTGAGCGCTTTTCCTTGATCTCGGGTCTACGTATTAATTTGGATAAAACCGTTGCTCTCAATATTACTTTGGCTTCAGATTTGGTTTCGCGCCTACAATCCCACTTCCCTTACCGGTGGGCTTCCTCTTCTCTTGAATACTTGGGCATTCGCTTGACCCCCACCTATGACTCCCTTTTTGCTGCAAATTATTATCCTTTGCTTAGCTCCTTATCTTCTCTTATGCATTCCTGGCAATTTCCGCACCTGTCTTGGATAGGACGGGTTCATTCAGTGAAAATGACCATCTTGCCGAAATTGTTATATTATTTTCGCACCCTCCCAGTGCAAGTTCCCCCTCATTTTCTTCGGTTGCTTCAGGCGAAGTTTATGCGTTTTATCTGGGCCAATAAGCATCCCAGAGTTTCTAGAAATACGCTCTTTGCTCATAGACTCCAAGGTGGTCTTGGGGTACCCAATGTAACTAAGTATTATCAGGCGAGCCAAATTGCCCCGCTGTCTATGTTGCACGCTTCCTCCGATGTTCCTCTCTGGGTCCTGCTGGAACTGCCTAATTGTGCCCCTATCGCACTATCGACACTTCTATGGCTTCCCCCTGCCCTGCGCCCTACGGTGCTGAGTCCGATGTTGCTCCATGGCCTACGAGTCTGGGACTCGGTACGTTACTCCAGTGGCCTGATGTCACCTTTCTTGCCCTTGCTTCCAATCGTTAATAACCCTCTTTTCCCACCGGGTCTAGATCACCCGAGGGCATTTTCTTGGTGGGTGGCTCATGGTTTCTCACAGGTGCGACACTTTTTGATTTTTCGGTCCTTTCCCACCTGGAATGTCCTCCGGGAGTCTCGGGATGTTCCCCCAGCGGAATTTTTTCGGTACCTTCAATTGCGGCACTGGCTACTCTCGCTGAGGGCCACTTCTGCTTTCCCATATCAGACATCTGCCTTTGAACGGCTTTGCCAGCAGTGTCCGGGCGCCCCGGGCCTTATCTCCCTTCTTTACGCAGCTTTGAACAGATGCTCGTCGCACACTTCTCTTTCATATGTAGTTCAGTGGGAACGTGACCTGGGAGTGGCTGTGGATCCGGAGGACTGGAATAAAGCCTGGTCACTCATAGCTAAATGTTCGTTTAATACGACCACGCTGGAAGCAGCCTATAAGGTATTGTTTCGTTGGTATTGGGTGCCGGCTCGTTTGGCCCAGGCTAACCCTGCCTGTAGTGATCGATGTTTTCGGGGCTGTGGCCATCGTGGAGATGTACTGCATATCTGGTGGTCATGCCCGAGGTTGGTTCGTTTTTGGTCTCGTGTGTTTGGCCTCCTTTTCACTTTGTTTCATCTCTCCATACGCCGGGATGCTCGGTATGCTTTGCTTCATTGCCCCATACCGGGCCTCTTGGCTCGTCAGCAGCGATTGGCTTCCTATTTGTTTTTATCGGCCACTAGGACAATTGCCCAGGCCTGGAAGAGTCCGTTTGTACTTTTTCAGGGGGTGCGGGATCGTATGACTACTATGATGCTCAATGAACAGATGTCGAGTATATGCAATGACTCTCAACATAAATTTTTGAAAATATGGGAACCGTGGTTGCAATATGCCTTTCCCACGCTCCCCCCGGCCAGTGTAGGGAGGTGATGGAGTTTTGTATTGGCGCTCATGGACCCTTGCTCTCTGGTGTGTGTTTTTGTTTTTGTTTTTTCTCTTTCTTTCTTCTCTGCTTTTCTTCTTTCCTTTTCTGTTTGTTTTGATGTGACAGTGGACAGCTGTCTTTAGTTGCAATAATCTGAGTTTCACTGATGTTATTGTAACCTATGTGCCATTGATAGCCCCTGCGCGGGCATGCGTTTTGCCTTATTGGAATTAGAGCGTTGTCTGCTCTATTATACATTTTCTATCGGTGCAATTGATAGCCCCTGCGTGGGCGTGTTTTGTTGCCTCTGTTTTATACTGTTTAAAATTAATAAAAACCATTGAAATACAAAAAAACACAGATCAGATGAATTTTCTCGGTTTCCAGGGGGCAGGGATCTGATATCACACACTGGTTTCTAGAGGAGTTTTTTAGCTGTAAAAACTCTCTAACACTGAAAAACGCAGTAAACCGCCGCAAACCGGCGGTTTGGAACTTTTTTTAACCAAAGAAAACCCGCTAAAAACACTAACGACGGAAAAACGCAGGGAACCGGTGCTAATCGCGCCAAAATGCTAGCGCAAAAACGCTGAAAAACTCATATTTTTAACGTGACTTTACACAGCTAACGTTACCAGCGTTATCAAAACACCCCGTGTGCATGGAGCCTAACAGCCACTTTAAGTCCAGTTTAATAAATGCTAATTGATTTTGTTTGTATAAAAATATATATGTGCAGTGCTAATCAACAAATAGTGGTATCATATAACATATCATAAAATATGTCCCCAATAATGAAAACAGCCAATGACAGTTTTTATATGAATATATAGTGATATACAGCTTCCAGTCCAGTCCAGTGGTGGTGCTCCCTGTGTTAAGGTAAAAATTGTGCACTAACCAGAAGCGTAATAAGATTACGCAGTGTATAAATCATAAAGGTCCACTTCACTGGTCTGGGTCCAGACTGGGACTCAAGGTGGGTTCTCCTTCGGGTTGGTATAGGTAAATAGCCCTCAGTAGGTGTAGGTAGATCCAGTAGGCCAGAGGTCCCCTTTAAGGGATAAGTGGATGAAGATTCCAGAAATACAGGTGCTTCCCTCTCTGGGTCTGGTGGACTGGTGACTGGATCACAGCAGGGCTCTGAAAATAATAAAGCTCTAGATCCCCTGCTCCTGCAGAGCTCTGGGTCGCCGTGTGCAGGTGACGTCATCGGAGTGCGACTGTCAGGCTGTGAGTGAAGCAGAGCTCTCATTATATCACTACCTCCAGTTCTTTGATGACATCAAGTTCAATGAAGAGCTCACAGTCCTTCACTGGATGTGAGGACTCGGAGAAACAGTTCCTTACTGGAGTGCAAGTGACCGCCAGCTGCTGCGGGAGCAGAGGATCTGGAGCTTCATTATTTTCAGAGCCCTGCTGTGATCCAGCCACCAGTCCACCAGACCCAGAGAGGGAAGCACCTGTAATTCAGGAATCTTCCACCCACCTATCCCTTAAAGGGGACCTCTGGCCTACTGGATCTACCTACACCTACTGAGGGCTATTTACCTATACCAACCCGAAGGAGAACCCAACTTGAGTTCCAGTCCGGACCCAGACCAGTGAAGTGGACCTGTATGATTTATACACTGCATAATCTTATTACGCTTCTGGTTAGTGCGCACTTTTTACCTTAACACAGGGAGCACCACCACTGGACTGGAAGCTGTATATCACTATATATTCATATTCAAAACTGGCTGTTTTCATTATTGGGGACATATTTTATGATATATTATATGATACCACTATTTGTTGATTAGCGCTGCACATTATATTTTTATGCGATTTTTGACAAGGTTTTATTTGGTTTCCTTGGATGTTCAGCTGCTTACCTTTTAAGAGAGCTCACTTTTATTGCTTTTGTATTCCTGATTTTGTTTGTAGTTCTGATAAAAAGAGGGATGTCTCATTACTTTTTTTATATACCTGTGCAGGTATCTGAAAATCCTTTAATCTACCTCTTGGACACACCTGGTGTTCTCTCCCCACGTATTGAGAATGTTGAGACAGGAATGAAATTGGCGCTATGTGGTAAAACAATGTTTGTTCTGAAACTATGTCATAACACATCACATTTTTAAGTACAGTATTAAGTCACAGACTTAAAGGCGGTGTTAACCTTTATAAGAAAAATGCTTATGCAGTCAAGGGTTATCTGTAGATAAAACCAAATTGTGCAGCTTTGACCAAAGTTGAATATTGCCCTTTCTATAGGTGTAGGCCATTTTTGTACTCCATGAACCTGATCTGAAAACTCCTAGGACTTTGCTAGTTCCTAGTTGTTACTGTTCACCATCACATAAATTAGCTTTTTCTCTGATTCAAATCTCCTTACCTGCCTTTTCTCCCTCCTGATTCAGTAGCTCTGAGCTCAGCATTTGAGAGCTCACTCGTGTGATGGTGAAAGTAAACAGTAACAGCTAGGAGTCTCCTAGCAATGTCCTAGGAGTTTTCATTCAGGCTTGATGAGTTATGTAAATGGCCAACACCTATAGCAAGGGCATTACTTTACTTTGGTCAAAGCTGCACTGTTTGGTATTATCTACAGACGCCCCTTATCTGCATTACCAGTTTTTGCTAAAGGTGAACTAACCCTTTAAACATTAAATAATAAACAGCCAGTACAAACAAAATTAATCCTCTTTTTGAATACTGTCTGTCAGTTTGATAAGCTGGTGGGAGAGAGCTTTTGTACCCTTACCGCTTCACCAAGTTAATGCCAATGTTTTCTTACCATTTATGCCATTTTGTAGAACAGAAGTCGTTGCTGAGTTGGAAATGTCTAACAGACAAATAAGCTTCATATAATTGTGTGCAGAGATGAGCACTGCACATGTTCTATGTTGTAGTATAATTTGAGTGCCGGGGTAAACCAATGCTTTTATTAAACGGTTCTACAAAAGTACCATAAAAAGACTAGCTATTAAGTTACACTGGGTTATCTACTAAAAATGCATGGTGCAAAATCTGGTGCAGCTCTGCATATAAACCAATCAGCTTCCAGGTTGTATTGTCAAAGCTTAATTTAACAAGCTAAAGTTAACAGCTGATTGGCTACCATGCACAGCTGTACCAGATTCTAATTGCACCGGTTTTAGTAAATCTCCCCATAGTATAAGGTAAGGTTACCTGACACTTCAGTAGTCCTTTGCCAAGCCCAAGTTAGAGAATCTCAAAATGTTAAAGCAAGAATGATGTCTTGGAGATAGCAACTTATGAAACACGTTTTGTAGCAGCCGCCATGTTTCAGGCATCCAAAAAGGTAAGCAAAGCAGTGAAAACATCACACTAATATTCGCCTAATACAGAAAGGGTATTAATTTAAACTTACACACTCCTCCTTCATCACGATGTTGATGCTGTTTAACTAGACTGGAATCCATAGAATGATTGTATTATATGTATTGTAGTCAGAAAATGGTAGCAGCAGATTGCACAGCAAAAAGCTCTGATAAAGGGACAGGGTTTTCCAAGCATGGACTATGGTTTGTTTGGTAAAGAAAAAATATGAGATACAGTGGGGAAAATAATTGATCCCCTGCAGATTTTGTACGCTTCCCCACTTACAAAGAAATGAATGGTCTATAATTTTTATCATAGGTGTATTTTATTTGATAGATTCAGAATATCATCCAAAATCCTGAAAAAAACACATGATACAAATATTCTAAATTGAGTTGCAGTTCAGTGAGTAAAACAAGTATTTGATTCCCAAGCAAAACATGACTTAGTACTTGATGGAGAAACCCTTGTTTGCACAAAGTTAAGAAGCTTCTTGTAGTTGGTTGCCAGGTTTGCTCACATCTCAGGAGAGATTTCTGTCCACTCTTCTTTACAGATCTTCTCTAAATCCTTAAGGTCTCTTGGCTGTGGCTTGTCAACTCAAAGTTTCAGCTCCCTCCATAAATGTTCTATAGGATTAAGGTCTCAAGGCCACTCCATGACCCTTTTGTGCTTTTTCTTGAGCCACTCCTTTGTTGCCTTGGAGGTATGCTTTTGGTCATTGTCATGCTGAAAGACCCATCCACAACCCATCTTCACTGTTGTGGTTAAGGGAAGATGGTTCTCATCCAAGATTTTACAATACATGGCCCCATTCATTGGCCCCTCAATTCTGCAAAGTCGGCCTGTACCTTTAGCTCAGAAACAGCCACAAAGCACAATGTTTTCACCTCCATGCTTGACTGTAGGGATGGTGTTCTTAGGGTCATAGCATTTTTCTTCCTCCAAACACGGCAAGTTGAGTTAATGCCAAAGAGCTCAATTTTGGTCTCATCTGACCACAGCACTCTCTCCTAATCCTTCTCTGAATCATTAAGATGTTCATTGGCAAATTACAGACGGGCCTGTACATGTGCCTTCTTGAGGAGGGGGACCTTGCGGGTGCTGCAGTATTTCAATCCATGGCTACGAATTGTGTTACCAGTGGCTTGTTTTGTGACTGTGGTCCCAACTGCCTTGAGATCATTCAAGCTCTCCCCGTGTAGTTCTGGGCTGATCCCTCACTTTTCTTATGATCATCCTTACCCCATGATGCGAAGTCTTGCATGGAGCTTCAGACCGAGGGCGATTGGTGGTTATTTTGTATTTTTTCCGTTTGCGAATAATCGCTCCAACAGTTGTCGCCTTCTTACCAAGCTTCTTGCTGATGGTCTTGTAGACCATTCCAGCCGTGGGCAGGTCTACAGTCTTGTCCCTGATGTTCTTTGACAGCTCTTTGGTCTTGCCCATGGTGGTGAAGTTTGAATAGAAGAAAGAGATTTTGTGGACAGGTGTCTTTTATACACATAATGAGTTGTCATTAGGAGCACCTTCTTAAGTTGACAGGACTAATCTGTGTAACACATGAGCAGATAGCCAGTCTGTAGGAGCCTGAATTATTGGTTTGTAGGGGATCAAAAACTTATTTTACTCACTGAACTGCAACTCAATTTATAACATTTGTATCATGTGTTTTTTTTCTGGATTTTTGGTTGATGTTCTGTCTATATCATTTAAAATACACCTATGATAGAAATTTTAGACCCTTCATTTCTTTGTAAGTGAGCAAACTTACAAAATCTGCAAAGATAGAATAATTATTTTTGCCACTGTATCTGTTATGTTTAAATGAGGGAAACATTAAAGGAAATCTATGGTCTGCATACACTTTCATTTTATAACATTGGCGTTGCTTACTTGAAAAATATCCTTTCATGTTGTGAGTTCTGCCTGTCTGCTGACCATCTTTTCACACGACTTCCTGGATTCCCTGCATGCTTTGCAGCTTCTCCTCTGCTTTTCAATTTTGATTTCTAAGGGCTACATATCCCATGGTACCTTACTGCCTGCAACCATTGATTCCTATACTGACTGCACCTTCTGAAACTCCTCCTCCTAGCACCTCCGTAGTTCAGAAGACAGGCTCTTGTGAAATGTGTACCACAGCAGTGCCTAATCACAGGGCATAGTGACTATGGGTCGCAGAAGTGGGAAGTAAGAAGGAAGTAAATATGTGTGGGTTCTTCACAAAGTAAATTTACAAACTTTTAGATCATTCAGATTAATTGAAGTAGACTAGAAATAATTGAAATTCAGTGTGGAAGTGAATGAATGATTTTACATATTGACCATACCTAGATATGCTGTAAGCATAGGTTTATGGAGGAAGGTCTTCCATGATTTTTGTGAATATTACTTCCAAGACCAGAATAAATCATTGTGTAAAGTCTGATCATACACTGGGATTTTCACTGCAGAATAGAAGTCTGTAAATTTTGTTTTATAGGCTCTTTGTAAGAGGCTAAAGTTAAATATCTTTTCTTTTTTTTTTTTTCTTCAAAGGAACAATTCTTGATCATTTGGTGGGAGAGGATATCATTGCGGATTATCTTCTTTATACCCTAAATAATTACCCCCAACACAGGTGAGAATGGAAAACGCAGTAATTATATTCCCTTATTGTTACTTCTCGGTAACCTAAAAATTAGGTAAAAAGTCAATCAACTAAATCCCATCAAAGAATCTGTTTAAAACATAAAGTGTAGCTTTACTTTCTATATCATCCATTGAAGGAGCATGGAAAATACTGTAGGCTAGCTTTAGTTTACTAACCCCTCCTTCAGCAGCCATGCCATAATTTAGCTTGGTATGTCTAGCAGGATGAGTATCTTTTTCCAGCTCTGTTGTTTTTGTAATTTCATGATGTCGTTCTTAAGTCAACAGTTGCTGGTAGATTCACTACAGACCTTTCTACTCCTGGATAGTCTATCAATTTATCCACTGAGCACAGACAATTTTGCAGGTTGATCACTGCAGTACACCCATGTAAGTACCTGGTACTAGGCTCTGTTACTAGTGTCTGACTGCAATGGTAAAAGGTCACTTCAGATGCACTTTCCAGGGCCGGGGCAGTTGCAGCAAGTACTAATCCTGTCTTTGGAGACTCACTGCTATGTGTGATAAAGCTGCCAGAAAGGGGGTTACCTTCACTTTAATGCTCCTGGGGCTAAAGCAGTGCTTGTGCATGAGCCTGACTGCCCCAGTCTGGTTCCACAAATCCCTTGGAAATCCATTGGAACTCGCCATTCTGAGTGGGCTTGTACTGCTTCTAAACAGTCCTTTGTTAGTTGCCAGCATGCCTGGCTCTGCGTTTAAAGGGGAACTTTCTCTGTTTTAGGACATAGGAGGGGTTTGGTCTTGCTGCCTTTGAAGTGTATAGTTTCCTTTTAAAGAGGGACATTGCCCTTTCTGATACTTGTAAATTCCTGCCTAAGTGATCAGCCTTAGCCTGTGTATCTGAACACTCTTTCTTCCCGTCTGGTGTTTTGGGCCCTGATGTTATCACAGTGGAAGTTTTTACTATATGTATTGAAGTGTTGATGTCACACTTTACTTAGTTCATCTGCAATATTGCTAAACCTGTGAAGAAAGGTATTAAGGGCCCTGTCTCACCCTTTGTGGGCTCTCTGATGTAGACCTATGGGTTACTTTGAAATCCCTGCAACAACTTGAGGAGGACTAAGTTGCCAGACTCTCTGCCATTGCTAAGTGATGAGGCTTGAAGGGCTCATGTACACTGCATCTGATAAACTCACGTTCAGGAGCTTTTCTGCGGTTTTTTTTTTCAGCAGCCCCTGAACTCTCCCTAATGTTTTCCTATGTGTCCATGTACTCTGTTGTTTACAGGCAGTTGAGTTTACAGTTGTTTTTTTTAACGCAGCAAACTTGTGTTCAGGAGTAGATTTTATCAGCGTTTCAAGCGCCAAATGCGTGTAAATGCGGCTTACCACGTTTATAAGCATTTGCGTTTAGAAGCGTTTTTTTACCGTTCCATATCCAGGGCACAATTCACTAAGCAGTATACTACCGCATCTGAGTATGGTAGGATACCGCATAGCATTTTTTTTAAAAAACCCATTTGAATCCACTAAAAAAGGCTACTAAAATACTGTATGATTTTATCAAGTCATGTGGAATTTTAGTAGTGAAAAGCATGCATCATGTTTCAGCGGGGTTCCCACTGACAGCTGAATGTAAAAGAAAGAATTGCCCGCAATTAAAAAATAATTATAAAACATGGCGTAGGGTCCACCCTCCCATCCATACCAAGCTCTTTGGGTCTGGTATGGATCTTGAAGGGAAGCACCACGCCAAAAAAAAAAAAATGCCGTGGAGTTCCCCCTCAAAATCCACAACAGACCCCTATCCAAGCATGCAGCACAGCAGGTCAGGAAAGGGGGGGAGCAAACCCTTCCCTGAACCATACCAGGCCACATGCCCTTAACATGGGGGGGTGCTTTGGAGTAGGGGGAGCTCCCCCCAAAGCACCTTGTCCCCATGTTGATGGGGACAAGGGCCTCTTCCCCACAACCCTTGGCCGATGGTTGTGGGGGTCTACGGGCGGGGGGCTTATCGCAATCTGGAAGCTCTCTTTAGCAAGGGGGCCCCCAGATCCCGCCCCCCCCACGTGAATGAGTATGGGTTACATGGTACCGCTACCCATTCACAAAAAAAAAGCTGTAGTGTTGAAAAAAAGACAGGAGTCATTCTTTGACGAGTCCTTTTAAGAAAAGTAGATCCAACGTCAATCACGATGTCCGCTGCCGCCGCTCCGAAGAATAGAGAAACGCTCCTCCACCATCGCTGGCCCCCGCCTGTCTGCTCAGAAACTGGTTTGGCAGTTCTTAAATATGTAAGGGGCGGGGCCATCATGTATGTGACCCCGCCCCTGTTTTTTCATTGCTGGCAATTCTTTCTTTTACATTCAGCTGTCAGTGGGAATCCCGCTGACAGCTGAAACATTAATGCATGCTTTTCACTACTAAAATACCGCATGACTTGATAAAATAACTCCTGCGGTATTTTAGTAGCCTTTTTTAGTGAATTTACTATTTTTCTGTGAATTCTGGGCATTTGGGAAGGTCTCCTGAGGTTATCTTTTAAAAAGCTTCTAAATGCAAAAGTGCATAAATCCTTTTGGGAATGGAACCTTCTGGTGCTCCCATTTATCAGGGCTGCAACCACTCTTGTGCAGGATTTTTCAAGGATCCCACAAATAAGTGGTTAGAGTCCCTATTCCATTTAAAGAATTCTTTGTGAGGATTGACCTTTCAGTCTTCATTAGTACTGGCTTTGCTGACTCAGAGGCCTATGGGTTTGGCCTAAATCATTGCGCAGAGATTTTTCTACTACAGATGCTAACCAGCAATTTGTCAGATGTACTGAGGAGTTGACCCTAGCCATAATTTTGTTTTTGCAATGCAGTGCTGGATACTAGTCATGTGCTGTCTTGCATCAGTATCCTGTCAGTCCAGATACAGAGAATGCTCTAGCTAAATGTGTTTGTTGGCAGATCAAACTTTAAAATGTGCTTTATTTCATAAGAGACAAGTTGTTAAGGGCTTCGCTGGACTATCTCATCGAATAACCTTTTGGGGGTTGAGAGAATATCTTTTCAGGATTGGAAGATGAGATTCAACCACACAAATCGGCCCCTTCCTTCCACGGTATGAAGTGCATCCATCCAGGTCTTATGCCTCCTGTTCCTGAAAGAGCTTTGGCAGGCCAAGAGTTTCAAGTTTGCAGTGAAGTCCTGTGCAGCAGAAACATGGGGGGATGACTCTTGGTGTTAACAGACGCTCATGCATGGGGTTACCAAGGTAGTTTTCCAGGGTTACAAAATAAACTTTTGCTCACTTCCTTCTGTTCAATTTCTATCCATAAACCTTCCATGGTCCCCTCCATGTCTTGGAGATATTCATACCACTCTCCATGGTCTGCTATACCAAGGGACATTACCCACGAGGTGTTCATATTTTTATTCATGTTTCCCGGACTCAAATAAGGCATTCATTCTATTTTTGGACACCCTCAGAGGTTCAGGAGCTTCTGCATCACAGGCCATATGTTCACGATTTCGTTTTCCAGGTCATCAGCATTTTCTGCACTCCATTTTGGGAGACTGACCGTTTCAGTTCAGGGTGCTTACACTAACCCTATACTCAATTCCATGAGTATTCACCAAGATGCTTGCTCCAGTTCTGGTCCATTTCCACGGTAGGGCCGGGCTCAAAATTGTTTTTAGTATAAAGACAAGAGGCAAGGGAGAAGTGCAACATCCACGTATAGCGTGTAGAGAAAAACCTTTATTAAAAAGTATTAAATACATTCACAATTGTAGAAAGAAAGCTCAGCATGACAATCAGGCAGCCTCTGGAACAACAGAGGACAGAAGGGCAACCTGGGAGCCTTGCCTTGGTCATCGGCAAAGGGAAGAAGGTACTGGATGCACTGGGGAGTCACCTGGGATCACTATTGAGCAATGGAGCTGGGCATTACAAAGCAACTTTGCTGCTTCTTCAGCCTCAGGCTGAGAGGGATATCTGCTTGTTTAGACTAATTGAATATAAATAGAATATAAAACATAAATTGTATTTATAGCCAAAACTTTTTCTTAGTTTTTTATTAACGTGTAAAACCCCTATCAGTTTTTTTTATTGCTGTCTGTCTCTTTTTGCTCTGATGACAACCTCACCAAGACAGAAGTAATGGGAAATCAAAAATTTTATAGTTGTCACTAGAACAATAGGAACACCTATTCTATTGACAATGTCATTAGGTGGTGTGACGGACGCGGCGTCAGACCCCAGCCCTTCTCACTAAACTCGGGACCGAACGACTAGCCAATCTAAAACCGTGCTGTCACGTGCGTAACAATGCCACACCCAGCTGTACCCTGCACAACAATTTTCCAGCTAATGGAGCACAGAACAATGTACCGGCAGCCTGAGGGATTGTTACTGGGTCAGGTTAATTACGCAATTAACCCTTCACACTGCCACCACCTCCTTTTGGTACAGAGAAAGCGGAAACTCGGCGCTATCAGCTAAAACACTACAATGGTTGAAATAATCGTCCGCACAATACGGTCATCGCAAGCCGATTATGCAGAGGGTTAAACAAACACAGCAGCGTCTCTTTTGAGGCAGAAATTCGTAAATTGCAATACAGAGCTATAAAAACAGTTCAACACTTTCAGAAAGAAAGATTTATTACTAAAAGGTCAAATGGGTGCAATAAAAATATTTACAGAAAAAATTTAACTAAGATATACAGTTGTGTTCAAAATAATAGCAGTGTGTTGAAAAAAGTGAATAAAGCTCAAAATCCTTCTAATAGCTTTTATTTCCATACACACAAATGCATTGGGAACACTACACATTCTATTCCAAATCAAAACATGAAGAAAAATATATCAAATTTGTGTTGTTCCTCTAACAAAATTGAAGAAAAGTGAATATTATACTGTTCAAAAAAAAAGCTGTGTTTGTGTTCGTCTTTACAAACTCAAACATTCACTATATAAACTGAAAAATGTTTGAAGATTTTGCTTTCCTTTGAATCACTTAATATTTAGTTGTATAACCACTGTTCCTGAGAACTGCTGTACATCTGTGTTGCATGGAGTCAACCAACGTCTGGCACCTGTGAACAGGTATTCCAGCCCAGGATGATTGGACTACATTCCACAGTTCTTCTCTATTTCTTGGTTTTGCCTCAGAAACTGCATTTTTGATGTCACCCCACACGTTTTCTATTGGATTAAGATTCGGGGATTGGGCTGGCCACTCCATAACGTCAATCTTGTTGGTCTGGAACCAAGATGTTGCACGTTTACTGATGTGTTTGGGGTCGTTGTCTTGTTGGAGCACCCATTTCAAGGGCATTTCTTCTTCAGCATAAGGCAGCATGACCTCTTCAAGTATTCTGATGTATTCAAACTGATCCATGATCCCTGGTATGCAATAAATAGGCCCAACACCATAGCATGAGAAACATCCCCATATCATGATGCTTGCGCAACCATGCTTCACTGTCTTCACAGTGTACTGTGGCTTGAATTCAGTGTTTGGGGGTCGTCTGACAAACTGTCTCCGGCTACTAGACCCAAAAAGGTTTTGGTTGCCATTTTAAAGCATTTGCAATCATTTTAGCTGAGCAGCCTATCATTTAATGCACTTCTTTATATGTTTTACCTTCTCCAATCAATTTTTTAGTCAAGGTACGCTGTACAATGTCTGGAACAAATCATTTTCCTCAGAATTTCAGAGAGAAATGCACTGTAACCAGCATGTACAACATTTGCCGCCTTCCTTCCTTAAATAAAAGCAATAATTGCCACCTGTTTTTCAAAGAATGAATGACCTCACTAATAGAACTCCACACTGCTATTATTTTGAACATGCCCCTTTCAATTAGTGATTCAATTACACAGAATCAGCAGCATGCTTGTCATGACTGTTGGGTCTATTGGATTTCTATTACTCTATTACACCTGTTAGTAAATTATTTGCCATGTAGAAATATAATTTCTACCAAAAACAGTGATTGATCAGGTTAGTGATGTCTGACTGCTATTAATTTGAACACAACTGTATATATAAATATACAGAGCACAACAGCACAGCAAAGAGATAACAGAAAGAAGTTTAGGTAAATAAGTACTTGTCAAATAAATGCCTGGAGTTAAGCAGTTTCAAGTCTGATGAGCTAAAAAAGGGATTTCTGGTCTCGCATTGGGTTTTGTTGTTGTCGCGAGATTCTCCTTTGCTTTCTGTCCGATAGATGTTCTATCTAAGACGGTCCTCACTTGTCTGACTGAACACAAAAGAAACACTTCTTTTTTCTACACAACATCAACTCGTATCTTCACTACCTTTTTAGGCAGAAGAATTGTTATGCAGGGCTCAGCATCATACGCTGCTTGCATTCCTGAGGGAGGGGGGAAATCGGAGGAGGGAGACTGATGTGTTTTGGGGAGAGATACCAAAATGTAGATGTTTGGAGCAGAATGGATGACCGCGCCCATCTCTGTGTGCATGATTGTGACAGATGGTACTTCCCTTCTACTTTGTAGAGATTTTTTCTCACTTCCTGTTGTGCCTTTTGGACAGGAAGTGAAGTGAGGTTTCCCTAATGGGGCCTAGACAACAACAAAAAAAATTAGTTTTACCCATTCTACTCTATCCAAAACGGAAAAAGCCCAAGCTTTACGGTACATTACACTTTAAATTATCTTTAAAAACATCAGCATAGTTTTGGAAACTTATTAGATTCTACCTGTTGACATATTTGTGTGACAGAAGGCAAGAACTCCTGACTTCCTTAATAAGTAATTGTGGCTTTTGTATTTAGGGCCTATTAAAACCAGAACACAGTGCATTTTTGTATGTTTAGGGTTGTTGCATTAGGGAGCCTATTAATTGCTTCCCGACCGTCCTGTAGTAAAACTACTGCTACAGAGTGGCAGGGCTGCACAAAATCACGTGTATAGTTATACATGATTTTGTATTTCGTCGCGCAAGCCCTACCCACGCCGCCATTGACGGCTTCAGCTCTCGATCTCCAGGTCCCGGACGGTGATTCCCGCTGGCACCCAGGGATCGCCGAGTATCGCTGATGGGGAAGAGGTCTGTATGTAAACAATACAGATCTCTCCCTCTCAGTTCCAAAACGCTGCTTTCTATGGCTCTGCATAGCAGAGCCATAGAAAGCAGTGTGCTTGCATAGTAAAGCACAGAACACGGTAAAACACACAGCACACAGTTAAGCCTTTGATCGCCCCAGATGTTAACCCCTTCCTGCCCAGTGTCATTAGTACAGTGTTAGTGCATTTTACTAGCACTGATCCCTGTATTAGTGTCACTGGGGATGTCAGTAACACAGTCAATCCCCCCCCCCAGTGTCAGAATGCCCGCTGCAGTCCTGCTATAAGTCACTGATCGCCGCCATTACTAGTAGAAAAATAAATAAGTAAATAAAAATTCCAAGATATATACACTGCCATGTGCAGACACTATAACTTTCACATAAACCAATTAATTTACAGGTATTGGGATTTTTTTTTAGCAAAGACATGTACCAGAATGCATTTTGGTCTAAATTGATGACGAAATTTGATTCTTTACATTTTTTCACTGTTTTATAGCAAAAAGTCAAAAATAGTTTTTTTTTTTTTTTTTTTTTAATTATTGGTCTTTTTTTGTTTATAGCACAAAAAATAAAAACCTCACAGGCAATCAATTACCACCGAATGCTCCATTTGTGGGGGAAAAAAAGGACATAAATTTAATTTGGATGCAGCGTTACCTGACTGCACAATTGTCAAAAAAGTAACACAGTGGCGTATTGAAAAAAAATGGCATAGTCAGGAAGGGGGGGTAAATCCTTTGGAAGGCAAGTGGTTAAAAATGAACAGCGTGTCAATGCATCGCAAGACGTGAAAAAATAGCTCCTGTTGCATTTTTTTGCCATACACGTCGCACTGTAATACACCCACTTTCTAGAGATGAATGAATGGCACGAGCGTATCTTGGTTTGTGGTAAGGTAGTGGACCAAGCTAGCAATTACTCTGTGCACTGTTTATTATTTTTCAGATATGTGCAGCATTATGAACTGGAAGGGCCATGTGACAACATTGAGACACTCTTAAAAGAAATTGCTAAAAAGCTGAGAAAAACTCAGAAGGTTACAGCTATTACTGGTACTGGTAAGTTTTCTGAATATCCAGATGGCTTTTTATTCCACTAGCACAAACGAGTATTTTACAAGAATATTGATTTTTTTTTTCTTCCCACGCTCTACACTATTGTTTGCTCTGAATTTTTACGATTGCAGGTATGAGCACAAAGCAAAACTTACAGACTATTAAAAAGGACTTCTATTCCTCACTGAATAATGTTCATATATTAGTGTAAGTCAGGAGTAGATAAACTGCTGTGTCATATAGGAACCAGTCAGTGAGTTCTATTGATTTGTATCCATAGAAATTTAAAGTTAAAAAGTTGTCCACTCAGTAGCTTTGTCTGGAACTTCAGACTGGCTTTTGTTAAACATTCTATCTTGCATAGGTGTAAGGCAGATAACAATATGGCTCTTCCAGATGCCTGCCTTAATCAAACCACAACTCATTGAACCAGAGTATTAGACTGGTGCAGGACCTCGAAGTTGAAACAATGGGTCACCATGGAACAAGCAGCATTGCTTTTGCCTTTGGCTGTTCTTCCTTGGAGTCCCACGCTTCCCTTGCCCACAGTGCTTCAACATCCCACTGCAGCAGCCACCTGGCAAATTCGTTCTAGGGCCTTTTGCATCTATGGTATCTCCCCAGCTTTGGCCTCTTACTATCAAATTTTGGGCAACCCAAACTTTACCGCACAAATGTCCTGACTGGCTTTTCTGCCTCTATGCCACCAAGAAATGTATTCTGCCACACATTTTATCAAAGACTCCAATTGGCTTATGGCCCTCAGATGCGCCTAGACCAAAACCTCTTTGACCTAGGTTATTTTCAAACACTTCAACTTTCTCAGTTGATGCACTCTTCCTTTACGAGACTGTTGACTACCTATGAAAAGCAGTGCTGGGTTGGCGAGATTTCCAGACCTGATCTTTTCCTATTTTACATACTGTTACTCACAGAATCTTCGCAGACCCCATTTTGGGTCTAGGCAAATGGGAAAATGAATTCCAACTATGCTGGACCCTGGCAGAGCAGAGAAAGATCTTGATCATCTACTTTAAATCATCTGTATGCAAACATTTTCAAGACCGGGATATAAAATCATAACCTGGCGGTCCCGCACCCCAACACTGCTGCACTGTATTTATCCCACTGTGCCTGAAACTTGTTGGAGGTATGGTGCTGAGAGAGGGGACACATCAAACTTTTAGATGTAGCACAATCAAAAAAACAAAAAATATATAATAATTGTCAAAACCTCAAATTAATATCTCAGATGTCCATAAATAAATCCTCCACCACTATGCAGTGATCCTAGAATTTTCTACTTCCATCCAAGTGTTGCATTCTTCACCCTGTGTTCATACCACATGCTCACCTTTTTTTATTGACCCCAATGTCGTATTAAGGTCATAACATGCCTTTGGCTCCACCATGGTCTATTAGGTATCCGCTCTCCTCTGGGCTTTTATCCTCCACCTCCAATACTCCATCAGCCCTATTCAACTCTCCAGTAATATCCAATATAAAGACATAGAAAAGATTTTTAGGAAATATTGGGGCATTTTACTAATGGATAAAACACTGGTTCCTATTCGTCGATCTCGTCCTTTGTTCACATAGGAAAGCACCGACATCACGGAATATGTTAGCTCTGGGACTTTTTAAACCTCTCTCAAGGAAACAGGAGGGAACATTGACCCCGTGGTTGAAAGGTTTTTTATAAATGTGGAGGATGCAGGGGCTATAAGGTTACAAAAGTGAATGAGAAAAAAAGGGTAGAACGTGTAGCACAAGTAACGGGTAGTGAATACAATCTAAAGGATTTCATTACTTGTAAAACTGAGGGAGTAGTATACATGTTGGAATGTCCCTGTCAGAAACAATACGTAGGGTGTACATCTAAACAATTACAAGTACGTGTAAGGGAACATATTCGTATTCAAAAGGAAGTTAGAACTCACTCAGTATCAAAACACTTCAGAGAATGTGATAATAAGAACATGAGTGGCCTTAAATTTTGGGCAATAGAGAAGGTTGAGAAGCATTGGAGGGGGGGGGGGGAATATGAGATAGCTTAATAGGGGAAAAGCCTTTTGGATTTATAAAACTAAGGTATTATTTGGGAGAGGACTCAACATTGAGTTTGATCTCAATTGTTTCATAACTAATTTTTAAGAGGTCTCCCTGTTTCCCCACCATTTAGTTGGTGAGGGAAAGGAAGGCATACATGGGTTTGGAGAAGTGTTTTTGACAGTTACATGGGCTGAGGGTGGCGAGGTTGTGAGGTATGGAGGAATACCCTACCTAATGGGTAGATGAGAGGCTTTATGTCTCCAGACTTCTGGACCTTGTGTCAGTGACTGTCGCATTAGGTCCAGAGGGGTGGCCGCGCCTCCGAGTTGACCACTTCCAGTGTCCCTTACCACTTCCAGTGTCCCCAACCACTTTCGTAGGAAGCGGCCTCCATGAAGATGTGGATGTATTTACCATAAGCTGTGCTATCGTATGCTGTGAACAAATCACTTTGGGTGCTTTTTTAATGTGAGTGTATTTGACTGGAATTTTAATGAAAATAATAAGAGTATGCGGAGAGTTTTTAGTCCCGTTTTGTATTTGTATGTACATTTACCGGAGAGTGGAATAAGGCTGGTGGAGTACTGCAGGTGGAGGATAAAAGCCCAAAGAAGAGCGGATACCTAATAGCCCATGGAGGGGCCAAAGGAATGTTATGACCTTAATATGACATTTGGGTCAATAAAAGAAGGTGAGCGTGTGGTATGAACACAGGGTGAGGCATGCAACCCTTGGATGGAAGTAGAAAATTCTAGAATCACTGCAGTGGTGGATAATTTATTAATGGATGTTTGAGATTTCATTTGAGGATTGGACAAATTTGTTAATTTTTTGGTTTTTTGATTGCTTTACATCTAAACATTTGATATGTTTACAGAGGTGTGGTGAAAAATCCTAGGCGAAGTTTTAGAAGCAATATATATTGCCAAAAGTATTGGGATACCCAACTAAATCCTTGGATTCGGGTTCCAAGCACTTCCATGGCCACAGGTGTATAAAATCAAGCACCTAGGCATGCAGACTGCTTCTATTAACATTTGTGAAAGAATAGGCCGCTCTCATGAGCTCATTGAATCCAATCATGGTACTGTGATAGGTTGCTACCTGTGCAATAAGTCCATCTGTGAAATTTCCTTGCTACTAAATATTCCACGGTCAACTGTTAGTGGTATTATAACAAAGTGGAAGCAACTGGGAACAACAGCAACTCAGCCACAAAGTGGTAGGCCACGTAAAATGACAGAGTGGGTTCAGTACATGCTGAAGTGCACAGTGTGCAGAAGTCGCCAAGAGTCAATAGCTAAAGACCTCCAAACTCCGTGTGGCCTTCAGATTAGCCCAACAACTGTGCATAGAGAGCTTCATGGAATGGGTTTCTGTGGCTGTGCAGCTGCATCCAAGATGTACATTGCCAAGTGCAATACAAAGCGTCGGATGCAGTGGTGTAAATCATGCTGCCACTGGACTCTAGAGCAGTGGAGATGTGTTCTCTGTAGTGACCAATCACGTTTCTTTATCTGGCAATGTGATGGACGTTTCTGGGTTTGGCGGTTGCCAAGAAACGGTACTTGCCTGACTGCATTGTGCCAAGTGTAAAGTTTGGTGAAGGGGGGATTATGGTGTAGGGTTGTTTTTTCAGGGGTTGGGCTTGATTCCTTAGTTCCAGTCAAGGGAACTCTTAAGCTTTCACCATACCAAGACATTTTGGACAATTTCAGGCTCCCAACTTTGTGGGAACAGTTTGGGGATGGCCCCTTCCTCTTCCAATACGACTGTGCACCAGTCTCCAAAGCAAGGTCCATAAAGACATGGATGGGCGAGTCCTACTGGCCTGCAGAGTCCTGACCTTAACCCAATAAAACACTGACCTCACAAATGTGCTTTTGGATAGATGGTCAAACATTCCCATAGATTCACTCCTAAACCTTGTAGACAGCCTTCCCAGAAGAGCTGAAGCTGTTATAGCTGCAAAGGGTGGGCCAACTCAATATTGAACCCTACGGACTAAGACTGGGATGCCATTAATGTTCATGTGCGTGTAAAGGCAGGCATCCCAATACTTTTGGCAATATAGTGTTTTATACACTGCTCAAAAAAATTAAAGGAACACTTTTTAATCGGCGTATAGCATCAAGTCAATTAAACTCCTGGGATATTGATCTGGTCAGTGAAGTAGCAGAGGGGGTTGTTAATCAGTTTCAGCTGCTTTGGTGTTAATGAAATTAACAGCAGGAGCACTAGATGGGCAACCATGTGACGATCCCCTAAAACAGGAATGGTTTTACAGGTGGAGGCCACTGACATTTTTTTCCTACTCCTCTTTTCTAATTGTTTTTTGCTAGTTTGGCATTTGGCTAGGGTCAGTGTCACTACTGGTAGCATGAGGTGATACCTGGACCCTACAGAGGTTGCACAGGCAGTCCCAACTACTTCAGGATGGCACATCAATATGTGCCATTGCCAGAAGGTTTGCTGTGTTTCCCAGCACAGTCTCAAGAAGATGGAGGAGATTCCAGGAGACAGGCAGTTACTCTAGGAGAGCTGGACAGGGCCGTAGAAGGTCCTTAACCCATCAGCAGCATCGGTGTCTCCTTTGTGCAAAGAGAAACAGGATGAGCACAGCCAGAGCCCTAAAAAAGTACCTGCAGCAGGCCGCTGGTGTGAATGTCTCTGACCAAACAATCAGAAACAGACTTCATGAGGGGGGCCTGAGGGCCCGATGTCCATAGAGCTCGATTGGCATTTGCCATTTAACACCAGAATTGGCAGGTCCACCACTGGCGCCCTGTGCTTTTCAGAGATGAGAGTAAGTTCACGCTGAGGACATGTGACAGACATAAAAGTGTCTGGAGAAGCCGTGGAGAACGTTATGCTGCCCGTAACATCGTTCAACATGACCTTTTGGTGGTGGATCAGTGATGGTCTGGGGAGGCATATCCATGGAGGGATGCACAGACCTCTACAGGCTAGACAATGGCACCCTGACTGCCATTAGGTATTGGGATGAAATCCTTGGACCCATTGTCGGACCCTATGCTGGTGCAGTGGGTCCTGGGGTCCTCCTGGAGGATGAAGGAATTGATACCATTGAATGGCCCCCACGCTTGTATGACCTAAATCCAATAGAACACCTCTGGGATATCATGTTTCAGTCCATCCGACACCGCTCGGTTGCACCTCAGACTGTCCAGGAGCTCAGTGATGCCCTGGTCCAGATCTGGGAGGAAATACCCCAGGACGTTATCCGTCGTCTCATTAGGAGCATGCATACAAGTACGTGGGGGCCATACAAACTACTGAGTACCATTTTGAGTTGCTGCAATGAAATTTCAGCAAGATGGACTAGCCTGCTGCATAATTTTTTCACTTTGATTTTCAGGGTGTCTTTGAATTCAGTCCTCTGTAGGTTGATAATTTTCATTTCCATCAAACTATGGGGCATCCTTACATTCCTAACACATTACGCAGTACATATCGGTATAAATATGCAGCATGATATTTTTCCCCATTGAGATCTGACGTGGTTTTCAAAGTGTCCCTTTAATTTTTTTGGAGCAATGTATATGCATTTGTGTATATGTATGCAAGTGTGTGTGTGTGTATATATATATATATGTATATGTGTGTGTGTGTGTGTGTATTTACATATATATACAGTTGTGTTCAAAATAATAGCAGTGTGTTGAAAAAAGTGAATAAAGCTCAAAATCCTTCTAATAGCTTTTATTTCTATACACACAAATGCATTGGGAACACTACACATTCTATTCCAAATCAAAACGTGAAGAAAAATATATCAAATTTGTGTTGTTCCTCTAAACAAAATTGAAGAAAAGTGAATAGTAGACTGTTCAAAAAAATAGCTGTGTTTGTGTTCGTCTTTACAAACTCAAACATTCACTATATAAACTGAAAAATGTTTGAAGATTTTGCTTTCCTTTGAATCACTTAATTAATATTTAGTTGTATAACCACTGTTTCTGAGAACTGCTGTACATCTGTGTTGCATGGAGTCAACCAACTTCTGGCACCTGTGAACAGGTATTCCAGCCCAGGATGATTGGACTACATTCCACAGTTCTTCTCTATTTCTTGGTTTTGCCTCAGAAACTGCATTTGTGATGTCACCCCACAAGTTTTCTATTGGATTAAGATTCGGGGATTGGGCTGGCCACCCCATAACGTCAATCTTGTTGGTCTGGAACCAAGATGTTGCACGTTTACTGATGTGTTTGGGGTCGTTGTCTTGTTGGAACACCCATTTCAAGGGCATTTCCTCTTCAGCATAAGGCAGCATGACCTCTTCAAGTATTCTGATGTATTCAAACTGATCCATGATCCCTGGTATGCGATAAATAGGCCCAACACCGTAGTATCAGAAACATCCCCATATCATGATGCTTGCGCAACCATGCTTCACTGTCTTCACAGTGTACTGTGGCTTGAATTCAGTGTTTGGGGGTCGTCTGACAAACTGTCTCCGGCCACTAGACCCAAAAAGAACAATCTTACTTTCATCAGTCCACAAAATGTTGCGCCATTTCTCCTTAGGCCAGTCAATGTGCTCTTTGGCAAATTGTAACCTCTTCAGCGCGTCTTTTTTTCAACAGTGGGACTCTGCGGGGGCTTCTTGCAGATAGCTTGGCTTCACATAGGCATCTTCTAATTGTAACAGTACTCACAGGTAACCTTAGATCTTCTTTGATCTTCCTGGAGCTAATTGTTGGCTGAGTCCTTGCCATTTTGGCTATTCTTCTATCCATTTGAATGGTAGTTTTTCGCTTTCTTCCACGTCTTTCAGGTTATGGTTGCCATTTTAAAGCATTTGCGATCATTTTAGATGAGCAGCCTATCATTTTATGCACTTCTTTATATGTTTTCCCCTCTCCAATCAACTTTTTAATCAAGGTACGCTGTTCTTCTGAACAATGTCTGGAACGAACCATTTTCCTCAGAATTTCAGAGAGAAATGCACTGTAACCAGCATGTACAACATTTGCTGCCTTCCTTTCTTTAATAAGGGCAATAATTGCCACCTGTTTTTCAAAGAATGAATGACCTCACTAATAGAACTCCACACTGCTATTATTTTGAACATGCCCTTTTCAATGAGTGATTCAATTACACAGAATCAGCAGCATGCATGTCATGATTGTTGGGTCTGTTGGATTTCTATTACTCTACTGCACCTGCTAGTAAATTATTTGCCATGTGGAAATATTATTTCTACCAAAAACAGTGATTGATCAGGTTAGTGATGTCTGACTGCTATTATTTTGAACACAACTGTATATATATATATATATATATATATATATATAAAAAATGTTTTGTTTTTTTTTTTGCCACATAATTGAGCGAGGGAACATGCTACATCTATTTAGGTTTTGCGGAGTTCTCTGTACTTCTTGGAATAGAGTACACGTGATCACGCAAAAATTTCACACCTTTCACACCTTCCTTTTACCTACTGCTAGGGCCGCCGATAAGGGGGTACCACTGGGCCTCCTGTACGGGGCCCGGGCCTCATCAATTAAAAAGGGGGCCCGGCTAGTACATGTTCCATACATTCGGTCAGGGGGCCCCATGAGAGGCTTTGTCACTGCACCTCTACCCATTGCGGAGCACTGTTCATACTCTAGCAAACATTCCTGCAGAGTGGTCTCTGTTCATGGTGCTCTTCTCAGCAGTCCAATGCATTACAAACCCCACCCCTCCACTCACCGGCCATTGGGAGCACTGCCCCACCCCTCCGCTCACCGGGAGCACTGCCCCACCCCTCCGCTCACCGGGATCACTGCCCCACCCCTCCGCTCACCGAGATCACTGCCCCACCCTTCCGCTCAGCGGCCACCGGGATCACTGCCCCAGCTCTGCAGCCCTGATCTCCCATTCATTCTACTGTGTCCCCAACTGGGAAGATACAGAGATGATGCTGTGTGTGGATGAAGGATGATCTTCCTCCACTCCTGTGAAAGGGGCTATGAAGGCTTGAGATTTAAATATACAGAACACGCAGCAGCTCTACATCTTGACTTCCTGAGCCTACAAGACAGCAGCCTGGGGCCAGAATTATGAGTAGCAGACATACCCAAGTCTCTCTCTCCCTCACCCCCCCCCCTTTCACCCTCCCCCACCCTCCCTCTCTCCCTCCCCCACCCTTTCACCCTCCCTCTCTCTCACCCCCCCTCTCTCTCACCCCCCTCTTTCTCATCTCAACCCCCCTCTCTCTCATCTCAACCCCCCTCTCTCTCTTGCCCCCCTCTCACTCTTACCCCCTCTCTCTCTCTCACCCTCACCCCCTCTCCTTCCCTCTATCTCTCCCTCCCTCCCTCTATCTCTCCCTCCCTCCCTACCTCTCTCTCTCTCCCTCCCCCCCTCCCTCTTTCTCTCTCTCTCTCCCTCTCCCACCCTCCCCCCCTCTCTCTCCCTCCCTCCCTCTCTCTCCCTCCCTCTCTTTCCCTCCCTCCCTCTCTCTCCCCCCTCTCTCCCCCTCCCCCTCTCTCTCTCCCTCCTTCTCACCCCCCCCCCTCTCTCACCCCTCCCTCTCTCTCTCTCTCTCTCACACCTTCCCTCTCGCTCACCCCCCATTTCTCAACTCAACCCCCCTCTCTCTTACCCCCTCCTTTCACCTCCTCCTCTTCCCCCACTCTCCCTCACCCCCCTCTCTCTCACCAGCCCCCTCCCGCTCTCAACCCCCCATTCCCCCTCCTCTCTCCCATCTCTCCTCCCTCTTTCTCTTACTCTCCTCTTTTCCTCTCACCCTCTCTCACCTCTCTCTTTCTCACCTCCCTCCCCCACCTCTTTCCTTTCTCAGGATGTGGCGTCAGGGGCAGGGTTTGGGGGCACCATTAGGTAGACTGTACAGGGCCCCATGATTTCTAACAGCAGCCCTGCCTACTGCTCCACGACTAGATACCATTGTCCACGTATAAAAACAAATTGGTGGTGAGGCACCTGGTTAATGCTGCCAGGGCATGTATTCCGCCACTACGGAGGTTGGTGCACCCTCCTGTTGTACGGCAATGCATCCTTAAAGTGGAGGACATTAGGGAATTGGAAAGTCTGACTAGCTCTCTCAAAGATATGATTAAACGGTTTACAAAACGTTGTATTGGCTTGCATTTTCCTGTACGGATGAGTTCAAAAAGATGCTGGTAGGGTAATTTCCTGCACTGTTACACTCTACTTACATTGTCGACCCTCGGCATTCTTGAACCCCATTTTTCTGCCAGGCATAACTTCTTTATTGACCGATGTATTCTTGTTGCCTCTCCTTCTGGTGGTGCTGCCCCCACCCCCTGTCTGTTTTTTTTTTGTTCTCTTCTTTTTCCCTTTTTTTCCTTTGTATGTTTACATTTCTCTACTCATCCATCCCATAGGCCCTTACATATTGCTTTGGGTTTAATGGAGGGCTATTGATTAATAAACTTTTCTAGTCTCATGAAGTCTGTTGGGCTATATGTTGGGCTCAAAATGGGTTTATGTTGTGCCTATGTTAAATTTTCTAGACCTAGACTTCTGGTTGTATCCTAACGGTACCCTTTTTGAATTTGTACATGGATGGTTAGGTCTCTATCTTGTGAATTTCTATGTTTTCCTGCTTATTGTGGTTGTGAAAAGTTTCTATAAATAATGCATAAAAAAAAAGCTGTCCACTCTACTTTCAAATATATATATATTGTAGTTTATGTAAGCCCTACCTAATAAACCAATGTCCCGTGTGCAGTAAAAAAAATTTATTGGCTTCATGTTTAGTGCTATCAAGCAAACAAAAGCACATTGATGGAAATCTCCTGCTTTGAACTTCCAAGAATGGGACAATGATGGATGAAAAATAGATGGCTATCTTGAATACGAGATTCGTTAAAATTTGGTCCCGATACTTCCAACCTAACACTAGAGCCTTACATATACAGCCCTGGGCTGGTCAACCTATGGAAACCCCCCACCCCCTCTTTCTTGCCCCCTAAGGCCTGGTTCACACCTATGAAGGTTGCAGTTGATGTGTTTTCCAGGTGCTTTTTGTGTTTTTTCACACGCATTTTTGATGCGTTTTTGGGAGGTATCTATTGTCATTTCGGGAGGTACCAGCAAAAACACAGCAAATGCATAAAAAACCGTAAGCACTGCATTCTTGATGCTTTTTTTTTTTTAAAGGTTTCCATTGAATTCTTTGGAACCAAAAACACAACCTGCTGCGGGGGAAGGGGGGGGGGGGTCCCTGGAGTCCCTGACCTGTTCAAAAAAGCATATGGCAGAGGAAAATATTGAGATGTGAATGTGACCCATAGGAAATCATGTTAAATGGACTGTAGTGCATTTCTGCAAAACTGAAAATGCACTGAACAACACATAATGAACTAGGCCTTATTCCTCTTATTATTATTATTATTATTATTATTATTATTATTATTAGGAGTTTGTTTTTTTTTGTGATCTTATCTTCTTCTGCTTGTACTGCTCTTTCTTTCTACCACTTTGTTCTTTCATAGACATCCTCTTCCTTATTCTTCTTGCGGATCATGTAGATGTAATAAAGTCATTATCTATTATTAGATCTAGTCCTTTCCAGCTTATTATTTAATTTGCATTAATATCACAAAGAGAAATCTGCTGCTTTGGATTAGCTAATGATACGGATCCCATGGCTGGGAAGGTCCTGCATTTTCTGACCTGCTATAATATTGGTTCCTTA